>NC_091692.1:66160000-66492500 GCF_041296265.1 Equus caballus | reverse complement strand
GAGTAGCATGAGCATCAGGTAGCTTCATCCTCCTTTTCCTCATGTCTGCTCTGTAGAATCCCCCAATGTCTACATTTTATATTTGGAGCAGCCACAGAGGATGTCTCCAAGAAGCACTAACATGTAGAAAGCCTGTTCTTTATGGTCATTTCTGTAGGTGCAACCCACTCATCATAAAAAAGTCATAGAAATGGGACCTCAGACTTGTGAGTTTTAAGTCAAAAACTAACAGACTTCCAGCCACATGTGAAATCAGTTACAGGTAAAAAGGAATTTACTATACTCTCACCTCTTTTTGGGGGACGGGGGACACAAACTACCCATTTATTAAAAAGGAAACAAACCAGAGACTGGTAAAGGTTTGCTAAAAAAAGTAAGAATCTTCTGAGATACCAGAATGAAGTTACACATAGTTTCATTAAGGTTTTTTTCTCATGACCCTAGACCTCAAGGCAATGTGAAATTTAGTTTCTTGCAGTAATATTACTTTCTGGTTATTGCTAAAAGCATGCTATATTTGAAACATTTATTTAAACTGAGTCTATTTATATGCAGTAATGCTACCACAGTTTTATTGAAGGGAATGGAAATTAAAAAAGAAAAAAAGCCTAACTCATACTGGAAATTTACTAAGACAAGATAATTTTATGATATGTGAATATATGAATATGTATCATTTTTTCAATAAAATTTGGCAGATTGAGAAGAAAAATAAGTCTTTCTTATGAACCTTTTAAGTTCTTAACAAGAATTTCATGTTTAGGGAGCTTTGCTTCCAATATTTCCTAGAGTTGCTTTATGAAAGTTCACAAAAACCATCTTGCGGGGCAGGAGAGAGGGTATATTTTCCCCAATCGGGTACACCACCAGTATAATAAACACTTGTTTTAGGCCACTTACTATTTGTTTGTATTCTTGTGAATTTATTTCATTTTAGGATTTCAGGTCAGGTAATATTTATAATAATCTCCAAGTATAACCAAGTTGGTAAATGGTCTCCCTAAATCTAAAGAATATCTCTAAGGGGCTTGGGAAGATCACCCATCTACCTACTAAAATGATGAAATAATTTTGTTCTGTTTGGAGAGAGAATGATTTTATTCATTGAAGGCTATGATATAATGCAAATAAGCCTCTGCTTTTGTACAGAAGACAGACTCAAATCCTTGATCTATGGGTTACTAACTGGGATCTCAGGCAAACAACCTGTGTGAGTCTTAAGGTTGCTCATTTGTTAAATGGAAATAAAAAATACATAACTCATCAGATATACTCAAAATAAAACAGGACTAATGTAAAGAATAATGCTGAAATGAACTTGTATTTCCTGAAGAAAACTAAGGAGAACATATAGTATGAGTTTATGCTTGATGGCACAGGCACAAGGAGTGGGAATAAATAATTTGTGTCGCAACCCAGGAGCACCGTTATACCAATTTGTTAACATAATAATTATTCACTTTCATCCATCTATCATTTACTATGTGTATTACACACTTCTAAGTGTTTTTAAAACATGAACTATAATACTCTTGTAAACTATTATTAATGAGTATTTGTTCAATATTTGTCACACTTCAAAAGATATCCTAATTAAAAAAATACATTATCTACAGTTAATTCTTGAAACAGCATAGTGATGCAGACAACATCTTCTTTTTACAGATATAGAAATTGAGGTTCAGAGAAATTAAGCAGGCTGCCCAATATTACATAGTAATTTAAACCAGGTTATATTTGGCTTCACAGCCAAGGCTTTTAACCTCTTGTATACCACCTCTTCCTAAGAGACTCTCCTAATTGAGGGCAGAAATGAAGAAGTACCAAAAGAAAGAGGAAATCTTTTAAACTTACTACATGTTAATTTTTTAGTTTGAGTCAATTATCTAAAGTTTGAATTAATTATATAAATGTTAATTTTTCGGTGTTTTTTGGAAGATGGTGGTATAGGAGGATCTTACAACTACTTTTGGAAAAATTTCCTCTGAGAAAGATCTGGAAACTGGGTGAAAAGAATCTCCACAACAAGAGACAACAGAGACAGAGATGGAAGAGGCAGAGAGACAGTCCTACTGAAGAAAAACCACACTTTAGCTTCAGTGCATCATGGTCAGCAGCGATCTCAAAAGTACAAAGGTTTTCCTGGAGGAGCAAGGGGTTTAAGCTCCACATTAGGCACCTCAGCCCTTAGATACAGCACAAGAGAGATGAGACCCCCAAAACACCTGGCTTTGAAAACCAATGGGAAATATACTTAGGAAAACTACAGAACTTCAGTGAAAGGAAAACCTGCTCTTAAAGGGCCCACACATGGACTCACTCATCCAGAAACCAGCACAAAAACAGCAGACAGAAAAGAGCATAGTCCACTGGTAAAAGAGACTTACATTCTACCTCACAGCATATCCTGGAGCAGGAGGTGGCTTGGGCCTCCTTCAGGGACTAAGACACTGCTGGCAGCCATTTTTGTGACCTAGTTCAGCTGTGCTGACACAGACACTGGCAGTGCCATTTGGAATCCTCTCTCTAGCCTGTTGGTACAGGGGCTTGCTCCACCCACTAGAGCACCCGAGGCAATCCAGTGCAGCCAGGCAGCTCAGGCAGCTGCCCCAGGGACCTGCCCCACACACCAATGTACCTGAAAGAGTTGTGTGCTGCTCTTCTGGAGGCCTGCCCTGCCCACCAGCACAACTGAGGCAATTGCATCCCCCCAGACCACACAGCCAGCTCATGCTAGGTGAGGCAAGAGTGCACACCCAAGAGCAAGCAAGAAACACCCATGCTGCTGGGCCATAAACTCAGCCACACAGGGGGCCAGCCAAGCCTACCTGTGCATCTGCAGAAATAGCAGCCCTGCCCCAATAGAAGGGGACTTGAAGTCTACACAGGGGACACCCCTGGAGCATTTGGCATGGGTGACAAGAGGGGAGCACACTGATGGGCCCCATAAGATATCTCCTATATAAGGCAACATTTTCAAGAAAGGGAGATGTGGCTGATCTACCTAATACATAGAAATAAGACACAGAAGTAGACAAAATGATGAGATAAAGGAATATGTTCCAAATCAAAAACAAGACAAATCCTCAGTAAAAAGAACTAAATGAAACAGAGATAAACAGTCTACCTGATAAAGAGTAAAAACTAGTGGTCATAAGGATGCTTACTGAACTGGGGAGGAGAATAGATGAACACAGTGAGAACTTCAACAAAGAATTAGAAAACATAAAAAAGAACCAATCCTAACTGAAGAATACAATAATGGAAATGAAAAATTCACTAATGGGAATTATAAAAAAGAATTAAAATTAATGAGGATAGTCTAAGGGACCTCTGGGACAACATAAAGCATACTAACATTTGCATTATAGGTGTTCCAAAAGGAGAAGAGAGAGACAAAGGGGCAGACCACCTATCTGAAGAAATAATAGCTGAAAACTTCCCTAACCTGGGGAAGGAAACAGACAACCAGATACAGGAATCACAGAGAGCACCAAAAAAGATGATCCCAAAGAGGCCCACCAAGACAATATAATTAAAATGTCAAGAATTAAAGAGAAAAAGAAAATCCTAAAAGCTGCAAGAGAAAAGTATCAAGTTACATACAAGGGAATCCCCATAAGACTATCAGCTTACTTTTCAGCAGAAACCTTACAGTTCTGTTGAAACTTCTACAGGCTAGAAGGAAATCGCATAGTATATTCAAAGTGCTGACAGGAAAAAACTTACAACCAAGAATACTCTACCTGGCAAGGTTATCACTCAGAATGGAAGCAGAGAGAGTTTTCCAGACAAGAAAAACTAAAAGAATTCATCACTACTAAACTAGCCTTACAAGAAATGTTAAAGGGACTTCTTTAAGAGGAAAATAAAAGGTCACAAATAGAAATAAGAAAATTATCAAAGAAAAAATAGAACTGTTAAAGGCAAATGTATGGTATAGGCAGTGAATCAACTACTTATCAAACTAATATGAAGGTCAAAAGACAAAAGTACTAAAATCATCTATATCTACAATAAAAGGGTAAAAATTACAGAAAATGAAAAGAGGTACAATACGATGTCAAAAACATAAAATGTGGGGGAGGAGAGTCAAAATGTAGGGCTTTTAGTATGAGGTCAAACTTAAGAGACTATCAACATAATATAGATTGCTATATACAGAGGTTATTATATATGAACCTCATGGTAACCACAAAACAAAAACCTATAATTAATACACAAAAAATAAAGAGAAAAACCTAAATATATTACTAAAGAAAGTATCAAATCACAAAGGACGAGAGTAAGAGAAGAAGAAAGCAACAGAGAAGAACTACGAAAACATCCAGGAAAAAAGTAACAAAATGGCAATAAGTACATACTTACCAATAATTACTTTAAATGTAAATGGACTAAAGGTTCCAATCAAAAGACATAGGGTGGCTGAATGGGTAAAAAAACAAGACCCATATGTATGCTTCATATAAGAGACACACTTCAGATCTAAAGACACTCACAAACTGAAAGTGAACGGATGGAAAAAGATACTCCATGCAAATGGAAACGAAAAGAAAGCTGGAGTAGCAATACTTATATCAGACAAAATAAACTTTAAATCAAAAACTGTAACAAGAGACAAAGAAGGGCATTACATAATGATAAAGGGAACAAATCCAACAAGAGGATATAACCCTTGTAAATATGGATGCACCCAACATAGGAGCACCTAAATATATAAAGTGAATATTAACAAACATAAAAGGAGAAATTGACGTAACACAATAATAGCAGGGGACTTTAATACTCTACTCACATTGATGGATAGATCATCCAGACAGAAGATCAATAAGAAAACATTCACCTTAAATGACACATTAGACCAGATGGACTTAATAGATACATATAAAACATTCCATCCAAAACCAGCAGAATACACATTCTTTTTGAACACACATGAAGCGTTCTCCAGAATAGATCACATATTAGGCCACAAAAAAAGTCTCAATAAATTTAAGAAGACTGAAGTAATATCAATAATCTTTTCTGACCACAATGGTATAAAACTAGAAATCAGCTACAAGAAGAAAACCAGAAAAGACACAAACATGGGGAGATTAAACAAGATGTTACTGAACAACTACTGGATCAATAAAGACATCAGAGGAGAAATTAAAAAATATCTGGAGACAGATGAAAATGAAAATACAATGCATCAAAATCTATAGGATACAGCAAAAGTGGTACTAAGAAAGAAGTTTACAGTAATACATGCGTACTTCAAGAAACAAGAAAAATCTCAAACAAACACTCTAACATTACACCTAAAGGAATTAGAAAAAGAACAAATGAAGCCCAAAATCAATAAATGCTAATTTTTCAATTTGAGAAAACCATTTAAAGTGAACTTATCCTGTCACATTTTGATCTCATTCAGCATTGTGTCAATTTATATCTTATCTGTTTGGGTCAAAGACATTGGCGAAATTTAAATGAGATACAGTCCTAAATTCATGCCTTGTGGCCCAGTACTAGGAACTACTCTCCAAGCTGACCCTTTATTATTAGTCATCCTCAAAACTAGGAGTATCTGCAGAATCATCTCATACTTACTTCCCTCTGTTTTTTTCTTTTCCTTTTTCTCCCCTAAGCCACCCCCGTACATAGTTGTGTATTTTTAGCTGTGGGTCCTTCTAGTTGTGGCATGTGGGATGCTGCCTCAGCATGGCTTGATAAGTGGTGCCATGTCCACGACCAGGATTCGAACTGGTGGAACTCTGGGCCACGGAAGCAGAGTGCATGAACTTAACCACTTGGCCACAGGGCCAGCCCCTATTTCCCTCTGTTTTTAACTAACCATCATAAGAAACTTGTCAGATGGTTCTGCTGAAATCAATATATTTTCTCTATGATATTTTTCTAATCCTTAAGTCTTCTATTTGAAAAAAAAAGGTTTGTTTGACATGAGCCATTCTTAAAGAACTCATACCTGATCCCACTGCATGACATTTTAAATTAATTTACCACTTTTTTTAGCAATATGCTTAGTGAACTTAGTTTTGTTTCCTGTAAAAACTTGTTGTAATTTTATCAATTCATAATTTACTGGAGCTTAAAACAAGCAAATTATAGATGTCCTGTTTAGTTTTTATTAAAGGATCTGCACACACACATTCTCTCTCTGTAACAAGTACCAAGCCAAATCATACAATGAGTTTTCAAACATTGCCAGCATTCTGCTTTCATTGAGAAAATATGAAAAGGGCATGTTTAGTGCTTCATTGGGAACAGTGCATTAATTATAAACTGCTACTTCAAATACACAAATGAGAAGTAAAATTACATCAGCAAGACTAAGTGTATAATTGTGAATATCAATTATTTATTATTGTTCCTTAGGAACCTTAAGTGACTTATCCAGTTTTACCAATTATAACAACAATAAGTCACAGTTGTATTGCACTTTACAGTTTATACAGAGCTTATACAGCCATTATCTCATTTGATAAATAAGTTGCCACAAAAGAATATGATACAAAGATTGGAGAAAGTGAAATTTAATGGAAAGAAGATAGCTTTTAGAGTCAAATGTGGATTTAAATTCTTGCTCTACTCCTTACAAGCTGGTTGACCTTGGGCAAGCCATGGGATATCTCTGAACCTCTCACACAATATGAGGACTAAAAAGCTTACTAATACAAGGTTTTTTGGATGATTAAATGAAATGATAACGCATGTTATCCAGCATGCACATGTGCTTGTCACTGTTGGTTCTTTTCTCCTTCCTCTTTCCCACTTTGAAGAACTGAGCTCCACATGCATTTTTGCATGCTCAACTTAAATCTGCTTTAGTACACTCAAAACACCTATTTTTATGCTATTCATAATTGTTGAGTTTGTCAGAACTATCTGGAGTCATGAAACCAAAACAAAGGACATAGCCACTGAGAAAATATTCCTTTCTATAAAGGGATTTAATTATTACAAATCTTGCTCATTTAATGGAGCAATACAATTGTACTAAATAAAGTAGTTTCGGAGACTGAAAAGAACACCAGTCATGATGAATGGTTGGAATTACAAACAAGAAATAAGCAGGTCCAACCTGAAACTTGTATACTTTGGGAAAAGATCCTAGTCTAGTTTTGGAACAACAAAATGAAAGAATTAATGAAAGAATACCTAAATATTCATTTAGTGAAAGAAAACTAAAAGTGGCAGAAAGAAGAGGGTACAAGAAATTAAACATGTTTTTAGAAACAAATGCTATTTCGAACTGTACTTAGAGAGGTCTTGTGCCAAAAATCAATGCTCAAAATAATTTCACTTGAAAAGAACAGTAATAAAATGCACCTCAGTTAAAAATACTAAAATCCAAGAATTAGAGGCTCAAAGGAGTCTTCATGATCATGAGGATATCAAATTCCCTAATTTATCAGATGTGGGAGTTAGAATATTGGGAAGATGAGTGACACACATCCAGAACCACGTGTTGGGTTAGGAGTAAATGTAGGAATAGTTTCAAAGTTATCTGATTTTCACTTCCCCTCTTCCCACTATTAATGATGAGGTGTCTGACTCTGATGTCAGCTGAAGGTCTCTGTCCCATATGTCCATGTATATACTCCCTATTTCTGCCGTTTCAACCAGGACAAGGAACTTAGTTCTTCCATCACTTTCCACAGGAAATCCAATCAGCCAGAATTTCAGGATTTGTATAAACTGCTGACAGGTCAGGAGTCATAGGTGGTGGAATTCTAACATGTCTCTTTTGTGTCAGAACCTATGTAATTCTACTGTTCTGCGCTAAACTACACTATATGTCACAGCCAACATTCTTGACAAATCAAATTCAGAAACTGCTGACATGTCTCAAATGCTCCAACCTTAACAAAACAATTTTATCTATTACTACTTTATGGTAATGTGTATTTTATAGTATGAAAGCTATACGTATGTGTCTATGAGATCATATCTACATTTTTATTCTTACTCTGAAAGTTTCTTGTATCATAGGTATTGGTTGGGAGTTAAATAGTTTGTTGCAAAAGAGGAACACAATTCTTAAGGATAATCTTTTGATTCAGGATGATACCTTGGGTCCGAATAATGAAAAATATTTGATGTGTGTTGCCAAGTGAAGAAAGCCTTCAGGCTCTTTAGACTAGCCTTGTTATTCATGGACCAGAGGCATCAGCATTACCTGAAATCCTGTTGCAAATGCAAAACTGTGGGCCCCCACTCAGGCCTATTGAGTCGGCATCTGTATATTTATAAGATTCTCCTATGCATGTTAAAATTTAGGAATCGATTCTTTAGAATAGTGTTAAGTCTTTAAAGCTTTCCCCTCTGAGTCCTGCTGAAGAAAAATAAGACCAAGCCTTTCCTCTGTTCAGGTGGTGTATCATGGAACTGCCATTGGACCCTGAGTTATTTGTTGTCTCCTGCTGACCCTTAAGTTTTCTACAAGTCCCAAAATGATGTAGGACAAAGTTCTCAGACCTCAGACCATGTGATATGGTATGACTGCAATAAATAGGGTTTTAAACAGAATGAATCATAAGTGTGATTTACACTGAGGAGAGACTCATGAATACTGACTCAATGCTGGAAAAAGATGTTTTCAGACGCCTTGACTTTACTCTAAATCATATAAAAATCATTTGTCTTTAACAGCAAAAGTTTTCTGCTGTGATACTTAGACAGCAATCCCACTTCAACCCATTTTTCTTGACAGATTTTATTATTCTAACATACTTAAATCATAGGTGATGATCACAGAAAGGCACCAAAGAGAAGCTGCTGCCCCCTCTCTCTTGACAAAGAATATTCCTCTCCACTTCACCTCCAACATAGGTTTCATGAACACCTTTCTTCTCTAACCCTAGGATGTCAAGGCCCCATCAAGATAATCTTTGCACTTTTGGTCATATGGGTGAATAGATTCATTTCTTTCCTAAACAACTAGAGGACAACAATGGACAAATTTATTGGATTATAGAGCTGGAGGAAACAACAAAGATTGCCTCTTATGTCACTGATCATTCTTTCCTAGTTTCCTCTGCAGTCTACTGGTCTCACTCCACCCCATAAATTTTTAGTAGAACCCTTCTTCTCACTTTACTTACTCTTTTTAAGAAACTTCTCCATACCTACGTGCCAAATTGGATTGAGATCTTCATTTTAAACCTATCTCCTGAGTACAAGAACTGCAGATCCAACTGCCTGTTACCATAGGTACCTTAAGCTCAACTGACCCACAGTGGAACTCAACATCCCATTTCAAAAACTACCTCTGGAGTACTTTTCATCTTTGTAAATGATAACTCCATTCACCCAAATGTTCAAATCAGAAACTCAATAGGTATCCTAGAATCCTCAAACAAAACAAAAAGTCGTTTAAAGAGTTAAAAAAAACATTTTTCATTTTATCAAGAATGAATTCCTTACTCAATTGTTGACTTTCTCAGTTTTAGCTTTCCTCATGTACTTAAATTTTAGTTTCAGGCTCCTCTTGAGAGGGAGCTTTTAGGTTTCACATTTTTCTTTCTCTCTACCATCCTCTCTTTCCATCTAGCCATTTCACTCAGGGTTCTACTTGCCCCCTGGGACCTCCACTCCAGAACAAGGTCTTATATTGGTGGCTCACATCCCATGCTGCGAGTGGGGAGAAAATAGATTCAGATAGGAAATGGATGAGTGGCTTCTCCTAGGTCCAGCCTGCAAGGCTTTCTCTGTTTTTTTTTTTTTTTTGGCCTCTGAAGCTTACTATGAGCCACAACCCTGCTTGGGCAGTAATCACAGCTTTTTCCAGCCTCCTTTATTAGTTGGGAATCCCTGCTCAGGTTTAAGTTGAAAGAAGTGAGTGGGGCTCTATTCTCTCATCATGCATGGTATCCCTTTCTTTTATGTTTTTAACAACTTTTCTATTTGAGGACAGTTTTTAGATATGGAAAAATTGCTAAGATAGTACAAAGAACTCTCATATACCCCACAGCCAGCTTCTCCTATTATTAACATATTATAACAATATGATACATTTGTTACAATTAACACATCAATATTGATATATTACTATTAACTAAAGTACATATTTTATCAGATTTCCTTACATTTTACCTAATGTTCTTTTTCTGTTCCAGAATCCCATCCAGGATACGACATTACATTTAGCTGTCATGTCCTCTGGGGCTTTTCTTGGCTATGACAGCTCACGGTGTCCTTTTAATCCCAGTCATCTTGCTAGAGTTGAGCTCTTGGCTGCCCCTTACTATTTTTGGACCAGAGCTCAAAAGGTCCATGACTTCAATACTCATTTATTGCTATATGCTTTTATCCCTTTTCCAGCCCATAGAAATACTCATTTTGTTTACAAAACAAGATATATCTTCTTAATAGAAAAATATTAGCTATCATTGTTTCAAGTATATAAAACCTGAAATTATAGCACCAACTAGAAAGTCTTTCTCTCCTTTTCCAGTTGGTCACCAATCCCTTCAGATTTATGTCCTATATCTGGGTAATTCTTTCTTGTCATATTGCCTTTGCCTTAGTTTAGGCTCTTGTCACTCTCCATTAATATTATTTTGATACTTTGCTTTTTATTTAACACTTACTGTGTGCTTACTCTTATTTGTACTCATTATCTCATATAAACCTTATTACAAACCAAAATGGTACAGGGCAATATTCTCACTTCCCAAATGAAAATCAGAAATTCAGAGAGGTTAAATGACTTGTCCAAGGTCACAGAGTTACTGAGAATGGCCGAGCTTGGATCCAAATCCATACCTATGTAATTCCACAGCCAAAGCTCTTAAACAGTACAACATCCTATCTTTTTAGCCCTTATGCTAAAAGATTGTGCTTTCTCTAGACATACATATACCCAACCTATTCTCTGTATGATGCTCAAAATATGGCTCTATAAAGCAACTGTATCAAGGCAACCTGTAGGTAAAACCCTTCAACAGTTACTAATGTGTCAAGATTAAGTCCAAATTCCCTAATATTGCATACAAGACTCCCACTATCTGGCTTCTCATCTTTCTCAAGTCTCCACTCCAACTATTAGCAATTGTCAATGATGGTCAGACAACCATTTTCTAAATGAATGTATATGAATTCTTAAAACTGCCCATTGAATTGAAGTTCAGATAAGCTTACATAAGGGTAGAGATGAAAAATAAATATGAGAGCAAGGAGAGAGGGAAGTATTATTTATAGAATTCTTCTTTTTCTTATTTAAGTGCATCATTTGGGCTATCTCCTGCTCACTCTATGTTTATTTACAAAAATGTTTCTCATATCACAAAAGATCTGTAATTTGAGAGAATTACTTAAAGCAGGAAGTGAAACTCTATAGCCTCAAAGAACATACTACATAGTGTGATTCTTACAGTAAATATTATTCTTCTGCTTTTGCTAAATCTTGACTCACTTGAAAAAGACCTCAAAGACACTGAAATTACCTAATTGGAAAGGAAATTCTTTTGAATCAGTCTATGAGAAATCCAATTAACATAGTCACAAAGTTCAGCTCCCTGTGGACACCTGTGATACTTTTCTCCAATATACTATTGATGATAAATTTTTGCCTCCTATGGCTCAGAGAACTACAAGAGGAAATCAGCGTCTTTCTTATGGATGTATTAAAATTGAAGCAACAAAATAAGGTCTAAGGATCCTTGAGTGCAAATCCTAGCAAATAGAGAATAATGTAATGCAGCAGGTAGGCGCTGTTTAAAGTCTTACTGATTTCTCAGATGATTGGCTTTCCTCCATATATTTAATGCATAATGTTTCTAATATTAATAACAGGGTTCTTTAAAATCCAGTGCATATCAGTTCTTTCCATTAAGACAGAATGCACTAGAAGACTTAAGATTCCAGTTTATGAAAGAGGCTTACCAAACAAAGTACCAAACAAACGGAAGGGAGGAAATGGGATGCTCAAGTTTCTTGGCCATGATTATGCAGACAATATGGGCTTTCCCCCAAGAAAACATCTATCTAAATTACTAAAGACTTACTCATATAATATTTTGAAGGTATTTAACTTTATTATTTTCAAACATACATGGTAACATGAAATAGGTTAACTAATAGATAACATTACTTTAACACTAGCTCACTCATTTCTCTTAGTAGGTCTTTTTACCTACTAAAAAACTGTTAAGCTAATTTGCTGAAACGGTATTTTCTGTATCCTGAAATCATGTTTCCATTACAAACCCTCAAAGCTTTTTATTCATAGATTGTACCAATACAAAGGTTTTTTATCTCATAGGCTGTCCAGAGGATCACAAAGTTTGAATTAGTGAAGTTTTAAAATAGCTCACTAAAAGCTTGATTACATGTAGATGTGCATATGATTTATAGTGAATCGATTACGAATGGTCACTGAAACATTTATAATCTCCAGTTGTGTTATTGAAAGTAATTAACTGTAGTCAAAGTGGTTTCAAAACCTCTGCAGAAATAGAAGCCCCCGCCCCCAATTGTATGAAGCTTTTAACAATTTTTACATTCTTCTAAGTAATATTCTTTAGATTAGAATTTTAAACATGGTCAACATTTCACTGAGGAGCATAAATCTTGCAAGTTTTTTGTGTGTGAAGAAATACCTTAGCTATGAAGTGGGAAGAAAGCTAATTTTAAAAAGTCAGGAGATACCAATATTTTAATTTCTGAACGTGTGTAAGATCCTAGAAAATCTTTAAATTCATTCTCTTTAAAAAAATGGAAATACTGGGGAAATTTGGGCATATTTCACTGTTCACATTGCTGTTAATTCTATCATTAAACGTTTAAAATAAAGTAGGTCTTTCTTAATAATCTGTCGTTTTCTTCCCCCAGCCATGCTTCAGTGAAATAGAACATTCCTACAAATGTTGGTGGGCGGAAAGGGCGAGTTTTGATCACTGACAGTGCTGAAGAACTTATTTTCAGAGGGATTTAGCAAATCTCAAACAGGATCATGATTTCTCAACCATGAAATAATGTCCATTTTAATTACTCCATAATTGTAACCAGTATAGGTTTAATTAGGCTGTTCAGAAATCATTATATAAATTGACAGTTATAATTTGTTTTTAATAAGTTATAAGACTATTATGCTGAAACTCACACACTACATCCACTCAAGCTGCCCAGGGAAACCTTGGGGTTACTGACATTTCTTAATCCATTATGACAGCCATGATTAAGCTGTGTTTCTTGATCCTGGGTTGATTACTTCTGACAGAGAACAATCACAGAATTAGAGCAAAAAAGACTACGGCAAATGTACAAAACATGGTGTTAACCCTGTAAAATTAGAGTTGGCAAGCTTATGGAGCATATTGTAAGCACTACCAAACTATAGGGATCCCAAACAAACATTTTTTTTCTTCTGAGTGTACCTACTGCCACTAAGTAAAGTTTAATTAAGATTATGTAAATGTTCAGCAAAAAATATCTAATTTCTCTAGAAAGAAATAAAGCTTTCAGAATTATTCTAGACTTGAAAAGGAGTTTCTGCCTGTGAGTTTTCCTGGGCCTCATGTTGTAAAGTGGGTTTTAAGAGAAATAAATAAAAAAATGATACAAAATAAAAATTCAAACAAATACCTCTCCAACACCTACACTCACACACACAAACTCATATATCAAACCCCAAGGTCTGCTTATTCCACAAATGAACAAAAAAATTAAACTTGGATTCTCAATATCTTCAAATCCACTGTCTTCATAAAAATTGCCCATCTTATACAACATGCATAATAAAGAAAAGAAATGGTGTTCCTACACAGGAGATGGTCTTCAGAATTTGTGAAAAGCCCAGGTCCATTTAGAAAAACCCAGATTCCATGTATAACAAGGAAGCTCAGCAATGGAAAAATTTTGCATAAACATTCTTATGACCCAGAAAATATAAGGAGTCACCAAACTGTCAGAACAAACTTCAAAACAGAGTCGTTTTACTCAGGAACATAATTTAATTTGAACCCTCAGAGCAGTTACCCATTTTAGTCTACGTGCTTATAGACAGTGACCTGTATGCCAAGATGGTTCTGCTGATTAAATCACAGAGACTTCTTGCTTTTACATGAAGAATCTTCTAGCTTGGAGAGAAGGTTGTGGTTCAGTGGTGACCTAGTTTCATGCTGCAGAATGTGCTGCCTCCAGCAAGATTAGTCTTTTCCTTTTTCTTTTCTGTCCTGTTACAGTATTTTCACATTAGAGTTGTTCTTTTTTTATTCTCATAATTAGAAAGTCTGGCTCCAAAATGAGACATATACGAGTTATATGATAATATTTTAAAATGCCCGGTGTACTGCAATTAAAAAGCGTTAAATGTGTGTCTTGCTTTTCTCTTTTTAGAGTTTCCAAACTAGTTATTACTGTTTTAACTTTGCCAACTACTCAGAAGAATTCGCAGGGAACCCCCAATTCTGTAGGCTCTCTTTTCAATATGTAAGCAGCCTGGAGTTAGTAAGATACAAATTTATTTTTAACTGTGCTTCATTTCAACTTGGAATGTTGAAGGCATTCTATCCTGAAGGCAGGGAAAAGACAAGATCACTGGATTTCGGATGTTACAATGTCACAGACTAGTAAAATTTCAAAAGAGTACTTGGGGGACATTTCCCAACTTAATTTTGACAAGCAAGAAGATTTAGAAAGAACAAATCTTATTTAAAAAGTGTACCAAACCAATACATATACTATGTCATCATTTCACAAAAGAAAGTTCATTTTAACACAAGGAAGGAGGTAAGAAAAGAAGGAAAGAAAGAAGGGAGGAAGGAAAGAAGGAGGATGAGAGAAAAGAGGAGGGAAGAACTAAGGAGGAAGAATGAAAAGAAGGAAAGGACATCACCTTAATTGAATAAATGTAACTGCATGAAAAACTAGTATTCTTCTTTAATTAATCTGTTTCACCATCAATGGTATGGACTATACCATTGGGAAGCCACTTGAGAAACCACTCACTGACATCTCTACCAATGATCTAATTTCAGTTTGTTTTTGTTTTTTTTTTGTAGGGAAGACTGGCCCTGAGCTAACATCTGTTGCCAATCTTCCTCTTTCTGCTGAAGAAGATTAGCCCTGAGCTAACACTGGTGCCCGTCTTCCTCTACTTTGTATATGGGATGCTGCCACAGTGTGGCTTGATGAGCAGTGTGTGTACATCTGTGCCTGGTATCTGGACCCACAAACCCCAGGTCGCCCACGTGGAGGGCACAAACTCAACTACCACCAGGCCAGCCCCCTTTGTTTTTGTTTTTGAGAAGAGAACTTGACCTCTAAACATGCAAAGGATGAGCTCTTTACCATTAGTCATTAGTCTACTTAGATTCTTTCCTTGGCTTTGCCACTATCTACAGTGTAATCATGAATAAGTCATTCCACTTTCAGAGACTTAATTCCAAAGAATGCTCATGGCTGGCGGCCATAATATATCTTCCACTTACCCTTTAGAAATGTTCTAAGTATTTATTGAATTCCAGAGCATTTGTTAGTCACCTATAAAACTGACAATGTGGATGCTGAAATGCTTTGAAATCTATTCATGTGGATCAGATCTGGGGAAGGTGTGGCCCAGAATGAGGGAGTTTGGGTTGAATCCTAACACTAATCTACGAAGAAGGAAACACTTACATAAAACACGTGATACATTATACAGAAGGACACTTTTGAGAAACCACAAGACGCAGGGCCTGGCTACAGTGTAGGGCTGGGGTCTGAGATTAAGACAGAGAGTGAGTAGGGGCAGAGTATGAAAGGTCTATAGATTAAGACCCTATCTTGGGAATGAGGAACCACTGTAGTGTTTTAAGCAGTGGAAAGCGATCAGATCCACAAGGATCAAGACAGGAGATTGCTTCACATAAGTTCCAAAAGGGCAGGCATCAGGATACCTCATTTATGTTTCATCTTTAATGCACAACAACAACAAGCTCTAAAATAACCAGTATTTATTGAGAACTTCCAAGTTCTGGGCAGTATTATAAGCACTTTACACAGATTAATTCATTTATTCCTCACAACAGCCCTTTCAGTAAGGATCTGTTTTATTTCCTTTTATAAGTAAAGACACTGAGCTTTGAGATTCTAAGTACCTTGTGTATGGTCACAAAACTAGCAGGGGGAATGGATTCCAACTTAGACACAGATTCCAGAACTCAGCCTCACCCTATGATCCACTCCCTATGTGAGCAAAAAAAAAAAAAAGGAGCCTTCCTGCCATTGGTCAAAATCATTTAGGATCTTGAGAGTTGATCTTATCACTTTTCCCTCTAGGCAAGTTGACACTAAAGCACTCTGAAGAGATAACAGCTGTATTTCAAGAAACAAACAAAAAACAAACTTCCTAGTAAAGTATACCAAAGTTTGCTACATTCTTCCTAATATTTAATTTCAATCTTCTCTGCTATAGCTTAATACACATGCCTTATTCTTTTCTTTGTAGAAATGAAGAACATTTGGTCACCTCCTCTTTAAAACAATGCTGGGAAGCTTGAGGATCATTAAATTTCCCCTCAGTCATTTTCTTCTTCATGCTGCAAATAGAAATTCCATTAGTCTTTTCTTAAACTAATTCTATGCCAAGGAAAGCAAAAAACAACTCTGAAAAAATCTATTATTAATACATTGAATGTCCTGTAATTGAAACCAGCCTAATTGATTTCTCAGTTAGAACTGCTAGAATTCATCTGTTAGAATGTTTATAAAAATTGTATAAGATTCAAACACATTTTACAGAGTAACTTTTCTATCACCTTTCTCCCTTAACCTGTTTTATTTTTCTTTAAAGATGTATCATTATTTGACAATGTGTTAAATATCCAATTGCTTCTTTATGACCTGTCTTCCCCCTAAAATACTCTTACCTGAAAGCCTGGACCTGGTCTTATTTACTCTTGTTTTAGCAGCACTGTGAACAAGCCCATCATATAGTAGGCATTCAGTAAAGATTTATTGAATTCACAAAGAAATAGATTCATAAGTGAATAAACATATTTTCACATGTGGAAAAGTTTGAGTTATACATATCCCCCCAATAAACCTAGAATTCATTCATCTGAATATAACTGGAAATTACTGTGTAAAGAACATTGACTGATTTATCATCAATGGTGTCTTACAGAGAGAAGATGGTACAGTGAGGTTAACATAGATAGAAGGAAAGAAGGTAGAGACTGACCCATGAGGGCAAACAGGAGATTATAAGGCTCTCAGTTCACATGACACACATGACAAAGTGAGGACCTAAGGGGGAGAAATCTCAACTGAAGAAAAGTTCCAGAGGTATTTATCAGATCCCTGACCAGGAGCCCCCTTCATGGACCTGTTTGGCAGCCCTGCTGAGCCAGGAGTCTGGGAAGGCCAAGTTCCACCCTGTTCTGCCTTCTCTATGAACTTGTAGAGAGCATTTAAATAGCATAAGTAACAAAAGAAGGCTTTGATATTTCTAACCGTTTTTTCCTTTTCACAGATGCAACGGTTGTATTCTCTTCTCCACTGTTCTCCGCAGCCCCGAAGTCTCCAGAACTCTTTCCCCCTGAAACTGAACTCTTAGCAGATTGCCTCCTCTCCTCTTGCACACTGAGAATGGGGGGGTTCATCACCATGACCTCCACCAGCACCTCTTTCCTCCTCCCCTCTCTCATCCCCAACGTTTATTTAGCACTTTATGTGCCTCAAACTAACGGCTGAGATGAAGGAAATGAATGGCATCATTCCCCACCACATGAAGTGAGACCTGGTATGGAGACAGACTCGCCAACACAGGCAGGTAAGGGGGATAGGGAAGTGCCAGATGCCAAGAAAGCTCATAGGCAAGGTGGGAGGCGGGTGGTGAAGGGTGACTGGATCTATGGAACCAGGAAAGAGCCTGTGTGTGTCTCAATCTGATGTGATTTCTCCATCTTTTGGATTCTGCAGCCCTTTAAGTGAGCCTCCCCTGCCCTCTGCCGCTGGCACTCATTGCCCCAGCCCCACAGCATTTAGGGCATCCGTCTTGTATTCTGCTCACTGATGTGCTGTTTTAACCAGGCGCTCCCTTCCCCCACCCACAGGAGGACCACCTTGCAAGCAGGGCTCTGTTTTACTTTTCTTTCTCTTCTAGCATCATCTCCTAGGAGGCTTTCTCCCAGCAAGGACTGATCAGGGACTAATCAGCATTTGGTGTTTCACGGAATGACTCTGTAGGAAGATCCCCATTCAAGAGCTGCCCCTCCTCCTCATTGTTGAGGGAAAATCCTCAGAACGGAAAGACATCAGTACCTTTGACTAATAGTTACAAAAGAGATGTAAAAACTTCAGTTCTAGAATCTGAATCAAGGAAGAAATATTATACGGAATTGTACAGGTCCACCTTAGAGAGCAATGGGCCATCTTTGGGTCCTGTGTGCACAGTCTTCTTCACTGCCTCTATGCTACGTCACAATTCTTTCAGACATCTTTACAGGTAGTACTCTGAATCAAAGGTAGCAAATAAACGAAATATTACAAATATCTCAGTCTACTAGTATTTGGTTGCATCTTCTGTTTTGAGGTAGGAACTATGATTTTGAAGGATACAGTTTTCTTACATACACTGTCAAAGTCAAGTAGTTTTATTGAACACAAACAGAAATTGGAGTAGTGAAAAATTCTATTCTATTTGCATTTATTTACTATTAGAGTTTATCCACTAACTTAGTGTTGTATTATCCTAGTTCTAATTAACACTTTTATTCAAAAATAACAATAGAATTTTAAGCATCTGTAGGACTTCAAATATCTAGTCCAATGATTTTTCAAACTGCAGGTCACAACTCATCAATGGACTATGCAATCAATTTAGTGAGTTGCGATTGAATTTTAAAATGAAATAGGGGGCCAGCCCCCTGGCCGAGTGGTTAAGTTCATGTGCTCTGCATAACCGGCCCAAGATTTCACCCGTTTGGATCCTGGGCATGGACCTAGCACCGCTCATCAAGCCATGCTGAGGTGGCATCCCACATAGCAGAACTAGAAGGACCTACAACTAGAATATACAACTACGTACTGGGGGGCTTTGGGGAGTTGAAGGAGAAGAAGAAATAAAAGATTAGCAACAGATGGTAGCTCAGGGCCAATCTTTAAAAAACAAAAATGAAATAGGATAGAATAAAAATGATCAGAATAGATAGTAAGGGAAATGTTTTCAGGAAATTTTGCTTGAGTTGTGTTGGTAGTTGAGTGTGTACATACTGGCTGAGTGGTGTAAAATGCGTTAGGCAGAATTCTAAGATGGTCCTCAGATGTACACACTTGGATAATCCCCAAGACTATGAATATGATGGACATCACTCCCATGATTAGGTGACGTTGACTTTAAGACAGGAAGATCATCTGGGTGACCCTGACCTAACTATATGAATCCTTTAAAAGCAGAGAGCTTTCCTGGCCAGCCCCAGGAGAGGAAGTCAGAGCTTCAGATGAGAAGGATTTGATGCACAGTTACTGGCTCAGAGAAGGAGGGGGCCACATGGCAAGGAAAGAGAGTGGCCTCTAAAAGCTGAGAGTGGCCCCCAGCTGGCAGCCAGCAAGGAACTAGGGACCTCAGTCCTACAACTGCAAGGAACTAAATTCTGCCAACAGGAATGAGCTTGGAAGCATATCTTTCCCTAGTTGATCCTCCAGATGAGAACTCAGCCTAGCTAGCACCTTGATTTTAGCCTTGTGAGAGCCTGAGCAGAGAACCCAGCCCTGCTTTCAGACTTCTGACCTACATAACTGTGAGCTGATAAACGGGTGTTTTAAATAGCTAAGTTTGTGGTAATCTGTTTCATAGTAATCAAAACTTATATAGTACTTCATATGGTCATCTAATAGATGGAAAAATAGAAAGACAGATTTTGTCTAAATCTTCCACTATATAGACAAGAAAATTAAGGTCAAATGATGGTAAATAACTGCAAGATTATACAGTTAGTGACAGAAGCAGGGTAGAAAAAAACTCTTTCCTTGGCCATGGTCCTGAGAGTGATTACTTTCCTTGTAATTTATCTGAAGATTCATATCTTTCACATCAATAGAAAATAGCTTTTCCTCTACTTATTCCAAATCAATGAAATTTTACTATACTCAGGTAAGATGGGTTATTCTCTTATAAAAAAGTAACGAGTTTATGCTCATTGCTTTTTTTTGTTGTTGCTATATTAGGTTTAATATGTTCCTGATGTTAGGAATAACTAAAGACCCAAATCTATTGTCTATACAAGGAGGCTATAATTTCTCTTTCCTAGAGTTCTCTCAACAGGAAGTAGATCCTATACGTAGGTTCATGAAGGATAACAACTTTGAGATCAAAAGAAATATCTAAAGAAGCTACCCCAGCCACTCAGCCACTAAGAGACATTTAAATAACTCCAAAATTTTCTAGTTTCTTATTTTTACTTGAAAATTCTTTAATCCCCAGAACCTTTGCTTGAATTTAAATATAATGTTTCACTTAAATATGGTGTTTCACTGCATTGCTAAATTTAAATGTAGTACTCTACTTGGCCACAAGAGGGCTCCCAGGTTTTTCCAGTTGTGCAAACCATAAATTGAGTCACAGAGTTATTTTTCAACGAAAGGACATATTGGCTGGTGGACGGCTTAGTTGGCATGGTTTCCTTAAGTGAGATTATATTGGAACTTCAGTAAAAATCTTACTCCACCGCATTACCCATAGAAACTCCTCTGGTTCACCTCTGTGCAGTGAGGGATGGTATCCTTCCGAATGACACAGAAGGCTGACTCTAAAATGTCACAAGAGAAGGTTAATTTCATTCACAGGGTCTCGTATCTCTGGATCACGGCTCCTTCTTTAATTTCTCTAAGGTTCTAGCCTTCGCCTATAAAAATAGAGAGTATAACACCTATCTCTCAGAGTTGTTGTAAGGATGAATCAAGATAGAAGAAAGGAGCTTAATTTATACCTGGTACATGTAATTACCAATGATGGTAATTTCAATTGTTGTTGCTTGTTAGTAATACTTTTATTAACGGATACTGAAGTAGACTTGTTTTGTGAATTGATTTTTTGATACAGGCAACTACATGGTTGCTAATATTTCAGCCTTAAAATAATGTTTCCAGGTCCAAATTATTGGAAGGGTTACATAAACACACTAAGTTGAAATTCAGATGTATATTTTAACATAATAGACATGCCAATGACATTGATTATGGGTCAAATTGTTTCAATACGATAATTAAAAATTCACTAGTGGTAGAGCCATTTAAAATAACTCATAGTTCATCTTTCTGCAATCCAAACTCACCATTTAGCCTTCAGTTTCCTAGGCTAAGCTTTTTATTTACTATGGAGAAGATGGTCAGTGTTTCTCCCTCATTTTATCTTTACAGAATATTGAGTTTGTACAATAAACTTTACTTTCTGAAGGCAAAATACTGAGTCTTCTCGCCACTTAATAAATCAGAAAAGCAACAGTAGGTGGTGGACACGTTGAAGTGTGGGAGGAGAGGCCTTTGGAAAATGGAGAGGCAGTTATGTAAACTTTACGGGCTTTTTCTAGTTGATTGATTTTTAGAACTCTGCTATCCTAAGTTTTAAAAACGGAAATATGCACCTGTCTACACTGTTTCGCATCAATTCTCCTTAGTTCACTATTGACATCCTTAAAGACACCATGCTTGTTGCCTGTTGAAAAATAAGACTTGAACATCTTAATCTGGAAAGAGAAAACCTGGGAGTAGATATAGGAAGAGGATATAAAATGGCAGAAAGGGAAAAAGCGGTTTAGTAGCCAAATCCTGAAGTATTACTGCTAGACCTACAGGACGGCACCTCTTTAAGCTTGAAGGAAGTCATTTAACCCAAAGACAGAGGAAAAGGACTTGATAAGGTCATACAGAAAATTGGTGTGGGAATCAGAACCAGAAATCTAATCTAACCTGATTATCGTTTCTAGATAGGGACACTGGGGCTGGCCCCGTGGCTCAGTGGTTAGAGTTCCATGTGCTCTGCTTCGGCAGCCCAGGTTCACAGGTTTGGATCCTGAGCGTGGACCTTCTCCACTCATCAGCCATGCTGTGGAGGCATCCCACATACAAAAAGTAAAGGAAGATTAGCACGAACGTTAGCTCAGGGCTAATCTTCCTCACCAAAAAAACAAAAACAAGAGACGATAAGGATGCTAAAATATCTGAGAAAAAAATTGTAAACATCCCATATTGGGGTGGAGTGGACGGTGGATACCAAAGGAAACACGACCCCCTTAATGTAACTTTGGTAAACCCATTAAACCACAGTCTCTACTATCAAGGCTTTAGGAGAAGACCAAATCTCTCCAAAATGAAATAATATGCAAGACCAAAGCACCCATCCTCTTCCTGGATAGATTTATCTCTCCGACACAACATCCTCTACCATATAGGATATGGTGAGCAACTTTTGTCTGAAATAGACCTAAGATGCTGAAAATTGTTAGTGTTAGTTAAAAAGCAAGGTCAAAGACATGATGGATAAACATTGGCACATAAAAGTTGGCAATTCAACTCACTTAGATTGATTACCTACAACACTCCAATTAATTGTTAAAATTCAAAGTTACTGGATATTATTCTACCTGAGAAAAAGGGAGATAATGGCTGCAAGACCCTTTCCATAGCCTCTACTCTCTCATCCATGGGTTCTGGATGTCAGATCTCTCCATCTCTCCAGACTCTCCACAGTGAAGAACGTCACATGCAAGGCCAAAACACAACTGTAATTTGGTCTCCCTCAGAAGGTAAAATCTTCCCATTTACTTCGTGGCTTTGTGAGTTACAAGCTGACACCAACCACTGTCTTAACAACCTGACAGAACAGGGTCAGAGACTTGAGAGCCCAGAGGGAAAATGCAGAGAACAGAAACAAAAAACGGTGCTGGCTGGAGAATGGTGAAAATGAAAATAGTAGCACATAAGCTTAAAAATGAAAAACCACATATATCTATAATTTACTCCTCTTAGGCTAGGCTATAGAAAATCCTCAAGCGTGCTCTCTTATTTCACTTTGCTAAATGTTTGCAGCGTTTTTCCATCTCCGTATTCAGGCCATGTAAGAAATGTCCATATAAACCATCAGAAAAATATGCAAGTTTTATAAACAAGAGGGCATTTAACCACAGACCCACACATTCGCAGTGCGGTTTAGATGGATTTCATCTATCATTTGCATAAAATGTCTGGTGCTCACCAATGGTGTAGAACCTCTTCAGGTCACTCCTCCGGGAAGGATGCTTATTAGTTGCATTGTTCTGCTCTTCTTCAGTGATGGGCGTCTTGGGTGCAGGGGTCTTACTGGCTTGTGGGATTTGCTTTCCTGCACCAGCCAAAGGGTTGAACCCTGGAGCAGTAATATCCACCGACTGGGACTTTTTCTTCAACCTACAGGGAAACAGTACCACACGCTGTGATTACCAACTTGAGAGATACACTTGTTCCACATTTATCTACATCATAATTTTTTTTCAACAACTGAGTTATATTTGGCCTGAAATAGAACAAGGTTTATTCAGAAATTACAGACCTTCCCTACAGCATTTTGAATTCTTCAAATATTTTTGAAACTAGTTGAAAAAAAAAACTTCTGCCTGATTGTTTTGAAAGGTTTTATTAAAATAGATTAAAATGTAAGGCGACAAAAAACTTTTAATTTTTCTAATAGCAGACTAAAATGTGGTGTCAGACAAAGATAATACATTTGGCTATTGCTTTTGGTTCTGAAAGGAGTATTTTTAATGCTATAGTAAAACACTAGTTAGAAATAAATAATTGCAACCCAGGAAAAGATAATGAAACGATTATTTGGGTAACTAGAGGCTGCCAGTGCTTTTTTGTTTAATCTATAACAGCATCTTAGCTGTGAAAATTAAAGAGCTCACATTATTTCTCCAGATACTCTCAATGACAGTGAATGTATTGCTCACATCCATATTTTAGAGCGACGACATCAGGTCTAGCATGGAAAGCAAAAAGCTATCCATAAAGCATTTTCCCCACTCATGCATGAGAATGGTTTTTTTTGGTGTGAAAATCATTGCTAAATGACATGAGTTAAATTCAAATACTTCAAGCTACACAACTTGATATTTGTGATGTAACTGAACCCTAAGCCCAGCTTACTCTTGGCCCTTGGAACTTCCAGAGGCTAAGGTTAGAGTCATTTTTAAAGTCTTAATTCCTTGTAGAAAACAAGTTGGCAGTTTTCTTTATCTGTTATGGTAAACACACCTGCATTTGCAATTTCCTGAAAGATTCATATATCTTCACACATCCAGGCTTTATTTAGGCTTTTCCCATACATTAGATTCCATTTTCTGCCCCAGTGTCAGATCCTGCTCATGTTTCTAGAATTAGCTTAAATAGGGCCTTCTCTGAGAAGCTGCCTATGACAAGGACTTTGGTAGTCTCACATTATTCCACAGAGGGGGTTATTCATAATTAACTCTCAATAAGCTTCTATTAAATTGAATTAATTGGAGCAGAAGCTTTGTTAAAGGAATAGAATGTACCAATCAGTAAAAGATTCATTAGTGAAAGCAGTCTTTACTAAATTTTAGTAATTTCATTATCACCTATATGCTTTCTGCTATATCCACATATCACCTATTTTACCTACTTAATATTCATGAAAACTGACTTGCTTTATCCAAATTGTCAACAAATACATTAAAAAAGTGCTCAACAGTGTTTAATCATGACAAGTGCAAATTAAGACCACATTGTACTCATAACACACCTGTCAGAATGGCTAAAGTGTAAAAGACATGATATTAAGTGTGGTAATGAGGAGAAACTGGAGTTTTCCAGCACTGCTGGTGGGAGGGGAAACTGGTACAACCACTTTGGATGAACATCTGGCAATATCTGCTTAGCCAAAGGCATGGATCGTTGGCTCACTGATCCTATTCCTAGGATATATCCTACACAAATATAGACATGATCATCCAAAGACACAGTCAAAAATGTTCATAGAAGCACTATTTGTATCACACAAATATCAACAACCACCCAAATGTCTACCAATAGCAGAAATGGGTAAATGAATTGTGTAATATTTATCAAATGGAAATTTATACAGCAAGGGAAATGAATGCACTACAAATACTTGCAACAACATAGATGGTTTTCATAAAAATAATGCTGGACAAAAGAAGCCAGATACAAAAGAGCACATACTCTATGATTCCATCCATATGAAGTTCAAATAGAAGCAAAACTGTCTATGGTATCAAAAGTGTGGGGAGTTAAACTGTTGGGGAGTCATTACGCTGACAGAGACATGAAAGAGTTCCTGGCATTCTAGTATCAACTTTTTTCCTGATCTGGGGTCTGGGTCCCAGGATGTAAATACTTTGTAAAAATCTAATGACCTATGATTTTTGCAGCTTTTCTGGGTATATGTGATACTGCAATAAAAAGTTTCCATAAGCAATTGACTTTTTCACTTATTCATTTACAATGAAGATTACATGTAGCTACTGAATGGCTCCTTGCCACAAAAAGGTGACGGTAAAAAGAACTAGAATGATATTATCGGCCTCTAGCCTCCCAAAGATGACCACAGGAGAATGAATCTAAAGAAAGATCCTTTCTTTCTTTAAAAGAATTTTAAAAGACTCACGCTGGCTGCTTTGTTGAAATTCAGTTGAAGGCTATATCTCAAAGTTAAGCAAGCTGCTCCTTCAAGGAGCAGCCACCAAAAATCACCCAGGGACCACACGCTTGAGGAAATGCGGGTTTACTCTACACAGGGTTATCTACTTTTTCTTACTGCCTTGGTCTTCCCAATAACTCCATTCTGGTCTTAGTCTGGAGTTTGTAGACTGGAGCTAAATGTCATGGTAGTACTAAAGGAAACTAAAGAAGTCATTAGGATTAATAAAGACTAAATTAAGAAATAAATTGCAAGTCAGCAAAGCAACAAAGTTAATTTGTCCCAACATGGCTTTCCAGAAACACTTAGACAAAGACCGAGACTACACTAAAAATATTATACTGAACCCTATCAACTCTACGAAATCACCAATATTTGACCATTTATCATGTACAAAAATGTCAATTTTCTATTGTTCATGCTATAAACTTTATTTCAAAATTAAACTTCAATTTCAATAGGAAGCAAGTTTTTCAGGAGGAAGGGAGTTCAGGGGAGTAGAGATTTAAAGGAAAGGTGGTGAATTTTACAGAAAGAAAGCTGACTGCTCTCTAGTCCTCAGCAAAGATTATTTTCAAAACGTAAATCTGACAAGTTTTATCTCAAATTCACATAGTAGATGATTTTATCACTAGGAATTGTTTATATTTTATGTTGGCCTGTTTTAGAATTGATCAGTTACTAAATTAAAGTCTCATATTGGAGGATATCAGCAATGATGGCTTATGTTTGATACGATGCTAGATACTAGAATTGATAAAGTTCTACATCTCTTCAAAATCTCTAAGGGTCCCTTATTGCAGCCTCTTTGCAATGAGCAAAGGACATGGCTCTAGGCTCCAAAGGTAAGTAGAAAACCATCCTGTGGTATTTTCCTTGTTCTTTCTGCCCCTCCTCACCAGACAGTCTTCCCAATCAAGGGATGAAGGATGTCATGTTTTCATTGTTGTTGCTGGAGTCTGGAACATTGCTCGTAGGTTTGCTGGCTTGCTTAAGGAAAGATTTCCATTTGCATGTTCTTAGAAAGCAGAACTGTGTGGGTAATTGAATTACTCCCTTAAAAATTCTAAAAATGACTACTGTGGTTGACAAGGAAACCTGCTAAATGCTACCTTCAATTTCCAAAAAATCATGAAAGGGTAAGTCTTTCTAAATTTTTAACAATGTTCTTAATTAAATGTGTTAAACAAATGTAAATAGCATAATGGAATATGTAGGTGTACGTGAGATAAAATACCCATTGATAGTAAATGAAACATTACAAATAGAGACAAAAATAATCTCTTAATAGGCACCAAAAGAATCTTGTTTAATGTGCTTTGCATTTCCAAAGGGAAGTGAGTCTCGATGTCTTGGATGGAGAAAAAGAAATGAGGAAAAGGAGCCGTCCCTCTTGGCATGGCTCTGATAGGCAGACTGTCTGCTGTTTCATAATCTTTGCCTTTCCTTGTTCCTCTGTTTTTGAGGAGGAACTTCCCCACATGTATTCTAACACCTTCTTGCAGCACGGCCTCAAAGTGGGACACTTTTCTGAGACTCAGTTTCCTCATCTATAACATGAAGGTAACATACTCAGAAAGGTCCTGAGGATTCAGCAGACATCTTATGTGAAAGTGCTTGGAATAGCAACTCCACAGGGAGCTCTCAGTGAATGCAAGTTCCGATCTCTTGATAAGAGGATGCAAAGGACAACATAATTTTCTTTTTCAAACTTCCGAGGGATGTTGAGGAAATTATATCAGCTTCTCAGGATCCTTCCCTGCTGCGCTACTCGAGAGAAATACTGCACCTGCAGGAACTGCACTGTGTTCTGCAGGGGGTTTCACCTATCCTGGAGTGTGGATTTGGGGAAAGAAGTGGAAGATAACGAGAGGACAAGCGAAATGGGAGTCTTTTGTGTGGCGTGCAATGTGATGTTTCTCTTGTGTGAGTCCCCAAATCTTTTGGAAAATAGCTAATTCCATTGGATAGTTGTGTGGGGTTGACTTAACACAATAAATTCACAAGCAGAGGTGGAGACCAGGGAACCATGAGGAATTAAGGACAAGAATTGGAAAGGAAGGCTTCTGACTTTCCCACTCTGTAAAAATAGGGTTCATGCCAATTTCAACTAGCTCTCCAAGAAGCAGGAGAAGGCCTGTAAGCCAATCATGAAATGTGAAATCACAGGATTTAGAGAAAAAAAGAAATGGCAGGAAACTTCCAATACCAACCAATTTAAACAGAACTACTCTCAAAGTGATAAGCTAAATTCTATCCTTGCATAACAATTCTACTTTGATAAAAAGATAAGAAATCTTCCACTCATTTTCTGAATCATCGTTCAAGTAGAACACACGAATCTTTTGGGTTAAATGAGTTAATGGACATCCCAATGCCAGGGCTTGTGCCAGCAGTGACTGAACATGGCTTTACATTGCCCACCACAGAGGACTTCTCCCAAAGATCTGGGTCAATTCTCCACTTCAATAGCTTCACCATGGAGAAGGTCTCTCCAAGCTTCCTCACATTTATCCCTTTATTACTATTATTTACTACTTATCATACTCTTTTGGTCTTACCTTCCCTCTTCCTCTCACATTATAGGGTTTTCATCTTCTATCTCCACCCTTCTATCAACTTCTATTCAAGTCATAACCAAGCAATGCTTTTCAATGTTCTTTGTCTATTATGCTCTGCATCTTTGAAAAGTTTTATCTAAATGCTGCATGATAGAATTCTACCTTAAGCCTAAACTAAAGGCTGATATGACTTAAATGTATAAGAAAAATACGTTTTCATTTAGTTTGAGTTCTTAACTGGAATTACCTCTTCCATCAAGTGGACTTCAAACTGTTCCTGCATAATAACTAATTGGATATGTTCCTGAGTTCTGTAGCTATCTGGAAAACATGAACCTTCTACCATCCACTCAGGATGCCCTGGGCAATAGCAGCAACAGTTCAGAAAATCTACTATAGTATAATGAGAATATTCTTTAGGTCATAAGAATTTAAGGTGGTATAACTTTAGAATGCAAAAGCTACATTTTCATATATTTGACTGTGTACCTGAATAATAATAGCAGAGTGGTTAAGACTGTGGACATGGGGGCCACATTCCCTGGAATTGTATCCCTAACCTGGCATTGATGAGCTGTGTAAACTTGGGCAATTTTCTTTTTTTTTTTTTCAATCTGGTAAGCAAACATTTTTATTTTTAAAAATATTGAAGGCAGAATTTCCAAATTCAGTGTATATTATTTCGTCTCATTTCTACCCTGTTGCGATCCATTCATCTCCAGGCAGAAACAGGGACCAACTATTATTATTTTTTTCATCTTTTTTTAAAATTTCAGAAGACTTCTCAAACTTATCCTTCAAATTATAGAATTACTTTTCTATACTGTTAATTCTGCTCTTTATTCAATGTACTAAAGACATAAATTCCACAATTCCATTTTTTTGGGTAACATTTTACTATTTGGAAGCTTTTTTTTAATTGAGGTTATGACAGTTCACAACATCGTGAAATATCAGTTGTACCTTATTATCTGTCGGTCACCTATAGGTGCGCCCCTTCATCTTTTGTGCCCACACCCCACCCTTTTTCCCCCTAGTAACCACTAAACAGTTCTCTTTGTCCACGTATTTGTTCTCTTTGACAAATGAGTGAAATCATATGGTGTTTGTCTTTCTCTATCTGGCTTATTTCACTTAACATAATACCCTCAAGGTCCATCCATGTTGTTGTGAATGGGAAGATCTTGTCCTTTTTTATGGCTGAGTAGTATTCCATTGTGTATATATACCATATCTTCTTTATCCAGTCATCAGTCAATGGGCACTTAGGTTGCTTCCACATCTTGGCTATTGTGAATAATGCTGCAGTGAACCTAGGGGTGCATAAGTCTCTTTGAACTGCTGAATTCAAGTTCTTTGGATAGATACCCAGTAGTGGGATGGCTGGGTCATATAGTATTTCTATTTTTAGTTTTTTGAGAAATCTCCATACTGTTTTCCATAGTGGATGAACCAGTTTGCATTCCCACCAGCAGTGTTTGAGGGTTCCCTTTTCTCCACAACCTCTCCAACATTTGTTATTTTTTGTCTCCATGATTATAGCCATTCTACAGGTGTAAGGTGATATCTCATTGTAGTTTTGATTTGCACTTCCCTGATGATCAGTGATATTGAGCATCTTTTCATGTGCCTATTGGCCATCTGTATGTCTTCTTTGGAGAAATGTCTGTTCATATCCTCTGCCCATTTTTTTGATCAGGTTGTTTGATTTTTTTGTTGTTGAGTTGTGTGAATTCTTTTTATATTATGGAGATTCACCCTTCGTCAGATATATAATTTGCAAATATTTTTTCTTGGGCAATTTTCTTAATCTCTCCTTGCCTCAGTTTTCTCCATTTTATGTAAAATGAAAGTATTAATAATACCCATGTCATAAAATTAACATGAGGATTAAGTAATATGTATAAAAACACTTAGAATACCTGGCACAAAATAAGCATTACATCAGTTTTTGCTTTAAACAAAAATGCAAGTGAATACAAACAGTCACGTATTTATAATGTACAGAGTACAGGCCACACACTATACCTACATTAGTTCCCTCACTGATCACAACAAACATATGAAGTAGGTACCATACTCCCCATTTGGAGAGGGATCAACTGAGGTTTAGAGAAACTGATAGGGCTAAAAATTAGGGAAGCTGGAATCCACCCAGGACATTTTGACTGAAAGTTCACACTTTGGAATTAGGAGATACAGATAAATTTCAGCGCTGACACTTACCAGCCACATGACTTTGGGCAAAGACCTGGACTTTCTAGGCCTCCATTTTCTTAGCCATAATGGTGATATCCATGCTATCTGCCTACTTTACCCAAGAGAGTTAATATGAGCATAAAATGTGTAAATTTATGTGAAAGCACTTTGCAAAATTCCATAGAAATCTACAGTACCATTAACAGTTATACAAATTCATCCTTTGTCTCATTCATTTCTTATATACTTACACAAATGTACACGCACACATAGATACATGGATGCATGTGAATGGCTGTGCCCCAAAGAGCCAACACTTCTGGTCTTTTCCAGTAACTTCCAGAAAGAAGACCATCTGTGGTTTGCACAAGTCATTACTGTTAGCAAAGCTGTCTCCTTGCTTCCTAAAAGAGCTAATGTAAGGATATTTTTTAAAGTAGTAAAGCTGCTGAGAATGCAGATTTTTCCAAGTTGGATACTGTGGCTGCTGCAAAAATCTCGTCACTCAAAAAGAGCTTTTGAGAGCAAATGCCTAAAAAATTTTCACATTGCAAAATCAAGGTCTTTTGTTACCCCTCCAGTACAGTCTTACCAAAAACCAGCAGCTAAAAACAAACCACAAAATCAGCAAGAAACAAGCATAGTCAGAAGTCCAACCAGAAGAAATGACAGATTGGAAAACTTGGCACTAAAAAAAGAAAACAATCCACCAGGGTATAGAATATGTCAGTTACAGCCTGCTCTATAATTGCTGTGGCCATGCTATTCTTTGTACCCCTAAACACGAGGATTGAAACAGAAAATCTCATTAATGTGGAATCAGGAATTGTACAACCTTCTTTTACAATTCCAAATCTATTCAAAATGTTTCAACAGAAGTATCCTTTGGGAGTGCAAATTGGTGTTGGATAGTTAATAGAACACCAAAACTAGATACCTTGTTATAATAAGAACACCAAAACTAGATACCTTGTTATAATAAGACATGTTTCTAGCTCTACATTCATCCTAAGAAGTGTATGCTTTCCTATCTTGGAAATTCAGAGAATAGAGAATTCAAGAATTAAGCCACAGGTAGGAACGGTTTACTAGAAATTCTCTTGTTAAATGCAATTGAATTCAACTCTGTGAAGGGCCAGGCCAGTGTACATAATATGAATCATATAGAAGCATACACGAATTCATTGCTACTATAACTAATTTTACACTAAAAATACTAGAATGGGATGCCCAACCAAACTGCCTCTCCAGAGTTTAATGAACTCTATTATAAAAGGTGAATATTTCTTACTGACCTTTCATGAAAAAGACAGCCAAGTCCTCAAAGTTTGTCAGCTGGTTTATTTCTATCCTTATGTTTATACCAGCCCAGAGAAAAGACGTAGGAAAGAAGCATTTTCTGTTAGGAGTCCTTGCCATCAGATCAACTTAATTCCTACATTCATAGAAATTCTAGTCTGTTCACCAGTTTATTCCTAAGACTTAGCATAGTTCTTGGCACATCGTAGTTGCTCACTAAATAAATTGTTGAATGAATGAACGGTTTCATCATGGAACAAAAACACAAGAAATAATACAAAAATGCAAGTAAGTTTACATAAATGCAAGGAAATCCAGGAAAATAAATTTAAAGAGTAAGACTTTGGACAGTTTGGTAGCAGATATGATGATCAATTTAATACATTCATGTAACATAGTCTTCTTCCCACTGTATTACGGGAATAGGTTTTTGAGTTTGGATAGAAAAATGAAATTGTTTCATTCCCATTACCAATACTATGATCGATCTGAACAATATTTCAATTATTTATTCACTAAATCCAGTTTTGTAATTTCTGAAGAAACACTCCATAGCTTTGCTAAATTGACATCTTTATTCAAAAATTTTCAGTGATGGCATGGAGGAGGGAAGAGCAAGGACTCTGAAATCAAAGATCTGGGTTCAAGTTTGGGATCTACTACTTTTAAGCAACCTAAAGATAAAACATTTTAATTTTATTGATTAGAAATATATATTTTATGTTTTTGGAGCACTCATTAAGAATTTTGCATATTTTCTTTTTACTATGCAGTTTCAAAGCACTATGTTAATAGTAGTAACATTTTTATGTTTTCCCTTCCATGTACTTTCCAATTATACTACTATATTGCAAGCATTCACTTTGAAATTACAAAAATTTCCAATTTATTTCAGTTTTTGCCTTGGAACTTCAGTCTTTCAACTGGAAAATCCTTAGAGTAGAAACACATTATGCAAATCCAAAGATTAGGGCCTGAGGGATTTGGAAGTCAAATTCTTGTAAATTTTAAACAGTCCTCTGCAATAACTCACAGAGATGAAATTTAATTTTATTACCTTTGATGAAATGATTTGTAACATGCTATTGCCACGTCAATTGAATTCTGTTTATTTCTTTTAGGAAGAAGGAATCCGAATAAATAAGACTATTTTAAGACTTTAGGCTTCTATCCAACATTGCTGATTAAAGGAATCTATTTTTAACAGGGCCTATTACAAACTATCTGTGTAAAGCATATGGATTAGCTGATTAAAATGTAGTTTTGCTTATGCACAACATAAGGCAACTCCAAACTGAATCAAGATAGCTTCTGCGGGTAATAATAATCCGGGCCAAAGCCCAATGGTTTATAGTTAAAATGTCAATGTAGCACAACAATCTCCCATCTTAATTTCCCCAAACGAAGCCACAAGAAACAGGAAAAGAAGATATAGGAAAATATAGGTCTCTCATTTACATTTAATTCAGGAACTTGATGCAAAACATCACTCTGGTGAATCCATTATCTCTTAACTTCTTTAACTAAATCATCCTATTGATGAATATAAAAAACGCTTAAGTCATCCTAAATGTTTTCAAATGAAAATAATGCTTTGTGGTTTTTAAATGTAAGATTGAAATATTGATTGTCTTATTGATTGAGAATGACTTTGTTGAAAACTGCCCTCCTTCGATTCTGGCTAGCTATAGAAGAGAGGGCATGCCACATCCTCTTTCCCAATTTGAGAATCACTGGGGAATCTGTTAGTTTTCTTCTGTTCAGAGGATAGTGGTTTAACACATGAAGGCTATGTCACGCCCCCAGTACAACAAAGTTGGATTTTAGACTTTCTTCACATAAACATATTATATAACATTTAAAACTACGTTAAAGAAATCACTGTCTTCTTTGCAACGGCAACTCTATAAATCTGCATCTATCTTTCCCCATTATTTTAAATCTTGTTTTCCTATTACAGAAGAGAATGTGGTCCTGGTCCTGTTAAAGCCAGTCTTTCCAGATGTTCTCTGAATCCAACTGCACCCTCTCTCTATACTTGAGATTTTAATGTCTTAACCACTCCCTTCCCTCTGTAAGTCCTAAACTAGTTGAGGAATAGGTATGAGAGTCAGGGACCCCATTGCAAGCCGGCAGCTTGGAGAAGCAGCGTCCTGTGAGGCTGCCCCGTGGGCAGCAGGAGTGAAGAGAACACCACAGGCATGCTGTGGACATCAGATCCCAAAGAGAGAAGGCAGAGGAGGCTGGGCCACACATCCACAGTACTTTTCACAGTCTGAGAAGTCACTCTTCTTTTTTGGGGGAGAATAGCATAGAGAGACAAAGCTCTCTTCTAAATCCTTCAGAAAACAAGGCATTTCTATTTTACAAACAAAGGAAGGGCTGTAGGAAAGGGAAAAATTGTTTACCTTCTCAAGGCTTTACTCCCAGTTTATCTGCTTCCCATCCTGGTCATTAATCTCTCCCTTTTTGCTAAAGCATTCCCACCTGCATTCAACCAGGTACTAACATCTCTCATCTCTCCAAGTCCTTTTCTCTCTAAGGCTACCATTCCATTTCTTGGTTTCTCCTCTCTCCTTCACAGCACATAGCTGCCCCTCCCAATCACTGGGCAATGCTCTCCAATACGGCTTTGCACCCACCATTTTCACAAAACAACTTATTTAGGGTTCCAATCACTTCCTGTGGTCAAATTCAAAAGCGACTTTTAGATTTTCGTTTCTCTTTAGCTGCAGGATGTATTTGTGGAGGTGGATAGCACAGAGGTTAAGGCCATGAACTCTGGAGTTAGAAAGCCTGGGTCTCAAACTTGGCTTCTTATTATGGGATCTTGGGAAAATTACTTATCTCTCTACAGTTTCCTCATTTGTCAAATGGGTTTAACTACAGTGCCTACCTCAAAGAGTTATTAAAAATATAACATCATCCATATAAATATTCATCGTCATGCATACTGGTCCAAATGAGTACTCCACTCTTTTTTACAGTCCCTCTATTGAAACATTCTAGCTTACATTCCCTGACACACAATTCTAGTATTCCTTTTTCCACTATTCCTTGAAGAGTCCTTTCTTTCCTATACAACCCTAAGTTTTGGAATATCCAGGGGCCTAATGGAGTTGGGTCTCCTTCTGCTCTATTTTCACTATCTTCCTAGAGGTTCTCATCTTTTCCCTTGGGGTGAAATATTTAGATGCCGAAAATTCCCATATTTTTACCTCCACCCCAAACTTTCCCCAGAACTGCAAACTTAAATATACAACTAGCAAATTGGCATTATGCACTACCTGTGACGCATCTTAAACTTCAAGTGTCCCTAAACAAATTCTCGATTCCTAAACTCACCGCTAACCTTCCTTCCCGTCTTCTTTATCTCTGTAAATGACACCACCAACCACTCAGTGACGCAAGCCAATATAACTTAGAAGTTATATTTGATCCCTTCCTTTGCAACACTCACCACTTGTGATTTATCAGCAAATTTTCTCTGTTCTGCATTTGAATTATATCTTAAATTTCTCTACTTCTCTCCATCTCCACTACCACCTCCCTAGTCATCACTCCTCTGGATTATTGCCAAAGCCTCCATATTGGTCTCCCCAGTTAGACTTTTCTCACCTGCTACCTGTTCTTCTTACAGCAGGCATAATAAGCATTTTTAAGCATAAAGGAGACAGGTCATTTTCCCACTCCAAAAAATTAAATGGCTCCCTAGTGTGGTCAAATGAATTTCTAAAGTTCTTTCCATGGTCCATAAAGCCCTGCACATATCCATGTCCTACTTCATTTTGGGCTATACTTTTTTTTTTTTTTTTTTTTTAAATTGGCACCTGAGCTAACAACTGTTGCCAATCTTCTTCTTTTTTTAAATTGCTTTTTTCTCCCCAATTCCCCCCAGTACACAGTTGCGTATTTCAGTTGTGGGTCCTTCTAGTTGTGCTATCTGGGACGCCGCCTCAGCGTGGCCTGATGAGTGGTGCCATGTCCGCGCCCAGGATCCTAACCAGCGAAACCCTGGGCCGCCGAAGTGGAGCGTGTGAACTTAACCACTCGGGCACGGGGCCGGCCCCTGAAATGCTCTTTGAGTTGCAGGCAGCTTCTCATTTTTGAAGTCTTCTCAGAGAAACCATCCCCCATGATTCTAAGTAGGTTGTCTCTCATCTCCCACTCCCCCCTGGCCAAGTCAACCATGGGTTATTCTTCAGCATGCTGCTTGTCTGCTTCTCATGGTATGTATCACAAAATATCTAATTTATCACAATATATCTAATGATATAACTGCTCATACTCATTTTTTTCTGTTCTGTCTCTCTCACTTTGCTATTCTCTCTGGGGAGGCTGGAAGCACACCTTCTTCATGGACCTAACACAGTGCCTTGCACATCATGTGCACACCAAAAATATTTCCCACATGAATGAATCAGGGAATCAATGAATCAATAATCCCTCCACATGGACTCCATACGTATCTTTATTCAGAAGACTTACAGGGCATGAGGTTATGTTTATTTTCTCCATCTTCTTTCTTAGTTTGGCTCAGGGAAAATGTCCCAAATCTTTCTCAAGAAATTATTGTCATATCTCTTTGGCTAGAAAACCACAATATTCATAACAGTTATGTGAAAAGAGAGCTGCCTCCTGATCTATGATGTGAACCAGTTTAGAAAGCTGAAAATAATGGCTGAATACATGATCTAAGAAATAAGTTTGGGCGAGAAGACCCTTTTAAACATGTGTTGATATACTGGCATTATGCTAATGGACACTTCATGCCTGCATTTTCCAGGCCTTATACTTCTGCAGGTGGCAAATTACATTAGGAGAAAAACCAAATGGAGATTGAATGCAGAGAAGCAAAATATTACATATTAACAAAGCCAGAAAAAAGGGCAGTGGAAAAAAAATATCCATATACACGTTCACTTCTAATCTTGTTAAGGACTGATAGAAATCCCTACATAACTCTTTATTTAAAACAGTATATTCAGTCAATCATCATTAAAGAATAAGAAATAAAATCTGATGACAGAAAAAAGTAGCAAACCACATTTAATTGTAGATTGGAGGACTTATAAATCTGTAGGGAATCAGAGTTCAACAACTTAATTTTACAGTGGCAGTAATGGAATTAATATTTCTTGAACTCATGCTCTATATTAAGTAAGTGACCAATGATTGCCTTTAATCTGGACATCGTAAGCTACTTGAGGTCAAGGATTGTCTTACTCATATTGAGCCACTAGTGCCCTGTATCCTGCCAGGCACATAGTAACCACCATTAAAGGCTTGACTTCACCCTGGGATAAATGGAGTAACCTGGTACACATAAACACCACAGGAAGGACTGCCTTGAAGCTTTCTTATGAAAACCTGGTTGCTTTATATCACAAACCTGATAATGGCAGTACAGAGCTGTTCTTTCCAGCCCCGTGTTCTGGACTACATTCTGCCATTACTAGGAATAAAATTTGACCTAAGACACTTCACCTGAACCTCCTTTTCATCTGTACAATACTGATAGTCATCCCTGCAATGTTTGCCCAATAAGGTTACATATCTGTGCGTTCACCAAATATCTGGGGATTCCCTTCTACGTTCAAGGCACTGTCTGGACCCCAGGGACCTTACTTGCTGGCACTCCGCATTTTGTTAGGTGTTTAAAGCCGACCCTTTCTCTTGTCAGGTGGGATATTTTATGGGTTCTTTGTAGTCCACTCCCAGTGGAGATCTCTCATCTACAGTTTTCTCTTTTTGAGTGAATGGAAGTCTTCCCATTAGCCACTCATAGCTCCTTCCCCAGCCCATGTACACTGTCATCTTCTTTCTGCTGGGGCTACCACCCTCCCCCAGCAGCCCTCTTGGACAAGATCGAAGACTCAGGCCAGGTCTCTTTCGTATGGCCACATCTTGCCAACAAGAAGCAAGCATCCTTTGCCCTGTGCGTTTCAGGATACCCAGGATGCAGCAGCTCTTTGTATCCCCTTGTCAAATTCTCCAGCAGCTATAGTTCCTACTCTTTGATTTTTCGGGGTTGAGTCAAAGTCTAACCCATCGTTTTCCCCAAGCTCTCTGGGTTGTCCCAGTGAAGTCCCATACACAGATTTGAGGTGAGGTAAGAGCATCCCTCATCCCTTTTTGGGGGGCTGGGATAGGACAGGATTCCCAGAACACTAGCAGCTCTCTCTGAAAATCTTGTTCTAATCTTCAAACTGCTATATTGGCTGGAGATAGGTTGTCAGCTAAGGGTCACAAAATCAATTCCTGACTGTTGGCTTTTCAAATCTTGACTTGGTGGTCTCACACCTCATTTGGAAAAGTGGGAGGAACAGGTGCCTTCTCAGTTCCAGCTGAAATGGAGAAAATGTATAATTTTAACTTCCTGTTTCAGACGTAATGTACCTTTATTAACTTTTCTTCAAGTCTTCGCTCTCTAGTTGAGGAAGGGTTGGAACTGGCAAAGAAGGTGGTGAAAGAATGGAGATATTCCTCTATTTCAGGGACATTTCTAGTCAAAAACCATTTAAATGAATTGTTTTCATTCACTTTCTACATATTCATTGAAGGCATGAGTTCAATGCACTGTGCTAAGTGCTGGGGACACAAAGATGAGAAGAAAATGGGTGCTCTCTTTCAGGACATAACAGGGGATGGATTTATAAAACAGAATTATAGAAAATGATATGTACTCTGGTTTTAAGAGGGAAATTCCTCCCCAACTTTGAATTTGCATACAAGAATTTCCAATATTTATGTGGATTTATTTCCGATTACTTTTTACTCAGTCGTAAGAAATTAGGTTCAAGTATTTGTGAGCTGTGAATCACTGCTATCTGGAACAATGAGAATAAGGGAAAAGTGAGGTTGAGATTAGAAAAAAAGTTAAAGTAAGTAGAAGGCAGGGACAGGATGGAAGTGTTTTTGTTTTTCTTTTGTTTTTGTCAAGAAGCCCTGGGCTGAAATAAAGTGGTCAAGTTTTATTTTACAGAAGTGCTTTACAAACAAAGAAAAGGCTGCTACCTATTGCCAAAATGCTGCAAAACAAAAGGTACGTGAAACCAAAAACAGCAAGTTGAATTTAATTTCAGAATAAAGAGCAGGGCTTTGAGTGGAGTAAATTTAGCTTTACAAAAAAGGAAGGGCATCATCCTTCATGTTCTTATTTTGCCAAGGACAGACAAAAACCAGGTAGGCATGGACTACACAGAGACACTTGAGAACCACTGGACTAGAGGATCTCAAATTCCACAGGCAATGAATTTGCTTTGCCGAGAATCCCTTTATCCAAATCTGCTCCACTGCTGCCTCTACCTCTCTAAGCTTTATGGTGGAGGGATAGATTTTCACACCATTTTCCAAGCTCTGTATTCAGGACCAGCTACAAAGTTTTTGGTGCCCAATGTGAAATGAAAACTCAAGGCTCCTTGTTAAAAAATTATTAGGAATTCAAGATAGTGACAGCAAAGCATTAAACAAAGTATGTAGCGTTTTTAAGCATAGGCCCTGTGCAGCTGCACAGGCTGCACACTCAGGAAGCTGGCCACGCCTGTACTGTCTGACATGATCCTTCAACTTGATATCCCAAAGCACAGCTCTTTAAAAATTATGCTTCAGCACCTAGGAATCTTGTATAAGGAAAGATTTCTAGAATGATGGTCCAGCTTCATGAAGTCTTTGTTATTGGTCAGTTAAATCATTTCTTGCAAGTCATAGCTCAACCCCAAAGTACTACAGGGTATGAATTTAGGTATTTGTCTTAACCGTCTAGTAGTTGAATTTTCCTTAGTTTATCTTTGTATCTGTAGGATTATTATCGGAGCTTAAGAATAATATTCTACATGTATACAATTTTATCAAAACCACCTAGATGGTTCAAAATAACCCCATGTGGAGAAAAGGAGACTGAGAGTCCCAAGCTCTGGGGCAGGAAACAGCTATGGAGGAAGTATGCTATCCCTCCCTTTTTGCATTGCAGTAGGAAGTGCTTAAATGGACAGGATTTTTATTCTGCAGAGGTAGGCGGCATTTCAGAGCACGGATAATCGGAGGGTCCTGAGGTGAGTATTCTGGCTGCCACTCTAGGCCGGCCCACCATTATTCCTTCCTTGATTGCCACTGTGGCCTCCTCCTATTGCTTCAACTCCTTCCTCTCATTCAATCCATTTTCCAAACGAGCAAAGAGCTCTTTTAAAAACATAATTCCAATCAAGTTGGTCTCTCTGACATCTTCTCATTTTCACTCAGAATAGATTTCAAACCACCTACTATATCCTGCAGGATCCTTCATAACCTGGCCCCAGCCTACCTCATCAGCTTCATCTCTGCGCTCCTCCTCACTCTCTCTGTTCTGTCCACACTTTCTTTTCCATTCCCAGAAATTGTAGGAGCTTCAAAGCTTTTGTACTAAAAGTTCCCTCTACTTGAAATGCACCTTCCCTAGAAATTCACATCTGGTTCCTTGTCATCGAGGTCTCAACTTTAAAGTCCCTTTACAGAAAGACCTTCTTTGATCATCCAACCTACAATTGTCATCTCCTCCCATCACCCTATTTATTTGTATTTTCTTCAGACCCATTTACCATTGATATATTTTCTTGTGAACTATCTCTGGTTCCTAATCCCTTCATTAAGATGTGAGGTCTGGAAGCTTTGCCTGCCTTGTTCACTGACACACCACCAGTGATTAGAATAGAATTTTAGATGGTACAGCAATTTTGTTACAAATTCAAATAATTCATTCTGCATTAACTAAGAAGGAAATGCTCTACACTTTCTATCATTTAAAAATGACAATTTACCTGCAGGGATTTTTAACTAGAAGGAAACGTTATATGCTTTCTGTCATTTAAAAGTGACTATTTCTTTACAGCAATTTTTAAATATGCAGGAAAAAGACTGAAATCTTAAATGTAGCATTTCATGTATAGCATCTGCTATGTTTTTCTTTGATGACTGTACTTTTTTTTTTAATCTCTCTGGCAATTTCTCAGGAGCTAAGTCAAGCAGTCAGTCTACACATGATGACAACATGCCCCACAAAAGTCCACAGAGCACTACAGCCAGCAGCTTGACATTAGCAGCCACTTATGATTCCTGAGTCATTGGGTTTTGTAACAGTAAGCAAATGAAGGCTCGGTGACTACATATTTAGCATTCATTTCTCAACATCACAGGCAACAAAAACACTGCTTTGGTATTCAGATGATGATTTGAAATTGCAAGTCACTGCTGAGACAGTGACAAGAAGGTCAGAGTTTTAGGGGAAGAACAATTATTTTTCTACCACATATTCTTCTATTTACCTTCAAGGGAATTGCTGGAGTCCAAACCCAAATATTGCTTTATCTCACTACACGCATCAACTATTATATTTCTGTGTTTCCTTTCTACCCCAACATGAAATGCAGAAAAAGACTCTACCTGCTATTCAAGCATCAAGGAAGAAGGGGGACAACTCTGAAATTTGTTCATCATTTTTATCACGCACTCAGTTGAGTAACAGCAGTAGGAATTTTGGAGACAGCGATAGGTCCATTGAGTATTTTCATTTTTCCTACACAGTAGAAGCACAGTATCATATAAGTTTTGGGGGAAAAACTCTAGACATACAGAGCAGAATCTATTTTGTTATTTGACTGCTGACAGCATAGGATAATAAAGCCAAACCACGTTACACAAAGGTTTGGGTCACAGAAGGTAAAGAAATTAAAATGAAGATATTTTACATTAAATGTGCACACCTTTTTTTTTTTTTCCCTGATTTAGGATGACTGGTCTTCAATAAAACCCACCAGAAATAGTCATATTTTTCATGGGAATAAATATTAGCCCAAAGTAAAAGTAGTAATTAAGCAGCAGTTAGTCTGATATTATCTGGAGACAAATGAAAATGAGAACACGACATACCAAATCATTTGGGATGCAGCAAAAGCAGTCCTAAGAGGGAAATTCATCGCAATACAGGCTCACCTCACTAAACAAGAAAAAGCTCACGTAAGCAACCTCAAACGACACCTAACAGAACTAGAAAAAGAAGAACAAACAAAGCCCAGAGTCAGTAGAAGGAGGGAAATAATAAAAATAAGAGCAGAAATAAACGATATTGAAACAAAAATGACAATAGAAAGGATCAATGAAACAAAGAGTTGGTTCTTCGAAAGAATTAACAAAATTGACAAACCCCTAGCCAGACTCACCAAGAAAAGAAGAGAGAAATCGCAAATTAATAAAATCAGGAATGACAGAGGAGAAATCACAACAGATACCAATGAAATACAAGAGATCATAAGAGAATACTATGAAAAACTATATGCCAACAAATTGAACAACCTGGAAGAAATGGACAAATTCCTAGACTCCTACAATCTCCCCAAACTGAATCAGGAAGAAATGGAGAATCTGAATAGACCAATCACAAGTAAGGAAATAGAAACGGTAATCAAAAACCTCCCCAAAAACAAGAGTCCAGGACCAGACGGCTTCTCTGGAGAATTCTACCAAACATTCAAAGAAGACTTAATACCTATTCTCCTCAAACTGTTCCAGAAAATTGAGAAAGATGGAGAACTCCCTAACACATTCTATGAAGCCAACATCACTCTGATCCCCAAACCTGACAAGGACAACACAAAGAAGGAGAACTACAGGCCGATATCACTGATGAACATAGACGCAAAAATCCTCAACAAAATTTTGGCAAACCGATTACAGCAATACATCAAAAAGATTATACACCATGATCAAGTGGGATTTATACCAGGGACACAGGGATGGTTCAACATCCGCAAGTCAATCAACGTTGTACACTACATCAACAAAATGAAAAACAAAAACCACATGATCATCTCAATAGATGCAGAGAAAGCATTCGACAAGATCCAACACCCAATTATGATAAAAACCCTCAGTAAAATGGGTATAGAAGGAAAGTACCTCAACATAATAAAGGCCATATATGATAGACCCACAGCCAACATCATACTCAATGGACAAAAGCTGAAAGCCATCCCTCTGAGGACAGGAACAAGACAAGGGTGCCCACTTTCACCACTCCTATTCAACATAGTACTGGAGGTGCTGGCCAGAGCAATTCGGCAGGAAAAAGAAATAAAAGGAATCCAAATAGGTAACGAAGAAGTAAAACTCTCGTTGTTTGCAGACGACATGATCTTATACATAGAAAACCCCAAAGAATCCACAGAAAAACTATTAGAAATAATCAACAACTACAGCAAAGTAGCAGGGTATAAAATTAACGTGCATAAATCAGTAGCATTTCTATACACTAACAATAAACTAACAGAAAAAGAACTCAAGAACTCTATCCCATTCACAATCGCAACGAAAAGAATAAAATACCTTGGGATAAACTTAACCAAGGAAGTGAAGGATCTATACAATGAAAACTACAAGACTTTCTTGAAAAAAATAGGCGATGACATAAAGAGATGGAAAAACATTCCTTGTACATGGATTGGAAGAATAAACATAGTTAAAATGTCCATACTACCTAAAGCAATATACAGATTCAATGCTATCCCAATCAGAATCCCAAGAACATTCTTCACAGAAATTGAACAAACAATCCTAAAATTCATATGGGGGAACAAAAGACCGTGAATTGATAAAGCAATCCTGAGCAAGAAAAACAAAGACGGCGGAATCACAATCCCCGATTTCAAAACATACTACAAAGCTACAGTGATCAAAACAGCATGGTAGTGGTACAAAAACAGGTCCACAGATCAATGGAACAGAATTGAAAGCCCAGAGATAAAACCACACATCTATGGACAGCTAATCTTCGACAAAGGAGCAGAGGGCCTACAATGGAGAAAAGAAAGTCTCTTCAACAAATGGTGCTGGGAAAACTGGACAGCCACATGCAAAAGATTGAAAATTGACCATTCTTTTTCACCACACACCAAAATAAACTCAAAATGGATCAAAGACCTAAAGATTAGGCCTGAGACAATAAGTCTTTTGGAAGAGAATATAGGCAGTACACTCTTTGACATCAGTTTCAAAAGAATCTTTTTCGGACACTGTAACTCCTCAGTTGAGGGAAACAATAGAAAGAATAAACAAATGGGACTTCATCAGACTAAAGAGCTTCTTCAAGGCAAGGGAAAACAGAATTGAAACAAAAAAACAGCTCACTAATTGGGAAAAAATATTTGCAAGCCACTTATCCGACAAAGGGTTAATCTCCATAATATACAAAGAACTCACACTGCTTAACAACAAAAAAACAAACAACCCGATCAAAAAATGGGCAGAGGACATGAACAGACATTTCTCAAAAGAAGATATGAATATGGCCAATAGACACATGAAAAGATGTTCATCATCGCTAATCATCAGGGAAATGCAAATCAAAACTACACTAAGATATCACCTTACCCCCGTTAGATTGGCAAAAACATCCAAAACCAAGAACGACAAATGTTGGAGAGGTTGTGGAGAAAGAGGAACCCTCATACACTGTTGGTGGGAATGCAAACTGGTACAGCCACTATGGAAAACAGTATGGAGATTTCTCAAAAAGTTAAAAATAGAAATACCCTATGACCCAGCCATCCCATTACTGGGTATCTATCCTAAGAACCTGATAACAGATATCTCAAGAGTCCGTTGCACCCCTATGTTCATCGCAGCATTATTTACAATAGCCAAGACGTGGAACCAGCCTACATGCCCAGAAACTGATGACTGGATAAAGAAGATGTGGTATATATACACAATGGAATACTACTCAGCCATAAAAAAAGACGAAATTGGCCCATTCACAACAACGTGGATGGACCTCGAGGGCATTATGTTAAGCGAAATAAGTCAGTCAGAGAAAGACGATCTCTATATGACTCCACTCATAGGTGGAAATTAGTATATTGAGAAGGAGATCTGATCGGTGGTTACCAGGGAAAAGGGGGGGTGGGGGGAGGGTACGAAGGGGGAAGTGGTGTACCCACAACATGACTAGCAAAAATGTACAACTGAAGTCTCACAAGCTTGTAATCTATCATAACATTAATAAAAAAAAAATATAAATAAATAAAAAAAAAAAAAAAGAAGCAGTTAGTCTGGCAATTACCTCCTGGGCAAAATTATAGTTGTTAAATAGGACCTTATATACTTTTTAAATATCAGCCCATTCTTAAGCCAAAGCAGTAAAACCTGCATCAGTTGGTTCCTTGCCACACAAGATAATAAGGTGAACTAAAGGAAAACGAAATTGTCCAACTCCACGCATTTTTGAAAAAGTTTTCTAAGTGACAATACTACAATAAGTCCCAAGATGCATCATATATTTTACACACAGACACAGTTTAAGATATGAATAGAATGGAAAATAGAGATGCAATCATGATTGAAAACAACAGCCTTGAATTGAAGTCTGCCTTAAACAAACTGCATTCTTATGGTCCTTGCTGTGATTTAAAAGATTTTGGATTTCATATAAAGGTTTGTTTGATGGAAGCTAAAATATGTCGGCTGCAAATTGTCTCATGAACTATAGTCATAAGTAAGCAAATTCTTTACTATTTTTGCAGATAGCATATTCCCTCCACATTTTTTTTATTATATCTGAATTACTTTCTTGATTGATTTGTGTATTAGACAGGATGTATTGAGATATGTTTAAAGGAATACTCCATGTGTGGATTTATTATCCAGGCAGTAAACCTCAAAAACACATCTGAGAAAAACACATCGTAAGAAATGTAAAACCTGATGGTCATCTAATCGCACCATTTTCTAGAACATTAAAGTTTAATACAATTTTTGCAAAACGGAATTCATACCAAACTTTTACTGTGACCACTTTTTCATCATTACATGGCTAATGTTTTCCCTTCATTTCAACATAAAAGCAAAGTAGGCAGAGAATATTATAGAAAAATGTCAGTGGAATGTGTGTTAAGATTTTCTAATAGATGAAAAAGAATTAGCTGTCACAGTTACAAAGAAATGATTAAGTACCAATGACTCATATTGTTCCATTAACTGAGTCCCAATATGAATCTAGAAAGATTATAGGTCTGAGGCTTTTCTAAGTCAACACGTCAATTCAGTCTGTGCTGAAGTATCCAAAGAGTCTATTTTACCATCATGAAAAGCATTTAAGAAATTTCCCTCTAAAATGTCCTGCGTTAAGTACTGAACAAGTGCAGTCAACACAGATAACAGCTGCAGTGGATATGAAGCTTACTCTACAATCTCAGGAGTGGCAGAAATATCACTTTTATTTAAATCAACTTAAATCTAACACTGAACACCCTGTGGAAGGAAATTCAATCTCAGTCACTTTTGTACTTCCCTCCCTTGCCCAGAGTTGTGCAAAAATCCCAAGATCTTAAGCATCACCAAAGCAAAAGGAAATGCCCACTCCCTTGGCCCAGCCCTGTCATAGGTCTACACTGGTCTACCTTTGTCACACTGCATTGGACACATCAGTCCAAATTGGTCCACCCCCTGTACCAGACTTCATGGATCATGTAAGGCCTATGATTCTGCTGTTTCTGTGCCTGTTGCAAGCATGGGAATCATTGCCGTGGCTGTGGCAGTCTCCCTAGGAGTATTAGTGGGTCATTCTCTCTGAGATCTTGCTGTCTCTTAATGATGTGCTGGTTATCACTAGCTCCCTGGCTTTTCCTGTCCCCCTAAGTCTTGGGTAGAGCCACATGATTAGTTGTGGTCAATTAGTTGTTAGTGGAAATGGTGTGTGTCACCAGTGTGAGACTTGCCATTTCTCTTTCTCCTCTGCTACAGCACTGGCAATGTTGGAGATGGTGGCTGTTCTGTCAACCAGGATCCCAACTTAGGAGACATGGAGCAGAACGAGCCCATCCTAACCTGATGGGAATGAAGCTTGAATGATAAATGCTGTTTTACAACACTGGGATTTGGGGCTGGTTTGTTACTAAAGTATAATTGAGCCTAGTGCTTCTCAAACTCCAGCATGTGTCAGACTCACTTGGAGGGGTTGTTAAAACATAGATCGCTTGACCCCGTTTCCAGAATTTCTGATTCAGTAGAATTGGGGTAGGACCTGAGGATTTATATTCCTAACAAGTTCCGAGGTGATACTGATGCTACTGATTCAGGGACCAGACATTATGAGAACTACTGACCTAGACTGGTCTGAAGGATATGCACAGCCTCAGAGTGATACACAGGCCCTTCTCCTGAACCCGGGGTCCAAGCCCAAGGCATCCACAGACTTGGATGGGAAAATGATTATGTCTTTATTTCTAATAACCTCTAAGTGAAAATTTGCCATTTCTTTCTACTATAAATGTAGGCAATAAACCACAATAGTATTAGCAGTACCTGTAAATCTATCATGAATAAAAAATAAGAGATATGTTTATATAACTTTATAACTAAAAATCTGTGTTCATCACCATATCAAAATTAAGGTAACTATTAGATACGATACTAGATTTTATTAGTTTATGCAATAATAAATAAACACAGACATAACTATAACTCAATCTTAAAAGGTATTTTGATAAGTGAATTTCAATATAATAGGCTTCCTTTGTAATTCCCACCAAACTACTGAAGGGGACCATGGTGTAGAAAGAATGAACAATATCTGCACCAGCATCTTCTCAGCTCAGACTGAGTTCGTTCCTGTCTTGGGCAAATTCTTTTTCCTGTACGTGTTCTCAAGAGAACTCTTCTTTCTTCTATCCTAACCCAGGATATGTAGCATAATCTCCTCAGGAAGTTTAGAATTTTATAAAAGGTACAAAAAACAGACTTCCAGTAACTTCTGCTTTTTGTACTGCAAAAATGCCCTGTGATAGGAAAACTAGGGAACGGGATAATTGCTTGGAAATGGGGGGTAACTTCAAGGGGAATAAAACTTAAGAAAAAGCCTCAAAAAATTATCCTGCCACATTCCATCCACATGGAATACCTTCCTCTCCTCCTCTCTCTATATTTATACAAATGTCTGTCATCTTTCATGACTACTGCAAGTTCTCTCTCTTCTCTGAAACCTTAGTCATTTATTGAATCACAAATCTTATTGAGTACTCATGTGCAAGGAAATCTATTTTTGGCTCCAGCTCACCACTGCAAATACTTACATGTGTCAGGCACTATTCTAGGGGTTGGGAACACAGGGACGATCAAGGTAGAAAGGTCTATGCTCTTGTAGAGCTTAAATTCTACTGGAGGATATAAGCAATAAGTAAAATAAGAAATAATTAAGAAATGCCACAAAGTGTTAGAGAATTAAAAGAGGAAAATGGGATCCCACAGTGCTTCTTCAACTTTAATGTGCATAAGAATCACGTGCTGGTCCATGGACCAGCAGCATTGGTGTCATCTGGGACCTTGTTAGAAATGCAGTCTCATATCTCATCCTAGACCGAGTGAACCGGACTTGGCATTTTAATAAAAGCCCATGTGATTCATTTGTATGTTAATGTTTGAGAAGCACTGATATAGGTGACTACATAGTAGCACACGGTAGGTAGGTCCTCCATATTTATCCATTGAGTGCCAGTGAATGCTCATTAACTGACTGCACGCTGCAGTTCCAGGGTGGTAAATCAGGAGACTGATGGAAGCTGGAGAGGGTTATGGTTTACGGATACCAGCCTTCAGGCTTTAAATGAACTTGGATCATTTTCAGGGTTCATTTCACTCTACACATACACACCTACTGTGTGTGGTGAAAGGTCATCAAACACAATATTTATTTTAATGGGCGAAAAGCCATTGTTTTTTAGTGAGACCATAAACAATATATACAACTTTAAGTTTCACTAAGTACTACCAAAAAAAAAAAAAAAAAAACAGAGGGAGAGAGAGAGGGCACATGAAAATCCTGATACTGCAAAAACCTGATGCTTTAGAACCCTCTGCTTCTAGATAGCATCTGACTATCTAGGAGGAAAAAGGCTGTAGAATAATGAGGCAGATAGGGGTGGAAGACGTCTTCTGGTCCTGTTGTTTACAAGCCATGATCTGTGGTATGTTCCCTTACTCCTTCTATTCTCAGTTGCCTCACCCATAAAATGGGACCAATAATAATAACCAATCAGTGTTTATTAGTTTCAGAGATCTAAACTTTCAATATATTCTGATTTAGTTTTCATAATGACTATTTTAGGTAGGGATAATTATACCATTTCTACAGACAATGAGCTGAGGCTTAGAATGGTTGAGTAGCTCAGTCAAGATCCTATAGGACTACGTCAAGATCCTATATAACTCTACGTGGAAGAGCTGGAGTTTGATAGCAGGTGCAGAGGGCAGGATTCAAAGAGCATGTTCTTCTTACCTTTCGCTTATACTGCCTCATAGACCTGTTCTGTGAATGCATTACTATATTGACCTTCATTCTCACTTCCATTTTTCTTGCCAACTCCTCTATTATGACTGTAAACATTACCATAGACTGTAAGAAAAAAAGTGGCCTCGGCATTCCATCAGCGGACCCTAACCCCCAGAAGAAAGAAGCACAGGTGAGAAAGATACTGACATCCCAGGAAGGGAGAACAGAAATTCATGTGTACAGTCCTAAAAGATACGGATATGGTGGTGACAAAGAGTGTGTGCAATGGGGAGACAGGGGAGAGAGTGAGAGCAGATGAAAGGAGAGCACCCTCAGGGGAGGGACATGGTATGGATGTGACAAGTGCACCTCTGAACCTGATGGAGGCAGCCTACTAATGAAATGGGTATCAAGCTTGACAGTTCTGCAGGCTGGAGAGGCTTTTCGCTAGATTGTAGTGGCAACATTGATTAACCAACAAGGTCCCCACCAACTATATCTGTATCTATAGCTACAGCATTTAAGGATGCAGAACAATTTATAACGTATTTTAGAAGATCTATTTTTAATACTTGCTCAATGTAAAAAGTCACTTAGCCCAGAGGTCCACTCCAGTCACTTCAGTATATATAACTAGCTTTCCAGAATATAGAAAGTTTATGATGCATTTTAAAAAAAAAATTCTTTTTAACATCAGCTCGTATGTAAACACTCTTGTCTCTATCTAACCTCTAGCTCTTCAGAAACGTGTCTCTACTATTTAGGATTCCAGACTAGTGAAGTTTTGTTAAAGCATTGACAACACAATTTGGTAAGCATTAATATATAACATATAATACTTGAGGGGTTAATTGGCATGGTCTCTTACAAGTCTAGTAAGGTTGAGCTTCCTTTACCCAAAGACTTAGGTTTTTACACCAGCCCAAATACCTGTGGGCAGCAACTTAGGACATACTGAAAGATCTGGAAGACGGTAAGTATACAACGTTGTATTGCTGCCTGTTTCCAGATCCTAGAGGGAGCAACAGTAAACCTTAGGCGTTCCTTTTACACACATCACTGTGCAGGTGACCTGCAGGAAGCTTCTGCTGGGTGAACCTAAAGAGGAGCCTTAGAGAGCGAAAAAAGTAGGGATTCCTAGGTTTGAAGAGCAACTGCAATTGAAACAATGAACACACTGAAGAAGTGAGTCTCCTGTTTCTTTCCCATTTGCTTTAGATTCTCTGAGGCTTTCAGACACCCTGCAACACTTTACTTGAAGTCCCAGCCTTCTTTTTTAAGTTTTCCCCTGGGGGCTGTCTGAGCTAATTCCATCTAAACAGATCAAAGTTTTGGAGAGGGGCAAGTCATGCATTAGCAGCACACAGCACTTGCTGAATGTTTATTAATTAGTAGCTGAGAGCTGCATAAGCAAGTACCTTCATCATATCCTAATTGTGCCCCAAGGCACTTCAGGGGCCACAGCAAACTCACAGGGGCATGCGGTGGTGGTGGTGGGGGGGGGGGGGGTGGCATTACATTTTCAAGAAAACCACACTGACATCTGATGGACACCATACAAATGGCTACCTTTCAGTTGTTGGACCCAATTCATAACAAACTGTTAGGTATTACTTTTAGCCTAGGAGCCTCATGAAAAAAAGCCTGAGATAAGAGTGAACTCAGAACGTTTGAGAACCTGGTGTGTCTCATAAAATATAACCAGATAGTATTTTATACCATTTTTAAGTTCTTTTTTTTGATCCCATGGTTTGTTGTTTTTGTCTCTTCTTTTTAAAGATTGGCACCTGAGCTAATATCTGTTGCCAATCCTTTGGGTTTTGTTTTCTTCTTCTTCTTCTTCTCTCCAAACCCACCCCCCCAACCCGCTGTAAATAGTTGTATATTCTAGTTGTGAGTGCCTCTGGTTGTGCTATGTGAGACACTGCCTCAGCATGGCCTGACGAGCGGTGCCATGTCCATGCCTGGGATCTGAACCAGTGAAACCCTGTGCCGCTGAAGCAGGGTGTGAGAACTTAACCACTCGGCCACTTAACCATTAGGACTGGACCCTACTTTTCACTTTCTAAATTTGTTTTTTCCTTGTTAAATCTGGAGGCAATATAATAAAGGTGACAACATAGATACCTTAGGATGTGCTAAGCATAGATCTAAATATTTGCATAAATCATCCCAATTGATCCTGGAAAATGTGTCCTTCTTTTTCTCATTTTACAGGCAAGGAATGGGCATAAGAGGTTGACTCACTTGCCCAAGGTCACACACATGCAGAGCATATGTCTCTGGAGCTGGCTTCTCACCACCACACTGCGGCACCTCACTGGCCGGGAGCATATTAAACAGCGTGACACAGAATTCAACAAGCCTCTGCTCTCTTTCACAGACGTGAAAACTGAAAATTTCACACTAGCAATATTTTCACGCTTCTAAAATGTCACGGATTTCATAGGAGCTTTTTGTAGGGGTTGGGAAGAAAAGAGACATCATCACATTAATTGTATGTATTAGTTAAAATACGTTTTCTATTTAGATCAGTTAAAATGTGAAAAAAGTGTCAGTGGGTCAAGGAAAAACAGTGCACTCACATTGATCTGTGTGTGTTTTTGTGTGTGCATCAAATGAATGTGTTTGTCTACACACACATATTGATTTCAGTTCTATTAAGTGAAATAAAACACCAACTATGAAATGGGGAAAAAAACTCAGGAAAGATAGTAAAGATAAATTGGTGGCAGGAAGGAAAAGCAAAGAAAGGAAAGAAAGGCCAGTTATCTAAGCAAGACTGAGCAATGAGATAACTCCTCCAGAGGGTACTAGCCAAAAGAAAGTTTGTTGCTGTTGCATTTAGAATCAGAAGTCAGGATGCTCATATATTGGCACAAGCATCAGGAAAGCAGATCTGAAAGGAATGGAGAAAAATGAATGAGAACCCCAGATTCAGACAAACCAGTCAGTGTGAAGGCAGAGAGGACACCCAGGACAAGCAAAGGGCCTAGGGACTACACTTGTTTAATAATAAACAAATCACATTAAGTGCACATTCCTCAGGGTGGCACACAAAGCCCTCTATAAGACCACACGCCCTCAGCACCCACAGCCCTCCCACACACAAGCTAAAAGTACCAAATCTGACTTATCCTTATCCCTGTACCTTCTTCAAGCCAAGGTGACAGAGTATAAACCTCCCTCTCAGCCAGAGAGACTGCTCCAGGGTACTTCCCACTTACATTTCCATCTTTCGTCCTTCTAACCATCCCTTCAGGCTCATCCTAAAGAGAAGCACCTTTTTCAAATACTGCAACCTCCTACCTTCCACAAGATACGCTTTCTTTAACCTCTGCACCTCACATCATTGTAAATCTCCCTCATCACACTGCACTTGGTCTTCTGCTCCACTCCTTTGGTGGTTTTCAAATCTTTTCAGTGAGGCAATACATTGTTTAAATGAAAAATAAAATACATCAAAGCAGAACACTGCTGGTTGGTGGTGAAGGAGAAGGCTGGGGAAAGGGAAATGCATTCCTTTTTATGTATCTTTGGTGGGAAGAATAATGTCTTGCACATAGTAGTACTTAGTAAGTATTTGTCCTACTTCATGAAAACAGGGCTACGGATAGAGTGATCACACATCCCATTAGCCTGGGACAGTCTAGTTTACACTAGTTGTCCTGGCATAATTATTAATGGTGTCCTTTTTCTTTCTCAAGTGTTTCAATTTGGATGCAAATTATATAGTCACCTCAGTTACAGGAAGAAAAGTGGTTTGAGAGGTGAGAAAAATATCTTGTAGAAAAGATTAAATTAGTTCCTCAAAATATAGAGCAAAATAGGACCTTAGTACATAATTCTAAGTCAACAAGAGGCAAGTATTTTTCATAAAACTAAATATTATAAGTACAGAAGATAGTTTGATGAAACACATTATTAATAATTAGTGAATTTTTTCAAATTATTATTCTTTATACCCATGTTATAATAATTTTCTTAATATATCTAAATAATATTTTGTGTTGTCTTTATCATCACTGATTTATTTAACATTCCAAACATATCTATACCAACCCTCAAAAAGTCAAAATCAAGCAACCAATGAATATTTATTTAGTGTCTACTACAGATAAGATACAAAATAATATGGCAGATATACTAATATAAAATGTGCATACTTTTTGCACATATCCTTAGTTATTAAAGGAAATCTATCTCCTGGAAAAATTCAGGATGAATCGGCGATGAACTTTTCTTGTAATTGCCCGAAGTCACCCCCGTGATGGTGCTGCACTGGGGTGGGGTCCCCCAGGGCTCCTCCTGTACCTTTCATCCTGACTCTGCCAAGTCATACAGCAGCATGAGAGGAACCGGGATTAATATTCAAGAGGCCTCACAATACTTGGAATACTTACCCAATATTACTCAAAGTTGTTCTTTACTTGAACTTCAAGAATTTTTAGGTTAAAATTATACTGACATTGAAGATATTATCATATAGTAATTATAACTTATAATAACATCTATCTGATCATTGCAATAAGAAATTATGCATATGAATTTAACTGCAGTACTATACTGAAAATCTACAAATTCCATTTCTTCCTAGATGATAAAAATCAAATTAAAAAAAATCTCATTTTATGCGTATAAACTAAACAGCAAAATTAATGAAATGTGAAACAATGAGAAATCCCAAAAACTCTTACTACAAAAAAAATAGGCTTATTTCCTACAGTTCCAGGCTACTTAATGTATGAATTGAAATACTGCCAAAAGAAAAGGAAGAACAGCATTGTTAAAAGAAAAATCACAAAATTATCAATATTTTCCTCTAATTCATTCTGTATGATTAAACAAATTTAGAAAAGACAGGCAGAATTTGAGAATTTTTACCTAGATCAAGTCCCTTAATATGTCATAATTCTTGACATAGTTGGCTCAGAAGCCTAGAAGGTCATACCTGAGAGAATGTATACATACAAAATTTGCCAGAAGAAAACTAATTTGACACCTGGAGTGCAGCTTCAGTGACATTAGCTAAACAGAGAACATGAAAGTGAAGGCAATTAGGCGATTGTGAGGTAACATTCCTTGGAATTATGTACAATAGGTGGCTTAGACTAATTGAAATAGTTGGACAGCTTTTCTTTACTTGGTTAACTCATTCTATAGCTATTTATTGAATGAACTCAAAAACGTTTGTTGAATTGAGCCCTTATCTTGGAGCCCCATCCTAGGCACTACAAAAACAAATAATATGAATGAGGCATAGCTCTTCTGTTAAAGAAGCTTAAAGATATAGGGAGGGGACAAAGAAATAGAGTTATCATCATGATAACGAATACAATGCTATTACTAGAAACAGATATCATTTGTTGAATGTGTACCATATTCTATGCACTATGTTAAGCAAGAGAGCAACTCATTTACAGACGAGAAACCTGCAAGCCAGAGAGGAAGCTGTACTTATACAAAGTCACTCAGGTGGAATCTGATAAAGCTGGAATTAAAAGCCAGTGCTCTTAACCATCATGCTATGGAGGGCAGGAAAAGGATTAGAGGAGTGTGGTAGGCAGAATGTGGCCCCAAAAGATGTCCATGTCCTCATCTCTTGAACCTGTAAATAGATGACCTTACATAGGAAAGGAGACTTTGCAGATGTGATTAAGTATCTTCAGATGGGGAAATTATCCTGGATCTGGGCCCACCCAAAGTAATCACAAAGGTCTTGAAAAGTGGAAGAGGCAGGTGGACGAGGAGAGTAAGGGGGATATATGACCATAGAGAACAGTAGCATATGAGTACAGAAGAATAAACATTGCTGGCTTTGAACACGGAGGAAGGAGAACACAAGCCAAGGAATGTGAATGACTTCTAGAAACCAGAAAAGTCAAGAGAACACATGCTCCCCTGGGGACTCCAGCATGGAACGCAGCCCTGCTCACACATTGATTTTAGCCCAGTGAGATGAGTGTCGGGAACTGTAAGACAATAAATTTGCATTGTTTCAAACCACTAAGTTTGTGTGGTCATTTGTTACCTCAGCAATAGAAATCAAATACAAGAGGCAAGACTAGAATCAGAGAGACAAGGAGCCTACTCCTGTGAATCAGAATAAAAATGTTAAGACCTCAAATTACAGCTGGTGGCAGTAGAAATGGAGGAAAGGGACATAAGAAGATAGAGACCAATTGGACATGATGGGAAGACATAAGAACAGGGAAGGACCATGGCGGGTCTTTGGCTTGGGAAACTAAATGGCTCCATTTTCCAGAGAGGGAGGCACCACAGTAGGATCAGTTTGCGCAGGGCTTGGGGTGGAGGTGAGAGGAGGGCAGATGACTAGGCTAGTTGTACATATACTGTGCCCAAATGGAAATTTGCCGCAAGCAGTTAGCTCTACATATCTAGAATTCCTAAGATGACCCTTTCCGTATTCACTTTCTTGAGAAAATTGCAAGAGACCATGCACTCTTAACGTTGAGCAAATGTAAAGTCTTTTCTCTGCCTCAATGTCCCTCTCATTACCCTCTAAATTGACAGCAGTTGTTACCCTGTTTCTTCCTCCACTTTCTTCTGGAAAACGGCTGATGTCCCTCCCCTGCCCCCCCATTCTCTCCCACAAGTTCTTGGCCTCTTCCTCTGTGTCCAGTCACACCCCCTTGCTGTTGGAAGTCGTCCCTGTCCTCCCTCTTCTTATTGGCTGATCAGAACACTCCACGCCCGTCAGAGGACCTAATGGCTCCATGCTCTTGTGGGCTCTCCCTCACTCCCTGTGGGAGGAAGCACACAGAGCATCCTGTTGATAAGCCCACGGAAGCCCCTCCTCACACTGGGAATGCAGTGCCTCTGCTACTCTTACCTGCCTTTTTAGCAAGAGACACTGTGGTAAACAGGGTTGTTCAATCTTTCAATTGTTAAAGGATTGTTGCTTCACTTGACTAGAGTGCATTGCCCCCGACTTTGAAAACTAGATTTTAGTCACCATGGCAGCTGAACATGGTGCTTAGGGGAAGACAGGCTTTCTATTGTAATAAATGTCAGGAGGAAGAAAATGCTGCGGGAAACTACTTATGCACAGAGCAAAATCACTGGGCAAGTCAAGGGACCTTACACATGGCTGCTAGCTATTGTTTTCAGCTTTACTGAGGTAGAAATGACAAACAAAATTTTCATATATTTAAGATATACAGCTTGTATATGCTTTTAAACACATACACAGTGGGACATGATCACCACAAGCAAGCTAATTAACATATCCGACACCTTACTTAGTCACTATTTTCTTTTCTTTTTTTCTGTGGTGAGAACACTTAAGGTCTACCCTCCGAGCAAATTTCAAGTATACAATACAGTATTAACTATCATCACCATGCTGTGTATTAAATCTCCAGAACTTATTCATCATGCATAACGAAAACTTTGTACCTTTTGACCACATCTCCCCACTTCCCCTCCCTCCAGCTTCTGGCAACCAGCATTCTACTCTCTGTTTCTCTGAGTTTGACTCTTTTAGATTCCACAAGGAGTAGAAGAGTGCATGAGGTCACGCAGTGTTTGTTTTTATGTATCTGGCTTACTTCAGTTAGCATAATGCCCTCCGGCTCCATCTGTGTTGTCCAAATGGCAAGATTTTCTTCTTTTTAAAAGGTGAACAATATTTCATTATGTAAATATGCACCCCATATGGCTGTAGTTATCTTTACATTTCAATCTCATGGGTGCCACAAGAAACCTGCAAATCTATCAAAGAACATGCTATGTTAGGAAGGACCAGGTTATAAAGGAGGATGACCTTAAATATCTGAAAAGAATACTACTGCCTATTTTCTGTATATAAAATGCATTTACAATTTTATAAAGACTATTTAGCCATGTTGTGGACTTTTGGACAGAGTTCATAATTAAATTAATGATTTTATTTTATATATTTAGATTACTTAGAAGAATTGTAGAGTATAAAATTGGGATTTTATCAAGAGTGTAAAAAATGGGATTAAAATTTAGAGTGATTGAGGGAAAAATTTCTCACTTTAAATCCAGTTAGTCAGGCAATGTTCGTGAATCAAAATATTTAGTTTACGAGGCCACAAGGTGCTTTGCATTCTTTCAGAAAGATCAAGCATTTTTCTTGATAAATCAATGTTGATAAATTTCAATACAATGGAAATCCAGTTATTCGGGGAAATCTTTGTAAAAATAAAATAAAGTGATATTTAAATCAATAAATTAGTACAATGCAATGATGAATTAATTGATAATTAAACAGTTGAAATCTCATTGTGCTTTTAAAATTAGTCATAATTTTTTTAAAAATAGACTTTATTTTATTATTTTTTGCTAAAGAAGATTCACCCTGAGCTAACATCCATTGCCAATCTTCCTCCTTTCATATGTGAGCCACCACCACTGCACGGCCACTGATGGATGAGTGGTATAGGTCCACGCCCATGAACCAAACCTGGGCCACCAACATGGAGCATGTTGAACCTAACCACTAGGCAACCAGGTCTGGCCCTAGACTTTATTTTTTGAGCAGTATTAGGATCACAGCAAAAGTGAGTGGAAGGGACAGAGATTTCTCCTATATCCTTTATTCTCCCCCACCCCCCGATATACAGCTTCCTCCATTATCAACATCCTCCACCACAGCAGGACATTTGTTACAACTGAGGAACGTACACTGCATGTCATTATCACCCAAAGTCTATGGTTTATGTTAGGATCTACATTACAGCTCTTGGTGTTGTACATTCTGTGAGTTTGGACAAATTTATACTGATGTATCCACCATTCTAGCACATACACAGTAGTTTCACTGCCCTAAAAATCCTCTGTGCTCCACCTCTTCATCCTTCCCTCTTCCCAACCACTGACCATTATTGATCATTCTACTGTTTTCACAGTTTTGCCTTTTCCAAAATGCCATATAGTTGGAATCATACAGTATGGACCCTTTTCAGATTTGCTTCTTCCACTTAGTAATATGAATTTAAGGTTCCTCCCTGTCTTTTCATGGCTTCTCAGCTTATTTCTTTTAAGTGCCGAACAATGTTTCATTGTCTAGATGTACCAGTTTATCCATTCACCTAGTGAAGGACATCTTAGTTGCTTCCAAGTTTGGCAATTATAAATAAAGCTGCTATAAACATCCATGTGTAGGTTTCGTGTAGACATCAGTTTTCAACTCCTTTGGGTAAATACCAATGAATGTGATCGATACATCACATAGTAATATTATGTTTACTTTTGTAAGAAAACACCAGAATGTCTTCCAAACTGGCTGTACTATTTTGCATTCCCACCAGCAATGAGTGAGAGTTCCCAGTGCTGTCATATCCTTGCCAGCATTTGTTGTTGCCAGTGTTCTAGATTTTGATCATTCTAATAGGTGTATAGTGATATCTTGTTGTAGTTTTAATTTGCATTTCCCTAATGACATATGATGTGGAATGTCTTTTCATAAGCTTATTGACAGCCATCTGCATATCCTCTTTGGTGAGGTGTGTGTTAAGGTCTTTGACCCATTTTTTAAATTGAGTTGATTGTTTTCCTATTGTTGAGATTTAAGGGTTCTTTGTATATTTTGGATAAAAGTCCCTTATCAGATATGTCTTTGGCAAATACTTTCTCCCTGTCTGTTGCCTTTTCTTTTCATTCTTTGACCATGCCTTTTGTAAAGGAGAAATTTTTAACTTTAATGAAGTCCAGCTGATCAATTCTTTCTTTCATAGATTGTGCCTTTGGTGTTTTAACTAGAAAGTCATCACCAAACTCAAGGTCATATAGATTTTCTAGCTACATACTTTTAATAAACAGAATAAGAGGCTAAAACCAAATCGAATCCTTTGGTCTGACCCCTTGAAAATCAAATGTAAATTCAGTCATTGTATTTGAGTCCAGAATAGAACAACTTCATTTTAAATGGAAAGGTTATTGGCAAAGATGCCTGCAGAAGGCTGGCTGGATCTTCAGATAGATTGCCCCCCTTAGCTTGTAATTACATCATTATTTCCCAGAGTCTGGTCCTCAGCTTGTGGGCTTGGAGATTTAATTGTTCATCCACGAAAGAAAGTCTACAGATAATCAGATTTCCAAGAGACTAACACATTAAAATCGTAACACCAAGTCATTAATTTACAATCAGAAATGTTTTCAAGTGGACCAGATATTCTATTGGCCTACATGCAAGCTAATAATTCAACCAAATTATAATTAGAAGCTTCCTGATGAGGATGGAGATAAGTAGATGATTTTAATGATAACTCTCACAGCATAATTGGGACAGACTTTCTAAACAAAATCATGTTCATGTGTCCTATCACGGCCCCTCTGGATGGTGACTGGAGGTGCTCTGTCAGGCATCTCTCACAAAAATCACCATTTTTTCTTTCCATTGCTATCATTTCTATTGAATGACACTTTTTTTTTTTTCCATATAGAAATGCCAATACCCTCAAGTCAAATCTTGCCCTGCGAATCACTCTAAGTTGACTGCTCTGATACATAATACTTTACAAAGTAGCAGTCAGAAAGCAATCTTATTTATTTCCTACGCCCTGGTGGCTAGAACTAGCTGTTGCCGCCATGTTTTCCTACAGGATTCAGACGACCAAGTGAAGTATGATGCTGCTGGACAGTTTTCAAAGTACTTTCACATGTTCCTTTTCATTAGCTGTGAAGCTTATTTTATCTTCATAGTAATTTAACAAGTAATTTAACTCCAACAACTAAATATTAAGGAAGCTATATCCAGTGAGACACAGTCAGCTTATTACTAAAAGAATTGGTCTAAGTGCCTTCATATCATAACATGTGTAAAGCCACTGCTTATTTGAAAGAATCTTTGAATCCTGGAGCAGAGGATCCATAGTGAAGTGAAACCAAAATGAGTGAACAAAACAAATTCCAGTTAGTAAGAGATGAGGAACAAGATTTTAGTACTTTCTCTCTTACTTAAGTCTATGGATATCTGATGAATTGCATGCCCATCTAACCATACCACTGATATTAACGTGTCAATCTAGTAATAAGGACATTACTATTTACTACTTGCCTAACAGGTGCCAGGAACTATGTAGGAAACTATATAACAAGCCTGAGAAACAGGTATTTTTATCCCCATTTCAAAATAAAGGAAAATAGTTCAGGGAATTTATGTAACTTTCTCAATGTCACTGAGTTTGCAGAGAGGCTAGAGATGGAATGTGTGCCCAGTTTTCTCTTATTTCTAACTCTTATTTTTTCGAGTATCCTACACTGCCTCAACATCTTACACAATCATTGCTAAAGGACTTACTTGGCTAGATCCCTTGAGAAGGAGTTTCAATTCCTGCTTTTTGTTCTTGTCCCTCAGATAATTTGGGGGCTCACAGCATGCATGCCCATAGAAAAGCCTTTCAGAGCCCCCATCACTAACACTCCACTCACCAAAATGAAGTCATAAAGACAGGCCATGGTGGCACTCTGATGTTACTTATTCTGTCTTTTTTTGCAACTTTTTAGTCTTTTCCTCATTAAATGGCCATGAGGCACTTATAGGTAAGTCAGCATGGTGACTGTTTCAGATTTCACACCCAGTAAGTATTTGTTTAATGAATGAATGAAAGCATCTATGAATGTTATGCACATGCTATTTTTACCTGCCACTTATCCTTTCCCCAATTTTCTGGTAAAAATACCTCAAATTTTTTTCCGTATATAAGCTAGTCATGGAAGCCCAATAGCATCATAAGAATATAGGAAAATTAGAATTAATTATTTAGTCTACTCATAATTCATATGCATGGCTCTTAGTAGGAAGATGCTACAGAATAAGAAAAGCATTAATGGATACAATTAATTATAATTCTGAGACACAGGTATTGACTTAATAGAAATAAAACTATGAGTCCACCAAGGGTATGCTTTAGATATATTTTTTTCAAGTTAAAATGGTTAATTAATTGGTAGCAAAATTGAGTTGCTTCATGTAGAGGATGAATGATACTTTTCTTTCTCAAAAACTACTTGGGTATACTCTTTTCCCCATCTTAAGAATTTACCTCCATGGTTCTCTAGCCCAAAGACACTTCATATTTTTCCTCAATTTCAGTCCTGCTATCACTTTGAAAGGAGCTAGTCAGATGTTCTTACTAGAGCTACCAAAACAATTCTCTGGAGGACTGTGTAATACTGCCTTAGAAAGCTTTATTTGTTTAAGGAAGCATCAATACAGTCCTGCACCACATAATGTTTCAGTCAACAACAGACTGCATATATGATGGTGGTCACATATGATTAATACCATATAGCTTAGGTGTGCAGTAGGCTATAATGTCTATGTTTGGATGGTATTGTACTGCAGGGGAGGAAAAAATTTTCCTCTACCCTCTAGGTTCTTCTGGCTGGTCTAAGAATTAAACTGACCTGAGACAGACTAATAAGAGAAAAACAAAAGTTTAATAACATGTATATATGGGAGAAACCCAGAAAAACTGAGTTACTCTGAGGAACTCACCAAAATGACCAAAGCCCTCACCTTAAATATCATCCTCAGCTAAAGACAAAAGAAGATGTTAGAGGTGGGGAGAGTCAGGGACTTCAAAGGGAAGGATGGCAATTCACAGGTAGGAGAAAAGGAGGAAACATTTGGAAAACAAGTGTTTGGTCACATGGAAATAGAAGAACACAGATGGAAGCCCAACAAATAGGCTTTTCTAGGTTACTCCCTGTCTACCACCTAGTTCAAGGTATGCTAAGGTGATAGCTCACTTCCTCACACAGGCATTTTGTTTTATTTTTCTCTGAAGAAGATCAGCCCTGAGCTAACATCTGCCACCAATCCTCCTCTTTTTGCTGAGGAAGACTGGCCCTGAGCTAACATCCATACCCGTCTTCCTCACTTTATATGTAGGACGCCTGCCACAGCGTGGCTTGACAAGCGGTGCCATGTCTGCATGGATCCAAACCAGTGAACCCCAGGCACCCGAAGTAGAATGTGGAAACTTAACCGCTGAGCCACCAGCCTGGCCTCCTGAGACAGGTTTTTTATCTGAATTCTTTTAGGCAGTTAAGGGGGAGGTAACAAGAAAAATTTTCTAAGTCTTTTGTTTCTTAAAAAAATAATCTGCCTAGGGGCCGGCTCAGTGGCACAGTGGTTAGGTTTGCACATTCTGCTTTGTGGCAGCCCAGGGTTTGCCAGTTCGGATCCCGGGTACGGACATGGCACGGCTTGGCAAAAGCCATGCTGTGGTAGGTGTCCCACATATGAGGTGGAGGAGGATGGGCATGGATGTTGGCTTGGGGCCAGTCTTCCTCAGCAAAAAGAGGAGGATTGACAGTAGTTAGCTCAGGGCTAATCTTCCTCAACAAAAAAAGAAAAAGAAAAAAAAGAATCTGCCGAAAATAATCTTTATGGCAAAGAAACATATTTTTGGGGTGGCAAATTTTGTTCCCCTTTAGTATACCCTATGATGTTTGCACAGCAATGAAATCACCTAACGATGCATTTCTCAGAATGTATCCCCAAAATTAAGTGACACACGACTATATTCAAAATCTTCTGTATCTGGTTATATTATGTTTCTGGTATCCAGACTCTCCCTATAATTGTAAGTCTTTAATGCAAATTTCTAAAAGTCCTTGTTTAAATATATCAAGTAGAATTAACTAGGTCACAGAAAACCATATTACATAGCTTTAGTATAGGGCTTTCCAAGACCCACTCGTGGTCCCATTGTTTAAAATTCTGAGACATAAACATGTTTTACTAAACCATTGGCCTGTCTTAGGATCAGCACAATATAAAATTTTCAAAGAAATGAGAGGCTACTGTCATCTACTTTATCATTTTGCTTAGTTCTAGCCATGGCCTGAATTTATTTGGTAAACTGTCTTAACATTGCTGGAGGTGATTATGTAAGATTCAGAGATACCAATTTATTTCATTCAGTGACCTGAAACAAGGAAGCTTTTAAACACTAACTGTGACCTTAATTTAGTTAGAAGTATTCAATCATTCTTTCTTAGATTCATATGGCACTTTATTGGTCTAAATTTCTTCATGTACATTGAATAATGTAATCCACATAACCCTTTGTAAGATAGGCAAGGTGGGAATTTTGTATTTCTATTAGCAATCTAAGGCTCAGAAAGCTTAAGGGATCATGGAACTTCACACAGCCAGTGACTGGCAGAGGGAACACACAAAGCCAGACACATCCTCCAGTGTCGGAGCACGTTTTGCTGTGCTAGATCACAAGTGTTTACTGAGGGCTTACTATGTGCACCACACACGCATTCCAAACCCTCACTATCTAGTTCAGGAACCAAGACATAAAACAAGGAGGAATTAAGCAATACTATCACTCAAAAGGTCTGAGGCTGAAATATTGCTATAGATCATTACCAGCAAATATCCAGTCAACCCACTGAAGTACCTCAATAGTACAAAAGAAGTAGCATTTTAAGAAAAAAGGCATTATTTTCTTAATCATTGCAACAAGCAGTTCTTTATTTTCCATGAGTCTAACTAAAGTAAAACCTATTTACATCAGGCCTTTACTAAAAGAGAATGAGAAAAAATGTAGAAAATGAAATAGTTATAATAGGTTTGAATTTTAGAAGCAAGATAATCTGGGGAATATCACAATGCAGAGAAGCAAACGATCTGGGTTGGCTCTGTATATTGGTGTGAAACGTTAACCAAGCCAAGTTGATGTTTCAGGGTTTCTCCTCTTTTCTTTATCTTCTTCCTATCCCTTCTCAATTGCTTGTTGCATATAGCTTGAGAAATAACGAAAAAAATAATCAGTTTTTTGGAAACTACTGTGGGGGGATGGAGCATTCCGGAAATTTAAGGCATTGCTACTACAGTTGCTAAAAATATAAAGAAGTCAAGAAGTGGCAAAATGCTTGTAATATGCTGACTATCACAACTCCTACAGCTTCCACCTACATAACCAACCAACTTCACAACTGAAAACACTGCACTGTAAATATGCCAAAACTACTTACATTCCCAGCAAAGTCTCCTAAGTTTGTCCTTTAAATCAAATTAAAAATTGTAATCTTTTGTGAGTAAATTCTAAAGTCCAAATATTCACATTTTCAAATGCAGCTTGCAGTTCAGAAATAACTATGAATTTCTACAAAATAAAACAGGTGTGAATACTGATTAAATTTAAAGCAACTTGTCACGTAACTAAATCCTGGATCTTTCTGCAAAAGCTAGTTTATAGCCTTCTCTAAATAGTAAACACAAATACATAAAATTGAACCCCTCTATATTTGTGCAATGAAGGTAATACAAGGTCACTGTGTCTGGCCAGGCAGGTTGTGTACTACACAATCCTGGGCAGGCAATGGTGCAATGGTGCCCCCCAAAATTATGTAATGTGGTAGCCCTCTAAGTGAATTTAGTTTAAGTAATTTCTTCCTATTAGCAGTTGAGAAAATGTGATGAGCAAATCTAAAGTGATACTGTAGAGGGCAATAGAGTATGTCATAGAGTATGTCAATGAGAACTGAATGAAAGATTTTGATTTATGATTCCATTAGGTACTGTAACATAGTGCATGCATAATTATCAGTGGCATATTGTTGGCATCAATTACCAAAAATAATTTAAACAAGCACAGTCCCAGAGAAATGGACAATACGAGACAGATACTGACAGTACTATTCAGGGTATACAATAAATATTTAGATGAAAAAGTCAATTATTCATACAATATTTTTAAAAGGTAGTGTAATATTAAGTTAGGATGGAGCTGTAAAAGTGATCAATCTAAAGAAAAGTAAACCTTTTTATCCTCTTCTAAAGAGGTGGGTATTGAATTGCTATAGTAATCAACGAAGAATATCTAGAAATTACCAAAAGTATAAGACTGGAAGGGAATTGGATAAGGAATTTAAACTATCATAGATCATTTAAATGCAGTTGAATTTAATTTCCTACTTTAGAAGTACGCACACACACATATTCACACATATACCTTCTCCAACTTTTCTTAAAAATCTATTCTAATTTTTAACTCTGACTTGTAGGAAAACTTTTCTTACTGCTACAAGTTATAATGAAAAATTAAGCAGTAGGAGAAATTATTTAACAGTTCTTTCCTATAATCAAATTACTTTTTTAGAGTTAATCAAATAGATCATGTTAAATTTAACTATAATCTAGCTCAAAGGCATGAGGGACCTCCCACCAACTTCTCATGCTAATTCACCCACCCCTATCCTAAAATATTTCTCTTTTTCTGGGTTTACTGAGTCCAGTGTTTATCTCTAAACAAAAAAATCTCTCCCAACCAATTATGCACCTCATCTTTTGTTTTTTTAATAGGTGCTCTTTCTGCTAACCACTTTCTCACTTACTGTTTGGACAAAGGAATTCAACTAAGATAATTTTATTGCCTTTTCATGGTGCTTTGCAAGTGTGAATTAAAATACAATCCAGCCAAACGTCAATTTTTGGTGATTTGAGGTGACCTAATGTAGAAAATACAATAAGAAGTTCCACTTAGATTCCAATAATTTGGAATTAATGAAAATTTGGTTAGAGGCTTGCCATTTTATTTTTTTTAATCCATTAAGGATGGTGTGCTTTGTGAAATGATATAAACCACACTTCATTTAGAAACTTCAGTTACACTCAATCCTTGTAAAATTGTCAGTTACGTAAAATTCATACACTAATAATAAGCTGTTCTCATCTATCTATATAATAAGGTCACTTAAGGGCATTACTACTAATTAGTTACTTTAGCATCACCAATGAATTTAAGATAGGAATAAATATTATATTACTCATATGGAAGGCCTTTCCAAATTACTTCCCTTTTACTTCTTTTTATTCTGACAGCATTCCAAACCCTAGCCAACATGAGAACCACAGATACACCAGCACCCTATAGCTGAAAATGTGCAGAATCAATAACAACAACTAACAGCTAACATTTATTGAGTGAGATACCCTAAACTTCACCTGGATTATCTCGCTTAATTCTTAAAATAACCCTCTGAGGTAAGTAAAAACAATCACAACACTACCACCAATAGTATTAAATTATAGTAGCAATGCCATACATTACTTGATATTCTTCACCTACGCCAACTCATTTAATTTTACGGCAACCCGATGAAGTAGGGACTAGTACTATATTTTCCTTATTTTACAGATGAGGAGGTTGAGGCTCAGAGAGGTTATGTAACTTGTCTAGGCCAAAAACTGTCAAATGGTAGGCCCAGATTAAAATCAGACAGTTTGGCTTCAGAATCTATGCTTGTAATCATTACACTATCCTGCCTCTTCATTCTCTCATCACAATTCTATGACACAGGTACTAGTTTATTAGCCCTATATTACAGACGAAGAAACTGAGGCACAGAGAATTTAAGTAATTTACCCAAGATGACCTAGCTCAGAGGTTGGCAATGTTTTTCTGTAAAGACCAGATAGTAAATATTTTTGGCTTTGCAGACCACAGGGTCTTTGATGCAACTACTCAACTCTGTTGCTGTAGCACAAAAGCACGCATAGACAATACATAAATAAATTAAAGTGGCCGTGTTCTAACAAAACTTCATTTATGAACATAAAAATTTGAATTTCCTGTGTCACAAAATATTCTTTTTTTTTTTTTTTTTTTAACTTTTCAACAATGTATAAGCCATTCTTAGGTCACAAGCCATATAAAAACAGGCAGTGGGTCAGACCTGGAAGACCAGCTATAGTTTGTCTACCCCTGACATAGCTTGCAATTGTAGGAGCTGCTATATTAATCCCAGGTAATCCACCTCCAGAGTGCATATTCCAAACCACTGTCATCTAAAAAACTGTTTCTCAAACTTACATTTGCATAGCAATCTTGTTAAATTCACTTCTTTAGATGACCATAAGCCTTGTTAGTCTCTGAAATCTACACATCCAACAGTATGTTGCTGTCCATACTCAGGTGCTGAAAAGCTTGTGCCTTCCAAGCACACTATCAGTAACAGTGACCACCTCCACCCCCAGCCATCACATGCGGATGCCAATTTAACAGGTAAATAGAAAAGGTCTTTAGATTACATAGTCTATAATGTTATAAGTCCCAAGGGAACATTAGTCTGAAATTCACATGAAATACAATAGGTATATATTTCTCACTGGATTCAGGATAGCACAGTACAACTATGGAATAAAACTTTTGCTTTCAAATTAGACAGCCTTTCTACTTTCCACTGACAGTTGTAAGGTTCATCTTAGTGGCAAAGAAAGGCAAAGGCAGAATACAAAAGAAGATGGGACGTTCTCATCTGATCAATCTTAGAGTGTTGAATAGGCAAGATTGAAACTTTTCCCTTTGATGAGACCTCAGACATTAAATGAATAGGAATAATTTGATAACCAATGTTTTAAAAGTATTGTAATAATTTTTTATACTACTCAAGTTTACCTCCTGAAAAATGGAAATAATCCTCTTTAGAAATCTCACCAAAAGTAAACACTATTAACTCCTCCTTTATTAAAGCGTCCTTGTTTGCCCCTATAGATTTGTGGTCACATCATGTGGCTCTTTTAGAGCCTTCTAGAAAATAGAAAGACACACTTTGTGTTAAAAGAAACTCTTTATAGTTATCTTAGGAGTTTATTATTTTACATAACAAAAGGTTACATTTAGTTTTCTTTTAAACCTACAATCTAGTATTCAGAACCCTAACATTTGTTTTATTTTTCTGAAGAAATCCTGAGATGCCTAATGAGAGCATTTGCTGCCTAAACAAAACACATATTTTTATAGTCTTTTCAAGTAGTGTTTTCAAAGGCAGAAAGGCTGATATTGTGTGATGACTACCATTAGGCTGCAGCGATAGTCTTTGACCTTTACTTAATCACCATCATCAAAAGGCATTTACCAGGTGCCCAGTTGTGGCAGCAGCTTATTTGTGCTGTGGCATTAAGTTCCATCCAGACTTAGGGCTGGAACAAAACTTGAATGGTCATTTTATCCAACATGAGCTTCTAACCAAGAATACACTTAACCCATTCAGAGAGAGTTTCCTCTCATTTTCCATATGGTATAAACAACATTTTTAAAACCTTCCCTGCAAATCATTTCATAATAAAGTCGACTGAAAATAAGTGAAAAAACAGATTTTATAGGACATACCAGCGATGCATAATTTGAGTAATGTTGCAAAAAAAAAGGATGCTGGAAAAAAACACAATGCCAGTCCTGGTTAGGCAGTTTGCAACATGGCTTATTGTTAGGGGGAAAAAAAAACCTCAACCTAACAAAAAACTCAAGGTAGAAAATTAAGAACAGCTTCAAAAATTTAGGCATCTGCAGCCCAGACTAGAAGAAAATATAGAGTGAGACTACTGACTACTCTGGCTTAACAGGGAGAAATTCCTGAGGAATAAAATCACAGGACACTCATATTCAGATAACAGACAAATGTGAATGCTAACATTAGAAGAAAATAAGATACATCTCCATGGAGTGACAGCAGTGATAGATTAACGTAATTTAATTCTATCAGTCTCTTCCACGACCTACACATACAATAGCAAGTTGTTTGCATGTAGATATATCTTTTTCTAGAGCAATAAATTGTCTCATACGTTAAACAGCACTTACCCCTCTAGATTTAAACCAATTCACATTTAAGGGTTATAGTAAATGTCTATTGTTTTTTACCATTTACCATTAATTTACCCTCCTTCCCATAACTGCATCCCTATTTCCCTCTGAGGAACAACCTCTCTCCCTTCTCAGTCACATGGCCTCCAGTGTAGCTGACCCTACATCCAGATCTCAAGGTGGAGCATGTGATCCAGGCCTCAGCCAATCCTTATATTGTTTTCCTTTGGCCACAACTATTGGTTCAGGCATCAGCATGTGACAGACCAAACAAGACAAGAGTAGATATACACTACTGTTTCTGAAAAAGTGATTCTTCTTTTCCATTGTCCCTAAAACTCAAGAAGATAGAGAAGGGAGTTACTGTTGCCACTTTGCTAACACATGAGGACTGAAACTAAAGTCAACAAAACGGGAGGCATTGACAGGAGATGAAAAGGAACCAAGTCTTGATATTTTTTCCTTCTTTCTTTCTTTCTTCTTTCTGAGGAAGATTCACCCTGAGCTAACATCTGTTGCCCATCTTCCTCTTTTTGTATGTGAGCTGCCACCACAGCATGGCCACTGACAGACAAGTGGTGTAGCTCCACACCCAGGAACTGAACCCAGGCCTCCAAAGTGGAGCAAGCCAAACTTAACAACTAGGTCACCAGGGCTCGCCCTTGATGATATTTTTAAAGCCCTGAATCCAGAAGATCCTGAGACCTAGGCTTTTCAGCCTACATGAGCCAATAAAGTTCTTTTCTGTTTAAGCCATTAAAAAAGAGTCTTTATTGATTCAATGACTTAAAATTAAATGATAGAGTAATCTTCTGTTAATACATTGTTTCATTATGCTTTCCATTTACCCTTTTGTGCATATACACTTAATAGTGAACAAATTCAGTCAAATAGTAAACAAACTCTCTATATCTCATCACCTTAGCCTGTATGTACAATATTTGAGGTAAAGGGTTATGTCTTGTATTTCTTTGTATTTTCTAAGGCACCTAAGAGTATATTTTTATTGCATATTCTCAAAATATTTTGGTCGACTTATTGACTTACCCTTTTATTTGTGAATGGGAAATAGTAGATTTGGCTTGAGAAAAAATACCAGCCCAATAGTGCTCAAAACATGGTCTTTAAGATTATTTATGTTTATATATGACACATTATTAGTTTTTGAACAAATGCATCCTAGCATACATATTCAATGGAGTATTTTCCTGCATATCCTGAATCCAACATGAGGAAACATCATTCAAATGTTTTATACAATAAGCGACCATTATTACTCTTCCAAAGCGGCAAGGTCATGGAAGATAAGGAAAGACTGACACAGATTAGGGATGCCTAACAATGAAATGCTGTAGGGTCCTGAATTGGATCCTGAGCCAGAAAAAAGATAGTAGTGGAAAAACTGATGGAATTCCAAGAGGGTCTGCAGATTAGTTAACAGAATTCTATATATGCCCACTTCCAGGTTTCAATAATCAAACTACGGTAGTGTAAGAAGTTAACATTAGGGGAAGCTGAGTGAAGGGCATATGAGAAGCCTCTCATTCTTTTTGCAGCTTTTCTATAAGTCTAAATTATTTCAAAATAAAATTGTTTTTAAAAAAGGTTTTTCTTCCTCAAAATAGCTTGAATAGACCCTAATGATGCTGTTAGTGTTTCAAATATTTCTGGAGTGTATTTTCCAGGAATTGCCTTTAGAGTGAACTTTAAAAACAACATAAAAAGCTCTCATTGCTTTTAACTCAGAATCACTAGCTTGGTAGTCTGCCTTATCTACGTGAGGCCCTTGAAGACTCTTCAGCCCTGGGAGTAATCCAGAACGTGATCCAGGAAATCTGTTTTGTAGCTTAATCACCAAGTCTAACTAGACTGTCTGAAGCAAACTGTAGACTTCCTCAGTGCCAGGGCTTCATCCCATCTTCACTATTCCACTATATCTACATTTACTCCTTTATACTTAGCACAAAAATATATTTCCTTTGGGGAAAAAAAATCAATAAATATAAATTGAGTTGGAAGCAAATTACGTCCTTATAAATGAAACTTATAGGATGTAAATAACTGAATTGAAAGCAACAAAATCAAAAGATAATCATGTAATCTTTAAATTAAATTTTTAAGTTCCAAAGAATAATCGAGAGCATGATCAAATTACACTACAGCTGAATATAAATTATTTAGGTTAAAAGAATATTTGTTGAAAGAAAAGCTCCTCCTCTTTGCCACCTATTTGCCTTCCTATTTCACTCAGAGTTAAAGCCAAAGTGCTGATGATGACCCACAAGGCTTCCATGGTTTGACCTCCTAATGCCTTTCTGATCTCATCTCCTGTTACTCTCCTTTCCCCTATCTACTCCTTCATGATTTCATTTCAACCACGTTTTCCTCTTCAATATCCTTCAAATGCATCTGCCACGTTCCCACCTTGGACTTTGTACTTATTTTTCCTTCTACTGACATCCACCGCTGGATCCCTCACTTCCTTCCAGTATTGATCCAATAATCATCTTCACTGTGAGACTTTCCACAGCCAAGTCATCTAAAATTTCACCTCGCCCAACCTTTCCTATTCCCCTTTTCTATTTTATGTTTATCCTTCGTATTGAAACACATTTAACATACAATATATTTTATTCAGGCATCTTGCTTATCTGTCCTGCCCCTCCTCTCCAATGCAGGCTCCATGAGGGCAGGGACTTTTGTCATTACTCTTTATTACCTTATCACTAGTACCTAACATATAGTAGTTACTCAATAAATAATCATTGAATGAGTAAATGCATATAGATGTCATGATAACAAAGAAGAAGGCCATGTTCAGTGATGCAGGATGGGGGCCAGAAAAGAGATGACAATCCATGGTTACTGTGTAAAGGAAGATCTCCATGCCTGACATATACTAGGTGCCCAATAAATACTTGTTGAATAAATGAATGACTTAAAAAATGACATTAGGAGATTTCTTCCAGCTGCAGTAAAAGTAAGACCTGCCATTCAACAACTTTGAAGTCAACAATAAAAAAGGCTAAAGGATGGACTGCCAAGAGTCCTTGCTGACACTTATAATGTGCTACTGTCAAGGAGGTGGCAGATATCTCTTAAGGATGGCTGCAGTAGGCTGACATTTGCCATGTCAAAAATTCCTCCACTCTGGAAGAAAAGGAAAAAAGGCACAGTAGAAGTCAAGAAATGAAATGGTTTCTTCTTTACGTCTTTTTTTTCAAATTTTCAATTTTTGCTTTTTTGTGTGTGTGTGTGAAAAACCCTGCACAAGGGACAAGTCTCGTCTCTTCTCACAAATGCACATACATAATCCATTAATTTGTGTGGCCTAGAAATAAACAACTTGGATTTTGTTACAATAGCTTATTTTACTCCATTAACTATGCTATCAGTTTTCTCATCACAAAATAATAAAAATACCGAGGTCACAAGATGTTTTGAGGACTAGTGCAATCCTGGGCTTGAAACTGTTTTGTAAAATATCAAGTGCTATTATTATTGCAAAGGAGACATTTGTGGAATACTGTGCTTTTCTGTGAAGATTCCAGATTCAACTCAATAGGCTACAATCAGACAAAACAATGAGAAGATAATCAGGGAGTTTTAGAAATTAGTATGTTAAAGTGAAATCAATATATAAATGACAGAGAAGAAAGATAGATAGGTTCACTTAAGTGCAAAGATAAATACATGAGGCCTGGAATTACATTGGGCAATGCAAAAGCACCTGTGGTTTTGAATGCAATCAATTCTATATCGCTGAAGAAACTGAGGCTATGAGCAATAACTCACTATTTGCTGCTCAGATGAGTCACGCTTAGAGCTCAGGGTTTTCTATTTCTAACTCAGGACTCTAAAATATAGCTATAAAGCATTTATTGAGCTCTTACTATGCTCCAGTATAGCCCTAAGTACTTTATATGAATAACACAATGATGTTGGTGCTCTTATAATCCCTAGTTGAGACAAAGATAAATTAAGTAATTTAGCAAGGTCACACAGCTCAGAAGTGGCTGGACTAGGATTTGAACGTAGGCAGGCTGACAGCCTTGCTATGCTCTCAACCTCTTTGCCACTTCTCTAAGCAGAGGCAGACTGCCTAGCCTTCCACCATGCATTCTCATTCTCATGCAAAATTAGTTCTTAGGGCAAAAAAAGTCTTAGCACCATGCTTTGGCACTTCCAAAATGGCCATAAAGGGTCACAGAACAAAAACAAATACACATCTGTAGTATTAATATCCCATTGGAAGGAGGAGGAGAATAGGAAAAAATGTCTAAAAATGCTCTTTATTGGGAGGGTGGGGCAATTATTAAAAGTGTTGAGAAATACTGTCCTAGATCAATACAGAATTTAACTGATAAAAAGTGAACATTTACTCTATGTATTAAATTGAGAATGGATTCAATCAACCCCCATCCCTCTAAAGCCCTTATCACCACTTAGGAGACTACTGTACTGGAAGGTCACATGGAAGAATCATTTGAGTAAAGAGGATCTAGCCTTATGAAGGCTGACAACCAGCCTCTCCCAGCATTTTTTCCTGCCAGTCTCCTTGTCTTGCTATTTTGTTTCCCCAAAGTGAGTAAAATATGAGCTTAGGAGAACAGGCACTGTGTGGAGTGTAGTAGAAAGAGCATAGGATTTGAGGCAGGAGAGTGAAGGTGACTTCTGGGTCCATTATTTACTGGTATTGACAAATTATTGTAAACCCTTTGAGCTGCATATCTCTCATCCACAAAATGGAAGTACCAAAGGACAGGAAAAGTATAAACAAGAGTATAAAAAATGTTAGGTATGATTATTATTAGAAGAAGGTAGGTGGTTGTACTTATTACTATGGCATACAGTAATAATTCAAATGTACTGTTTACATATAATCGCATTTAATCCTCAAGATGAGGTGGGGCAGTCATTTCTAGGGCTCTAAAGCACGGAGAAAAAACACAGTTCAGAGAGTTTACTGCGTTACCCAAGATCAAAAAATTAGCAAGTGTAAGACCAGGTCTTCTAACTCCTGATGCAGTGCTCTTTCCAACAAATCTTTCTGTCAACCATTGGCACAGTATTAAAAGTGGTAAATTTCATTGACTTTCTAATACATTAATTGGCTTTAGAAAAATGAAGTAAATGATGATGTCAAGAAAATGTTCTTACCATGATAATGTTTTTGCTGACCGAGATTCATTCTTTATGGGCTCTTATTAGACCTTTAAATAGTTTATCCAAGGTCTTGTATTGCATTTGCTACTCGCTCAGAGAAGCAATGTGTTTTCCCAAAGTTCACCACAGGAACTGAAGAGTACGTGAATGGGTAATGATTGAAACAGAGGTGGAAAAATAAACTAACACATTCAAGGCAGAAATAGCGATTAAGAAGTTCAGCACAATATCTCATTTATGCTTTTACATGTTGCCTAAAGCATAACAATCAGGTAAACCTGGTGTCCTTTAAAGGTTAACAAAGACTGTTGTAGGAATGTGAATATATAAATCTGAGAAATCTAACTTCATTTTTCTGAAATGATTTTAATTCTGCTAAATTATCTGCAGAAGTAAGATTTTCTGGAACAGACTATGATCCTTTTCGAAAACTGCTTTAATTTGAAAAATGCAAAATAGACCAATAGACCAACCAACAAACAAAAATCTGTCTGTAAGATCATCCAAGATCTGGGGCTGGCCCCGTGGCCGAGTGGTTAAGTTCGCGCGCTCCGCTGCAGGCGGCCCAGTGTTTCGTTAGTTCGAATCCTGGGCGCAGACATGGCACTACTCATCAGACCACGCTGAGGCAGCGTCCCACATGCCACAACTAGAAGAACCCACAACGAAGAATACACAACTATGTACCGGGGGGCTTTGGGGAGAAAAAGGAAAAAATAAAATCTTTAAAAAAAAAAAAGATCATCCAAGATCTTCTATGTATTAGAAAAACAATACATTAATATACCATCTAAACAATAAATATGAAAGCGAAATAAATCCATCAGCATCCACGTTCCTTTAAAGTGAGTCAGTACCATTTTCTCTAACCATAAGCCTTAAAAACATGAGTTCATGTAATATCTTTAGGTGTTTTAATTTAGATGTTTCTTATAGATGCTAATGAATAACCGTGGTATTAGTCAGATCTGATTCACACTCCTTAATGACCAACTTCCTTTGGCGCAATAGAAATACTTATTCCTTATATTTTTGTGATAATTTCTTTGCATATATTATCTATTCGGACCTCCACAACAACCTGTGAGGGGCAAGGCACGTATTGTCATTTTACAAACAAAGAAACTTAGAATCAGCAAGAATTCTACATTTGTGGGCTTAAAATAACTGCAAAGGCCATCTATTAAAAATCATATACCCAATGCTTGATTCCTCTCTGAAATTCCCATTTTATAAGTAAATAGATTGGTCTTACCCCGGCTAGATCTGAATTTGAGAAAATGTTTCCTTATGGTGAGCCAAAATCCGTCCACATAATTTCAAACCACTGGCCCTAATTTACCTTAGAGGCAACACAGGACAAATCTAACAACTCTTGTATAAACAGATTCTCAAATGTACGTGCTTGGCTAGTGTGTACCCCTAGCATTCTTTTCTTCAGGCTAAACATCCTGCTTATTCAAATCTTCTTCATGTCTTCAGTATACATAATATAAAATATATCACTAATATGCATTTTCTAATAATATACACTTACCCATTAACTTACTATATCACTTTATATGTAATAAATATGCAATATATAAATATATATAAAACATTTTTTACTTTAATCTGTATAGATAGGCTCCAAATATTGAACTTCACTGTGAGATTTTATGCAAGCCAATAAAGGTAAACTGAATGTCATTTGACTGCATTGTTTTACCAAGTCAATAAATATTTGAGTAATTATTATGTACCCCAAATTGGACCAGCACCTATGGAAAAAAACAAAAAGATATAGCACACAGTAACTTTTCTCAATTTATAGTCCAGTTAGAGAGATCTCATTTTAAAAGTATATGGAATACTCCAAGTAAAATTAAATACCACATAATTTGATATTAAGTATAACTGCACTAGGGATTTATAGGATTATCAAATAGAGGTCAAACATGCCACAATTTCTGTTGCCTTGTCCATGGCAGGCATTGCCAAGAGATCACAGTATGGAATGCTGAGACTGGATCCATGACTTCAGAATCCTCTAAGACAAGTACCTTAAAACAAGTAATCCAAGTAAATTTCGGAATTACTAGCAGAGTTCATCTATACAATGCTAAGTTTGTTCTTGGATAATCGAGAAAACATTTTATATGTGCTTGGTATATTTTTCCTCATAATTTATTACTGGTTTTGTTACTGTTATAGATTATTGTTCAAGTTCTATAGAAACAACTTGTTTTTAAGTAGGAGTCCTTGTAAGAAGCTTGACTCACGATAATAATATGATTTAAGTAAAATTCCTTAATGCTCTATTAAAGCTAGAATTCATACTCTTCTTTTGAGGTTTCTAAATTTACAGTTTAGAAATGACTGGAATAACTGTTTGCCGATCAATAATGGTAGAGGGACCTAAACAGACTTCTATAAAACTAGGAATGCACGGTTGCATTTTGTTTTTCACAAAGGAAATAGTAAAGGGAACAGTTAAATATTCTCCCCCAAGGTCACAATTATACACATACACACATGCACACTACATAGCATGCTCAATAATTTGATATCACCCTCAGATATTTTATTTGCAGAGTTACTACAAGATGTCTCAGCTGCTTCCTATGTTTCAGTGGCAGGGACATGGTTTAGACAGGCTGAGACTCAGAGAACACGGAACAACAAAAGATGTTTAATTAAAAATAGTGGTATTTTCTTCGCAAGACCATTGGTGGCTCCATGGTAAAAACTTTATGCCTCTACAATAATCTTGGGCACAAAGTGTACTCAATGGGGGAGCATAAACTCAAAAGAAGCAAAAATTGACAGCCCAGGGGCAGTCTGAAATCTCTGTTCTGCAAGACAAAGGGAGGTGCGGGCCTTTCTGAATATGTTTCCATAGCACAAATATCATACACTTGACAGATGTCTTAGCCACTTAATTAGGGGTCAACTTAATGATGCATTTTTATGTAAAATGCATACAATAAATACAATTGCAATTTACTGGAAGAACACTCATACACACACACACACACACACACACACACACGTTTACTTATTTACTCTCTTGGATTCCTCAGTCTCCATTCACCTGTCCTCCATGGTTGACATGGGACTCTGACAAAAATCCAGCTGAAAAAGGGACTGGGCAGAGAGATTAACTAGGCTCCACAGGTAATCAAACAGCTGCCTAATTTATTGTTATGGAGTTTATCATAGATGAATGTTCTGGATGATACCCAAGCCACAAAGGACAAAGGCAGGTGAAGTCATGGTGTGGAGAAAAAACTCATGATAGCTCATTGAGATGGAGTCAATTTGTCTCTTTCCTTCAAACTACATTGATGCTATTAAATAATTTCCAACATAATTATTTTACCAATAGGAATAAAACCAGACAATGGTGTTGGATGTAGTCAATTCTTTGATCATTTTTTTCAAGCTTCCATTTTACTGTGTAAATAACCCAATGCTCTTTGTTGTTGTCTTTTTTAGTAAATGATGCTTATTCTACTTCTGCTGAATATAGAAGAAGCCTAGAAAATCCTTAATGAAAAGTTGTTCAGTAAACAGCCACACTGTTTTATATGAGGATGATCATATGACTCAATGAACAGACTTAAGAATCGTCAGAGGAAGTAGGATGTGGTTATGGTATGGAAGGACAATGTCTGCATTCTATTCCCAGTATCCTCCGAGTGACCTAGGATGACTCACATCCCTCTTTCTGAGTGCTTGCAGTGCGTCAGAATTGTTTTTAAAAGTTCTCTGTTTAATTCTATATCATAGATCATTTCCTCTGGAAAGCATACAATACAAAATGATCTTTTTTAGTTCTTTCTGCTATCTGTATTCAAATGAGAGTTATTAACTCCTCATGTATAGAGACTAAAGTGAAATGTCATTATATTTACAGCATTTAATAGTGAAAACCTAATGAGGAAAATATTTTTCAAACGTTCTGAATTATGAGACCTAATAGTATTAACTTTTACAGCACAGAAGAAAAAATCCCTATTGGAATTTGGGAATTAGTCTAGGTCTACCAGAAAAACACTAAACATATCTTCTGTGGTATCAGATTAAGTGGATCATAACCAAAAACACATATTCTCAAACTTCCGTGTCTATAAGAATCAGTCAGAATCCAAGGAATCAGAAATTGTGGGTGTGGCCCCAGGAAGCTGCATTTCTATCCAGTATCCCAGGTGACTGATGCAGGTCGGGCCAGACAGTATTTTTAGTAACACTGTTTGAGAGGGTCATCACCTGTTCCTTTGTCAGTATCTCCTTGGGAGGTATGTTCACATCCATAAATAGAATGACTCATGGCTAATGTTAGGGATTTGGACACAGACTCTTCATTTTGACACCTGTTAATGAAATGTGAAGACACTTTTAAAGGACAGGCCTATGACCTCAGCTAATGTTTTTATCAATAGACCATATTTCAACCAAGACTTTAAATTTGCCCCTAAAGGTGCTAAAATTGCTTTCAGTTGTCTTTTTTAGGCTCTAATCTCCAGTTACTTTTAGTGTAAAAATTGGGGAGATGTAAATGATTATCAAATAGGCTGTATACTTTTGATGAAAGGCATACAAATATTGAGTCATTGAACTTCTGTTTGTTTTGTAAAACATAGGCCTTGATCGATGCAGAACTTTAATATTTTGACTAAAGCAAAATAACAAGTCCTTTGTTAAATGATGCTTGACCGAGGGCACCAGTCATATAAAAGCAATAGCATCAGATGTCCTCCCAGGACGGCATCGGAACAAGTTCTCAGTCCATAGCACTCCATAGTCAAATATAGGAATGAGAGAGACCAAACTGTATTCAAGTTCTGTTGAAAAATAACTGTGTGCAAGCAGCAAGAGTACAGAGAAAAACACCACATGGTTGGTCCTTATCCTTGACCTGCAGTCACAAAAAAATGTGAGAAGTGCCAAAATGAGTGTATACAAAATGCTCAGAGGGCACCAAAGAGGCAGAAACTGAGTCCATCTGGGGAAGTGAGGAAGGCAGATTTGGAGATGGCATTTAAACTGGATCTTGAAGGGCCAGTGTTGGTTTGAGAACAGAGTAGAAGAGAAGTAAATTTCAGGCAGCATGAATAGGAATGAAGGCGACAGCAGAGAGTTGCAAAAGAATCTATTCCCATTCACAAAATTTCATAGTTCAGAGAAAGAGTGTGTGGGATTGAGTGGTGGGAAGAGGAGAGGGGAAGGGCAGGTTCAGGGCAGAATAATAATATCATGCATTCATTCCATGCATAATTCACTTATTTCATCAATTCTGAGATGTATTTTAATTTTTTAACCTTTTAACACCACTGAAATCAGGATGCCATTGGGCAGGTAGTAGTTATGATATTGTCGCTACTTACGAATGCGCATAAAACCTGTGCACAAAGTGGGTGTCAGCAGCTTGGAATAAAATGACTCTTTTAAGAAATGCATCACCACTAATAGTCCTGATGAAACAGGGAACAAGATTATGTGGAACGAAACATGGATACCAATGACTGTGAGGTGGAAAGAGATTCAGAAAAGTCAGGCTTTCACTGTAAACTTGCAAAAATAACCTTAACCTACTTATTCTGCTTTTTATTTATGCACAAGAGTGATAAATAATAAAAATTTTGTTTTATCTGAAGTCTAAAAAGTCTTTTGGGAAGAATAAAATAAAAATTCAAAGAGATATAAGAAAGAAAGAATTGTTCCATGATTTAATTTGCAAATATTTTTCCTTAGTGGTACATAATATTATGTTGTATTTTGTGATCAGTGACATCTTAGATTTGATGGAGTAGGTTCTTCAGCATGTGTATTGTAGGCCGAGGATTTACCAAGCACTGTGCTAGGTGCTGGGGGTATAATGATGAGCAAAACACGAAATGTCCCAGATCTCACACAGCTTGCAGGCTGCACGCTTGAATTCCGGACTGAAAGGCCTGTACTGTGTATTATAATAGGGAATCCCCGGGAGGTTTTAAGAATAGGAATGATTAGATCAGATACGTTTTGAGGGAAGTTAGCTCTAGCAGTGATATACAGATCGGAAGGCAGAAAAGGGGACTGTGGTTGGGTGACTAGTTAGGAAGATCTTTAACTAGTCTGTGTGAGAAATAACGAGGCCCTGAGTTAAGGCATGGCCACAGGCAGAGAAAGAAGATTTAATCAACATGATTCCCACTGCTCATAGCTCATGATCAAAGAAAACTAGCAGACAATTTAAAATGCCTTCACATTGATGAAAATACAGTATAGCATTTGAGAACTATTTCATCACCAAACAGATTTTTCCCTTTCAAAGTGGCACATACTTACTTCAGCCTTAAATCACCCAAAACTGAGGGCAAAGCACAGGCACCACGCTAAGCCCTGGCAATACAAAGAATTGAGTCTTCCTGGGTGAAGGGGAGAAGAGATCAACAGGCGACGTGATTATGTGCACTAAGGGAGAGGTGAGGTAGGCGCTGGGAGAGCTCAGATTGGAAGCACTGCCTGGAGAATGGGAACAATCTCCAAGGGGAAGTCACATCTGACCAGAAGCCTGAAGAAGGAATACAAAGAAGCCACAAAGCAGACAAGGCAAGAAAGGGCCTTCTAGGCAGAGGGGAGCCTATGCAAAACACAGAGCTGAGAAAGAGCAAAGCACCTTTGGAGCAATTTCAATCTATGGAAATGCTGATCAACAGTGGGGAGCGATAAGGGGACATACAATCCAAAGGACCTTACATCACATTAAAGGGTTTTAATTTCATCCTAGAGCACTCTAGGTCCACTAAAGGATTGCCTATATTTCAGTTCATGTTATTTAAATAGGCCTTTGAAAATTTTTATCACTCTAAATTGGATTACACATAAAAGCAACCCTGAAAAGAGTTTTCATCAAGTTTCAAAATAAACAATAAAAAGCAAGGGAACAGATTTCTAATAAGGCCCCATTAAGTTAGCAATTAATTTAAAATGCTTCTTAAAAAGTGAAATGCCAGGATTTAGTAAATTGGGGACCAATTTTAAATTTTGTTTCCTTAAATGTCCAATATCAAGTAGGGAGGATGGCCCTGTTTTCAGAATTACTCCACGATGCCCTTTGATGTAATAGAAAGAAAAGGTGTCTAAAGATACTGAGTGGTCATAAGATCCTTTTCTGTAAAGATAATAAAATATGGGAAAATTTTCCTGTTTATTAAAAGTTTCTCTTTCATATTTCTGAGCATAGTATATTTAAATAAATAAATATATATAAATACATATATAATACAAATGGTTAATTTTAGCATCAACATTTTGATTGGCTGCCATGTTTACAGAGTAGATTTAAAAATAGTGCTGTCTGAGTTTAGATTTACATGGATTTCCCAAATTTAAGAAACTACAAGGGAATAAAAATATTCAGCTAATATCGTGCTTCTCTTTTGAATATTTGTGTGGCTCAGCACCTATCTTGTATCGTTTTTAAATTACCATTGAAGAATGAACCTCTTCTTTGTCCTGAGTCTTTCATTATGCAGTTGATCTTACTAGAAAGAAATCAATTGCAGATGGACCCAGGAGCTAGACATGGTCCTGTGTGTTTTCACAAACGAAATGTTTTGGAATATTTGCTGGACTCTGGGACCCTGAACTGAGAACACAGTGGGCTTTTAGTCAAGTATGCTCCCTTTCCCAAAATCACCTCACATGCTCATGTGTTTTCAACTCCCCACTGCTTGCACACGTAGCAGCCTTCCTGATGTTATCCCGTATTTATTATTTACAGGTGTAACTCTCACTTTCACCCACTAACCTGTAAAACTCTGGAGAGCAAGAATTGTGTTTTATTCATTTTTGAATCTTCTTATAACAAAAAGTTAAACGCCCTGCAAAAATAAAAGCTAAAGAAATCTATGTTGAACTAAATTACAGACGTGAACGATACTTAAAATTTGTATTGCTAGCTTCAGCAGATATCACATGAGCATTTCTAGAAAACAATTAAAATTTTATAGTATACAAAGCTTTGTCTCTTCGCGCTATTTTTAAATCATTAATGTTCCCATCAGCATACTTCATCATCATCAAAACCAACATTTGAAAAACAAAAAGAAAAAAAGCCTATTATTCTGAATTAAAAACCATCATTATATAAATTACTTTGAAACTGAACTGGCTTGGAAAGGCAATGATTACGTGTACACAAAATTTCCGCAAATGTCAAAATTATAAGAACAAATCCTTTATTTCAAATAGGGTATGTTTAAAAAACAACTAATATGATGTATTTCCTGGACAAGTTTTTGTTTCTAAGCAAGCAGAATTCATCTGTATGGATAAAACATACACTAGAGCCAGTATGTATACTTGCAAGATTTCCAGTATCATGCACTCAGATTTAGCCCTAGACTGCAGATGGCTCAGAACAGAACATTCACAGCATCAACGCTAAAACTCGCATTCTCAGATGACTGCATTCCTGTCATCACCTCAAGAGCATATTTTTTTGGCACTAAACCCTGAGTGAATAAACACAATGTAAAATTTCTTTCAGACATTTAAGATGTGAACAGTCAGGCTCCACATCTCTAGCTTTGATGGGTTCCACAGGAGCACAAAGAATGTGTTATATTCTTCCTGGGTTCACAATCAGCAATGGGGACAATACTGAATATCACTGTTGGCAGCTTTACAGAATACTTCCAGATAAGCAAATGGGCTTCAGCTCTAGAAGCAGGAAAAGTCAAGGAAACAATTTGATGAGCTGCCTGTTCTTGATAAATAAAAAAATGAGGAATCACTTTTCTGAAGTACAAAGGGGCAGTACTAATCATTGTAGAAGATCTTTGTTTTCAAACTAAAAAAGAAAAAATACCTCTTTCAGGGCTCTATAAAATGAAAACATAAAGTTATTTAAGGACTAACACTCCTATGCTCAAGCAGTACTGAGGGGGCTTAAAGTTGTCTGTTTCATCCTACATGAAATACTGATTGGCACCACGAGAGACACGCGACTTCACAGTTTGTTGTATACAGCGAACTGCTGTTGCATCAGCCGTGGAAAGCTTGTTCTTACGGAGAATATCCCGGGCAATGTGTTTCAGTTTTTGCATTTCCTAAATCCTTCTGGTTTGCTTCAAAGACTCTGAACTGAAGATTCCACATAGAGACAAACATGATGAGCTCAATTACAGTCTTTGAGGTGATGGGGAGCATTTTAAGTCATCTTCACTTGGGATGTAGCCAGGCATAATTTTGATCACGTAATCGCTAAGGAATTGAAGTACTGTGAGGAATGTCTTCATAATCAGACCTTAGCTTTGGTTAAAGCACCTGGTCATCTCACTCTTTCATTCAGCTGTCTATTTCAAACACTTAGGCAATTGATCATTCATTTATCTGAACATGGATCATAGCATGAATCAATTATGGTTCATTCATCACATGAAATATTATGCACCAAAGCAAAGCCGAGCTATAACTCTACTGTCACATATAATTTGGTGAAATACCAAATTTCAGAGTAATGTTTATAGTATATTTTTATTTTTGTTTAAAATATGCATGCACGTGGGAGAGCATACATGTGTTCGCTCTTTAAGCACAAAGAAAAATATGGAAGGATATTCTCCATTGCCAGGAGAGGAGGTTTAGAAAGGGGATGGAACATAATTTCTTCTGTGTACATTTTTATAGTGTTTTATTTATATCAATACACATATTTTTGTAATTTTAATATACCTAGTGAAGAAAGGTATGGGATTTTAAAATATTAATCTTGGATTGGATTTGTTTTAAATTTCTTAAATCTATTACCAAGCTACTGTGGACTCTACTGCCATCATTTACTAGCCATGTTATGTTGGGAAATTTATTTACTCTTTTTATACCTTAGTATCCTAATCTGTAGAATGGAAATAATAACAACATCAATGTTGCAGGAGTGGTTGTGATAACTGTCTTACTACACGTAAAGCACACAGAATAGTGGCCTATATTAAACAATAAACATCAGCTTCTAGTATAAGTGGTAGTGTATCTGGGGCTATTTCTAAAGAAATAATTTTCTAAGGTTTCTGAATGACTCTATTGGGTTTGTGACTAAAGCATACTCTATATGTATCTACCTGCTTTTGGCTCAGAACTTTGGATGGTTTTCCTTATTTAAATATTGAGGGAAGGAAGGCAAGAAGAATTTTAAGTTTTTCTCATTAAAGCAAGAGTCGAAAGTGATCAAAGGGGTAACATCTGCTGAAGCAGGTTAACTCTTAATTAGGCAATTTCAACCCCTAAAATATCTGTATAATTCAGGCAAAATCTATATATTTTTAATTAAGTTTTGAGATAATTGTGGCTCTCTGGCTTCCAAAACGCAAACTCATGGTCAACTATAAATGTCAAACCAGGCAGTAGAGCACTAATTAAGTAATCTGGTTAAACACTTCAAGTTTCAGAAAATCATGTTTTTCCCACCAGCCCACTTGTAAACTCTACCTCAGAAGGAAAAAACTTGCTTTAATTATGTAAAATAATATAATGATATAAAATAATTTTGATACTAGAATGAGGTAAAAAACTATCAATGCTGTTGTCTACATCTTACTGAAATAAAGAAAAAGAAAATGCAATCTTATACTAAAAAAAAGAGAGAATTAGTGAGTGAAGGGAGTATGGTTTACTTCCGGGGGAGGGAGGTGAGCTTCTGCACGTCTGCCGTGGCCCGTGTTCTGCGAGATCACATGGGCATCCACCACTGCCCATGAACAACTGAAAAGCAAGAATATCCAATAGATAGTCTATGTTGCCAGACTTACACCACCGTTCAAAATATAAAGTACTTGAAAAACTACTGTTCTCAGAAAAATAGAGACAAAACTTTTCATGACTTGTTTTTACAAGTAATTATTTTAGAAATGATTTTAAATAATGTCTTAAGCTAAATACAACATACTGAAATAAAATAACAGCTTACGATACTTTTAACAGAAAATAAAAAGTATGATTTTTTTCCCCATCCCATTTAAAATCATTTAAACCATACAATAAGAGGTGTTAGTAAATGATAGGTAGTGCTGAGGTGAAATTCGGAAAAAAATAGCATTTAAAAATTACAAAGCACTATGGTTTTGAAAGGAATCAGATGGAACAGATACAGCAAACCAAGAATGTCAGGAGGGTTTTCCCTTTCTTTAATACCTATGCCTTTGGCAGCCTCCTTTGTTCATGGTCCCATTTCACCAGGAAACAAATGGCAACAGAAATCCATCTGTTTGGTCCCATAAACACAAAGATTTGATTTCTCACTTGCACAGAAATCAGAGATCTATTGGATAATGGAATTAGGAAACATTTTCTTCATAAGAGAGGAAGCACAACAGATGGAGCTGGTGGATCCCACCTACCCTGGGCTGTTTCTGTCCTTCGTCATTTCTGTGCAGGCCAGCAGGCAACCTTATAGCTGTGTGGGAGCCCAGTCGGATCTGATGAGCTCCTGTTACCTGTGAGCCTGGTACTTGGTGTCTCGAAAGCTCCGCCCACACCTCTGCCAGGGGCTGTGCTGTTGGGGGAGGGGCTGGCATGCGGAAAAGCATCCAAGGAAGAGAGAGACCCCAAACTCCACAGAGCAAGCTGTTATCCCCCTAAAGAAATGCCGTTCAGTGAGTACAATGAAGGCGGTGGTTAAATACAATTGTTCTTCAGTTATGTATGTGAGAAGTATGTTTCTCTAAGTGTATTTTTCTTTGTAGCACATCCCTTAAACCACACAATAAGAGGTGTTAGGATATGATAGGTAAGTGCTGGGGTGAAATATCTTTGTAGTATACAAAACAAAAGGAACCACAGAAGCCCATATTTAGTGATATGCCCATATCAGTCTTTTAACCACCAAAGAACACAATAATATTGATGTCAACACCAAGCACTGTAATAATTTATTATGTTCTTACTATGTGCTAGGCATTGTGACAAGGGCCCTGAGTGCACTACTAAATTAATCTCACAGTGGGCTGTGAGGTGGGTGCTATTCATATTTCCATTTAACAGAAGAATGAATGAAATATTCAGCAGGTTTCTAGAAGTTGCTCAAGGTCAAATAGTAAATGGGGTCCAGCCCTGGGGCCTAGTGGTTAAAGTTCTGCACGCTCCACTTTGGTGGCCTGGTTCACAGGTTTGGATCCTGGATGCAGACCTACTCCACTCACCAGCCATATTCTGTCATGCACATATGAAAAAATAGAGGAGGACTGGCACAGATGTTAGCTCAGGGTGAATCTTCCTCAGCCAAAAAAAAAAAAAAAAGCACTAGTAAATGGCAGAGATGGGCTTTGAACTCTGTCCTTTAGGACTCCAAAGACTGACTTGTTGACCACGTTATCACATTTCCCTCACCTTACTACATTACTTTCAGTAGAGCCCTTCATACCACCAGAACATTCTTCCTAAATATTACAAGAAAAATACTTAGATAAGGTAGAGTTAGTAATTTCACATGAAGCATTACAGGATAAGCTTCAGTTACTGTCAAATTAATACCCTCAAAAAGTTTTAAATGTCCTTAAAGAGATACTTAACTTTTAATGTATTTTCAAAATCTGGGATGTAGATGATAAGAAGATATTAAAAATCTGTTAACATGGTCCTTGAGCATCATAACAAATAGAAATAGCAGAAAGAATAAAATGTGTCATTTAAAGGATATGTTGGGGGTAGGAATAAAAACTTAGTTAGATTTCTTCCACCAGAGATCACTGCAAAAATTCAATTTTTAGTGGAGAAGCTCTCTATGGATTCCGAGGAACTGTAAAATAGGATAGCCCCAGGGTGTTTCCACACTTTGACTTGTGAAGGAAAGTAGAAATGAGCTGGTGCAGTGTCCTTAGACTACAAGCCAATCTGTTAGGGAACCACATTTGAACACAACAAGGGGTTGTGTTCACCTTGCCAATTTCTAGAAGGGAGACAAGCCACCTCTCATCACACTCATACTTTTCACTCTCATCCATCTGCTTGGACTGGAGAAGAAAACTGACACAAAGCCAACCTCCACGTCATAGCCTCGTATGAAAGGGCTCTGCTTGATGCCCTCTGCACACATTAGGGTTTGAAAAATATGCCGAGATGGTGGTCTTGTTAATGCTTCTGTTCACTGGCACCCCTACCACAGAAGAAATCAAGGCCAACTTGTTCGTAAGGTAGGATTTAACCTGACCCACCAAAAACCGATTTTTGCCACTCTTCTTGAGGAGGAGCTAATTTTTACTATACTGTAAAAGAGAAGTAGTAAGATATGACTTGCCGGGTGCAGAAACTCTTCCTAAGGCTTTGGAATCTGAATAGTGCTAAGATGTGAAATAATTAGCATGAGTGTCTTTTTATTTCTGTCCCTAACAATTTAATTCAGGTAAAATCTGCTTAAGTTGACATCTAGAGTAAACTTAAAAGGTAAATAAAGGTAAAAAACAGTCTAAAAAAGGCAAAGACGATGGGCACAGGCAGAAATGAAGGAGGATGTCCTACACCTTGGCAGAAATGCAGAGAGGGTGCATAGGAACCAGGCATGGCACCCAGGCTGGTCTTTTAGCACAAGTTGGACGTGGTGCCCTCTGGAGGTGCTGCCCTGAAACATGACCCAGTTAAGAAGGTGCAGTTCCGGAACCGTGGGCACCAGCAATACTGCCAGCCTCGGGACACTGCAGCTGGCTTTGCCCAGCCCTATGAAAATGCTAATGCTTGGACAGACTCTTCCAATTCAGCAGTTAGGCCTCGTGGTACTTTTCACCTCTTTATTGTTAGTTTGTCTTATAATGATTTCGAGTTTACCTTGTTGGGTGTTTAGTGCCTAAATAAGCCTTTTAAATGGCTACAAACTTGTCACCAGCCCATGAAGTTATACTAAGAAATAAAATAGGTGAGATTACGTCTACGCCACTGCACCGCAGGGCTCTTAATAAGAGGAAAGCTGCTGGATGTTATCAGGACTTCTTCAGTAGTTTCCATTTCATTCCCTATAAATAAAGGGCTCTGTTGGTAGACTCACTAGACAAGGGATTTAGAAACATCAGAAAAAGAACTCTTCTTGAATTCTTAATGCCTATTGCCCAAGGTCATGTCTAAAGTATTTTATATTTATTCTTAAATACTGTGATTTACATTAAAATCTCCTAATTTTAACATTTGTGCAGTATGTCTATGGTGTGAGTGTATGTGTACATACAAATTGTCTATAAGAATTTTGGAATTAAATTTTTCAGATGATATTTTTGTTTTTAAAAACTCAAAGAATTAATATATTTACAGACATTTATAAGTTCAAGCTCAACTATAAAAATAAACAATGGTTAATGGCCACACTAGGAGAATACTATCAATAGGAGGGTACTAGCCATTTTTATACATTTAACCTCAGAATATCAATTGGCGATAAAACACTGATCATCCAGCTCACCATGCCATACTGGTATTTTAATTTCAGTTTGGCACTACTTTAATTTTACTACGTTTTTCTAAGATGAAACATAAACTTTGATTTTATTATTATTTTATTACAAAAGTCCACTGTTGAATATTCTTTTCAATATTATTTTTAACTGCCTATATCCAAAGAGATAATAACTACACACCAAATCCCATGTCCCCTTGAAAAGAAACAAATGGGAGTAGAAACTGTGGATGGTAATCTATTCACCAGAAGCCTGATATTTTTTAGATGGATACCTAGGCCTATCACAAAATTTAACAGTCAAATTTTAATGAGTTGTGGTTATTCTATCACCCAGAACTAGAAAGCGATGAAAGTCTCTTTCTACTCTTAACTACACAAAATACGATTGTTCCTTACTGAAATCAGCAGTGCTTTCAGCATGTAAAGAAAAAAAACTCACATTTTCCTTAGAGATTGAGCTGATTTCCCTGTGACATTTACTAGAATTAAGGACAAATTGTGAAGTGGTCCATATGGCATCCCGGAGCACAGCTGTCCAGGAAATGCTGCACTCTTTTCCTCTGAGCAGAGCCTATATTCTACCATAGCTTTTGGGGGGTAGGATGTGAGTATGGGTGTAGGAATAAACTGATAAAGTACAAATCTACAAGATTCTAGATAACACCCTAGAGTTTCTAAAACTGCTGTCCAGTTTGCAAACCACCAATGCAGCCCCATTGATGATGAGCCCCACTATTAATCCCCTCTATGACAGAGAGAGTAGATATTTTCTCCATTTTATTAAAGATGAAATAAAAGGTCAATTAAGTGGAATTTTATTCATGCCTACAAATAATATCAGCCAGAGTAAAATCTCACTTATCCAGCAACTTCACCTATCCAGAATCCAGTGGATAATTCACAAATTCACAAATTCTCAAAGATTTTATTCATAGTAGAGTTACATATGCAGACCCTAATCAGGACTATATCTAAAGCGTTATTTTCATTATTAATCCAATAAGCATGGGTATCTGGTTTCTCATTCATTCAATCAATTTATTGAGCACCTATCATGAGCGGCACTTTTCTAGGTGCTGAGGATTCAACACTGAAGAAAAAGCGAACTGTTCTCTCTCCCAGTGGGGTTTGCAAGGAAGAATCCACAAATGTTTGGGTGGCAAATAAGAAGGTGGTTGAGGTGGGCTAGGTACTGACTATTAAAGGCCAGAAGATGCATAGCCTTAGCTACATGGGAAGAGTCTAAAAGGAATGAATTCATAAAGCACAGTGGTTTATAATTCTTAAATTTAAAGCAAATATCAGAAAAGCAAATTAAACTAAATAAAACAAAAACAATTATAAAGCTAAAATAATTAAAAAGCAAGAATATCAATACAATTTTAAAAAGTAAATGTCTTCTGAATATTAACAAAAGCAAAATCAACAATGAAACTATCATTTTCCATTATTTTGCTCCAGGGGGGTTTCTAAGTACCTTTCATGCATTATCTCATTGAATCATCCCAACAACATGGGGATGGGAACTGAGGCTTAGCTGAGGGCGTCAGCGCAGTGTTAACCTAATTCCAGACCCAGCAGACAAGCTATAGGGCCCTGCACCAACATGCATATTCTGGCTCCATATCTTAAAAATGCTGCTCCCATTTACTGAATCCTAACTGTAGGTTCAGCACTGTTAAGTACTTAATAAATATCACTCAATTTAACACTTAAAACAAACCTGAGAGAACAGCATTACTGTCATCCCCCTTTTTTTGATGATAAAACTGAAACTCAGAGTAGTTAAATAATCTGCCCAGCTACAAAGCAGCAGACCTAGGCTTAGGGTCCCGAGTTGGTGACTCCAAAGCCCTTGCTCTTTGTCCCTGTACTGTCTTCTTCTCTATGTGAAGGTACGAACATACAGTGGTGACATCCTAACACACTAGTCCTCAGGCAGTACCAGTTCAGCAGCAGTACTTTGGGCATACAACATAGTATATGGTGGAGCACTTGTTCTGAAGTGAGACAGTCCGCAGCTTGAATTCTGCTATTTGCTCCCTATGGACCCAGGACAAGTTACTTAATCTGAATGAGCTTCCTTTGAACTGAGGATAACAAAACCTTCTTCATATGGCAGCTCAGAAAAGAGTAGGTACTCAATACGTATTAGTTCTCTCACCCAATACTTTTTGAAATTAGGGACCAGGCTTGAGAAATAAAGGAATCTAGGGCTTCCTCACAACCTGGAGTTGAGAAGTGGTGAAAAATGAGATTTAAAAAGCACTTCCATTTCCTAATCTGGTGAAGTAGAATAGTGTTGTCCAAAGGCCATATAATATAACACATATATGAAATTTTTTTTTTTAAGGATTGGCACCTGGGCTAACGACTGTTGCCAATCTTTTTTTTCTTTTTTCTTTTTTTCTGCTTTATCTCCCCAAAGCCCCCCATACACAGTTGTATATCTTAGTTGCAGGTCCTTCTAGTTGTGGGATGTGGGACGCCACCTCAACGTGGCCTGACGAGCAGTGCCATGTCCGCACCCAGGATCTGAACCCTGGGCTGCCACAGCAGAGCACAGAAACTTAACCACTCGGCCACGGAGCCGGCCCCACATATATGTAATTTTAAGTTTCCTAGAAGCCACATTAAAAAATTAATTACTTTTAATATTATTTTATTTTATTCAGTACAGCCAAAATATTATCATTACAACATGTGGTCAATATAAAAATTATTAATGAGATATTCTGCATTCTTTTTTCACATTAAATCAGGGTGTATTTTCCATTTACAATGTACGTCAGTATGACCCAGTGGCTCCTGACAGTACTATAACATATGAAGATAGGATCATTTCTCTGATTTGTGGTGGGTTTCCCAACCTTTTTCTTTCCTTCTTTGGTCCACTCTGGATTTGGATATCATCAGTCAACACTCTAGCCCTTGTGTACCTACCTAGACCTCCTACGTTTACCTCAATGCTGACATTCACGGATATAGTTAGATTCACCCATATTACAAGGTACATGTGGCAAGCCCTAAAGGTCTGAACTACTCGTTAGAAGTGGAATGCCTGAAGTACCTGTTTGTCCTATTCATATGGCACATTGTGCATGCTGCCTTATATACGTATTTATCGTTTTCTTTGCCCATATCTCTCTAGCTAGATAATATAAGCCCCTTAGAGCTTTGCTTTTCTATGCATCTTTGCAGCCCCAGCTTCTAGCACAGTGTCACACACACATTAGAATCAATGCATTTTAGGGGGTGACAACTTATCTACCACAGTTCCTTACCATAGACTCTCAATCCATTTTGTGTGAATGAATGAATGTTGCTTTACCGGCTAATTTGAAAAGCTCTACTGCACTCACTGTGAAAATATAGCCATTAAAGAGATTATATAAGACAGTTGTAGGAGATCATCTCAGAAAGTGAGAACCTCATTTACCATCCCTCATTCACAGGAAGGTATTGTCAAATTGGGACTGAAATCCCAGTTTCCAATGCTAATCCTGTACTCTTTCCAGTAGGTTACATTCTTTCCTTCTCCTTATACGCCTCTGCTCAGTTTCTTCCAAGGAGAGAGTATTGTCCTCAAAGTCAGAAGTCAAGGATACTGAAATATTGTTGAAATGCCAATAAAGACTATTTGTCTTGGTGGAAAAGGTAGAAAATAGTAGTACAGCCTTAAAATACAAGATGAGGGAAATGTCCATTCTATGCTAAATATTCTTTATTTTGGAAACGTGAAGGCATTTTATTTAATGCAAGAAAAATGCTATAAAGTTAGACACAGAATCATTACATTTTTAAAGCCAAAGTTGAGAGAATTTCTAGCTTCTAGAAATAATATTCCTCTTTATGTTGATAGAATTGTTATTTTTATTAAGAGATATATCACGAGTATGCTGATGCTTTTAAATGTCATTTCCTTAAAAATCGCCTATTTTTTCACAGAAGTACAAGAGATTGAGAAATTATCTCACAATGGATTTTTAAAGACAGTTATCTGGAGATGAAAATCAGTATAAAGTGTAGGAGGAAGTGCTTTGGAGCCTTATAAATCTGAATTTGAATTCAGACTATGCCGCCTACTGCTGCTGGATCAGAGGTACACACAATGGACAGGTGTATTTTGTTTTGTTTTGTTCACCCAACAATTATCTCCCTTTCTCTTGGTGGGCGGATGAGGAGGTACAATGTACCACTTCTCTTCCCTCCATGGGGTTTGAGCTGTGTTGACCCCACTTCTCTGCCCCAGAAGGAGCATGTGATTCAGGCCCAGCCAAACAAGGAAAATGATATTCAATTTCAGAAATGTGTAGGAACTGCAGGGAAAGAGGCACAGCTGGTCTGCTACGGATTGGTAAGCAGTGAGGAGGTGAGCCTGCAGCTGTTGGAAGCCACTCAGCCACCTCAACAGGGAAAGCTACATGTGAAGGTAGACGACAGAGAGGAAAGTACAGCCAAGAGATGGAGAAAGGGAGATTATATCCTTTGGGCTCAGGCACACTGGAAACCAGTTCTACTTCTAGACTTTATGTGAATTGTTAATACCTAGGTTTTCTGTCATTTGAAATTGTAAGGTCCTGATAAAAACTGTAAGTTATCAAACTTCTCTTAACCTCCTATTTTTTAGTGATAAAACAGGCACAAAACACCCATTTATTAGTTGTGGTGAGGAGTAACTGAGATACATAAAGTCCCTGGAACATAGTGTGTTGCACTCAGTCAATGGTGGCTATCGTGATTTTAAAAGGGGCAGAGAGTGAGCTGGTTAAGAATTTGGGCTGTTGAGCCAAACAGATTATATTTGAAACTTGGATATGCTACCCACCAGCAGTGCCAATTTGAGCAAGACTGCATAACCTCTCAATTCCTGTTTCCAAATCTGTAAACTGAGAATAATAATATGCATTTGATAGAAGCATCATTCCATTTAGAAATAACATATGGAAGGGCCCAGCTAACTGCCGGTCAAATGACCAGCCGTCACAAAACGGTAGCTATTGTTCGTGTTACTATCAGTTTTGATAATATACTAACTCCAATACATTTATATGCAAAAGCATTATAAATAGTATCTGCTTTAGTTTTTGGGGAAAAAGTCTGATTATTTTTAATTTTTCCTTGGAGAGGAAAAAAATATGACGTGATTTCAGAAAAGCTAATATGATGTTAAACAGTGAAAATGGATGTATCATCCAGAATAAAGAAAGTCAAGTCCCACTTTGCTCTTCATCTATCTGACCACTCTTGGAGCTTCATTTTAGGTTTAGGTGGCCATAGGATGTGGTTGGTCATACAGAAATGTCCCACCACATCCTACAAAGCAGGGAGTGATCAGACCATTGAAGGGAGGGAAATATGTCACATGAAGAATGGTTGTCATATTTGGTGCTGCTGAGCCTAGGAAAGACAGGGAGGGGGCATTTGACAGAGCCAAACACCATAGTGTGAAAAAAGGATGGTTGCAGAGGATGGAACAGTAAAGTGAAAGAATGCGGAGATAGTTTCCCCATTATTTTGAGTCAAAATGCACCCGTTTTCCATAGTTTTATGGTCACCTCTGCACCCTACACGTCCTACATATACAGAGTGTGTTAGCTCTTCATAGAGTCAGACGCACAAGTCCCCAACGTGCTTAAAGTCACACAAACACACATGAATCATTCAGGCCTTTACAAATGATATTTATCAGGAGCAGGGACTTTCCTGTCATAGTATCACAAATTGAGGGTAATTAGAGAGTAGATGTGACTGAATTACTGACATGCCCATATAAGTAAGTAATCTTATAGTTTTCTGTGTTTAAGCAGACTCTATAAATAGCGATGAAACCAGCAAGTAAGATGTTGTTGCCAACAAGAGCCCTTCAGGATCTGCGTTAGCGAACTGTAGATAAATATCTGCAAAGAGAATCTTTTTATTTATATGTAATTGGGGGTCATGTACAAGAACCAACGTCTTCTTTTTCCAAGACTTTCTAAATCCAATTAGTCAGCAAGTCATTTATGCTCCACCAGCACATACACATGAAATATGGCTTCTTTTTCCCATTTCCAATACTATCCCCTTATCAGTAGTTTTCAATTGGGGCCAGTTTTGTCCCCCCAGGGACTTTAGCAATGTATGGAGATATTTTTGGTTATTACAACTGGGTCAGACAGGTGGAAGATGCTACTGCTATCCTGTGAGAAGAGGCCAGGGATGTTACTAAATATCCTACAATGCACAGCATAGCGCCCTCAGCCCCCAACAAAGAATGGTCTGGCCCAAAAGTCAATAGTGCCTGGGTTGAGAAATTCTGCTCTTATCTAATCCATCAATGCATTTTTTTTCTGCTAGACTACTGGCAACCCTGCCTCTACTCCTCTTCAGCAGTTACCCTCCCTGACTAACGGCCCTTTACAATCCATTCTCCATGTAGTAGCCAGAAAAGTCATTAAAAGATATACAATAAAGATATATAAATATATAGCATATACATATTACATTATATTATATATGTATATCATATATTATATATGTATATCACATATGTTACATATTATCATATTATATTAATTACAGGTCTGCCACTTTGGTATGGGGATTGTTTTGGGCTGGAGGTACTTGAGAAACAGTAGCTGCAGGAAGGGCATTCTAATTTCTCCTTTTCTTCCTGAAAACAGGAGACAAAAACTCCCATGTGAAAGATGCCCTCTCTGTACCAAGAGAAAAAAAACATTCTTCAACCAGGAGTCAATGCTGAGAGAATTCTGTGCAAACAGAACTTGTTAAAATAATTCTTATCTTCTTTTGGCCTCCCTGTATATTTTAGTTACTTTTCCACAATTGCCTCTCTTTGTTCAACCTAGTATAAAGGCATTTAGGTTTTGCCACTTCTTTGGGTCTTTGTTTCCTTGTGAGGGCTCCTGTGTCACATAAAACTTATATGCTTTGCTCCTATTAATCTATTTTATGTCAGTTTAATTCTTAGGTCTAGCTGAGAAACTCTAAGAGGGTATTGGGAAAATTTCGCCTTCCCTACAATGTTATTAATTATAGTATAAGTAGTATATTAATAATTATTATTAATAATAGAATGTATAAGTTACATATGTATAATATAACACACACACATATAAATCTGGTCATGTACTTACCTGCTAAACCTTTCCAGTGGCTTACTAGAATATTTAGGAATTCCTAGCATAAAATCTGGGTCCTTAGCCTCCAAGGCCCCTAGCTCGCACCAACCTTATCTTCTAGCACTCTCTCCCTCGCTTCCTCAGCCACCCTGACCTTTGCATTCCTCAAGCACAGTAAGCTTGTTCCCACCCTCAACACCATTCACTTGCTGCACCTTCCACTGCAGAGTCTTGCACTATAAGTCTGCAGGGCTTATGCCTCACTCACGCCTTAGCTCAACTACCTCCTCAGAGGTGCCACCTGGCCATGATAGCTAAGGCAATTCTGTCCACCCGCCCCCAGCCTCACCCACTTTCAGTCACACTGCCCTGTGTTATTGCCTTCCTAGCACTAGTCACCTCCTCTCATTTAAGTATTAGTTGACTTGTTTATTTTCTCTCTCCCTCACTAATAGTAAGCTCAAAGCGAGTAGAGACCTCAAGTATTTTACCCATAATTGTATCCCCAGCATCTGGAATAGCACATGATTCCTAGTAGGCATTCAATAAATAATTGCTGAATGAATGAACTATATTTTAGGAATCCATTCAACATTTTCGCCTAGTTTACTGAGGTATAACTGTCATTAAACTTTAACATTATTTACATTTTAATTTTTCTTAGCACAGATAAACTTTTTAAATGTAGAAAGTTAGTTTAGATCAACTTCTGTCCAAACTGTTACAAATAAAAAATTAAATAAATTGAACTCAGCTTTTTTTTTCCTATCCAGAATTATTTAACAATGAGCAAGGCAAATTTATCAATTCAGAAAAGCTATTTTTTTCCTATGTTTTAGTGACATTCATATCTTCATAGTCAAAACCCACGACACCACCAGTAAATTATACTGTTACAAAGCACATTGAAAGCTCCACTTATTTTGGAAATCGGCTATATTATGCTTTAGTATCACAGAATCTAATGAGTTTTTTTTTCTCATCACTTCTTCAGTTTAAGTTTGCAATTTTATAAGAAAAGCGGCTTTTCTTACACTTTCACAAGCAAAAAGTAAAACTCTTTGAGACATTTTCTCTATGATTTAGTGGAATATTAGTGTTGTTTAAACCACTGGAACCATAGTAATTCAAACGACCTTACTGCCATACACACCCACAAAAACATGCACACACATGAAACCAAAGTGACATAATTTGATCAGAGGTAACATTACATTCTAGTTTTAATAGCAGAAAATATATATCATTAGGGCATGATGTCAGAAAAGCATGAGATTTAAAAGATAAATATATTAAACTCGTTATTTAAAAAAAAATTTGTGATGTGGGTTTTTTCCCCTTCTAAAATGAATTTTAGGTTTGCATAGGTACATTTGGTGGATGGTAGACTAATCCTCTAAGAAAAAAAAATAATTTCAGTGCAATTACTTTTATAGATGAATTTAATTGGTAGGCAAAAATTTTAAAAACCAGAAATGTTTATTTTGTTACACATTCATGAGGAAAAACAAATAAGTAAAGTATATTTATTCTGTCAGCATTGTTTAGAAAAGTGAAAACTAAAAGTAACTACAATCTAGAAATAGGAGAATGGATAAATAGAATGTCTGGAATAATATGCCACAGTTAAAATGACTGGACTAGACAGATGAATGGAGATATATATACATACATATATATGTATACATCAACATGGACATACTTTGAAAACAATGTTAACTGAGGAAAGCAAGTTGTCACTAGATACATACACTATAATTTATATGCAGTCTTAAAAAACCTGGAACACTATATGCCTACATATTTTGAGGGCATCTACTTTATGTCAGCCATTATTCTAGGCACAAAAAGGATGTAATCAAAGAAGGTCCCTGACTTAACAAAAGCTTATAATCTCGTGAAGGAATAGACAGCAAACAGATAAATGCATGCATACGTACTTAGAAATGGAAATTCTATCAGGCAGTCGTACACGTTATGGAGAAAAATAAAGCCTGGTAAGGGCTGGTGACAGCAGTTCAACTATAGATTGATTGGTCTCCCCACCCCCAGCAGGAGATGACTTTTGAACAAAACCTGAATGCAGGCAGCGATCTGATGGCGCCACATGCGACAGGCCTGCAGAAGGGTAATGGCGGGTGGGGGGGGGGCGGAGCAAAATCAAAGGATTCCAGAAATGGAAATGCACTTGGAAATGTGCTTTGTGTGCTCCCTAAACAGCAAGGAGTCCAGTACACCTGGAGAGCAGAGAGCAAGGGGCAGAGTGGGAGGACTGGAGGCTGGAGGGGTGGATCGTGGGCCTTGGTGAACATGGCCAGATTTTCGATTTTATGCCATTTGTGAAGGAGAGCCAAGGGCTGGGAGGAAGGAAGTTACATGGTCTGATGTATGTTTTTCAAAGGTCAAACTAGCTGCTGGGTGGAGAAGAGATGGAGTGTGTTGCAGTGATGCTGTGGAAGAGAAAGCAAAGAACAGTAAGGAAAATGTTGCAGTAATCCTGACAAAAGATGACAGAAGCTGGACTAAGGAAGTAGTGAAAGCAGGCAAAAGAGGGGTGGAATTACGATATACTTTATTTTGAAAGCAGAGCCAAGCAGATATACTGTTTGTGCATAAAATTACATGTGGTAAAAGCATAAGAACATACATATTGAACTCTGATAGTACTGCCTCTAGGATAGGAGAAAGGGGAATATGGAAATATAGGCAGATTCAACTTTTTCTCTAATAATTTCTTTGTTTTATTTTTTATTCTTTTATTATTCTATTCTATTCTGGCCTACTCATGCCAGCCTCTGGTGTAGGTGCTGTTGAAGCTATAAAGGGCAAACCAAAAATCCTCATGGAGTTTATATTCTGAAGGAAGAGGCAGACAGGTGAATAAGCAGATATATAATGCCATTTTGGATTAGGGCATATGAAGAAAAATGAAGCATGATAGCAGAGCTATTTTAAGTTGTTTCTAGCTTTGTTTTCTTATAAGAGAAATCCAACGTATTCAGTTTTATTCCTGTGGTCATAGCCATACATTTAATAACACATTGCAGGAACACAGGCAGCTGACAACTACAGGGAGGTTAAGAGTACACACTTTGGAGTTAGAAGACCTGGGTTAGAAGTTGGCAAGTGTTCCAGTTATCTGCTGTGGCTTAAAACAATTTATCACCATCATCATCATCATCATCACCTTATTATTATTATTATATCTCATTAATTTTCTGGGTCAGAAGTTTGGAGTGGGCAGAGTGGGGACAGCTCATCTGTTTCATGATACTGGACTCGCAGCTGGGATGGCTTGAAAGGCTGGGGGCTGGAACAACTGTAGGCTAGCTTAGCCCATCTTGGGCTTCCTTGTGACAGGGTGGCCTCAGGATAGCTGGACTTCTTCTATGTCACTTCAGGGCTTCAAGAACAAGTGTCACCAGAATTGTGGGCAGTAGCTGAAAGGTTTCTTATGACCTAGCCTCAGGAGTCTTAGAACATCACTTCTGCCACCATATTATTGGTCAAACAAGTCACTAAAGCCAGTCCAAATTAAAGGAAAGGGAAACTAAACTCCACCGCTCAAAGGAAGGAATTGCAAAGAGTTTAATCTACCACAGAAAATTACTTAACTATGCAGAGATGCAATAATGTGTACCTCAGAGAGCTGTAAGGATAGCAAATAATGTATAGAAATTGTCTAGTATCAAATTGGACCTCTAAAATGGATTTGTTCCTGTCAACTTACAGTGAACTAACAAAGAGACTTCAAAATCATTTTACCTTGAGATGAGGGGGTTCTAGGAAATCCTCAAAATCCACTGGTAGTGGAAGAGTGAGAATTCATAAGAAGATTCCATTATTTTCTCTAGAACTCGGAAGACCATGATAGAAAAAAAAACTGAAATACCAGATCTAAGATACTCCAAACTCTGAGCATCCATCCATCTTAGTTCTCCAAGTTTTATGACTTCTATAAAATAGGCAGCAGCTTTCTTTTGGTAAAGGTAGAGTATCAGTTTATACCCAGCAGGTTTTTAGAGGAGGAGAGAGTTGGGTAAGAGAAGTCTTTATTCTTAGGATTATAAAATCAATAAACTTTTCTTCCTGAGGCAGCCACTAAAACCAAGGTATTCTGAACACAGTAATAAACGTCCCTTCACTTAGCTCTGAAATGAAGTCAGATAGGTAAAGAGCACAATCTACATTTGAAGAAAGTAGGGGATAAACATAACTTTCACTTTCATCTGTGCTGTACACAATTGTATTTTTAAAATGCTAGCTAATTTCATCCCATCGGTTCCCTTTTAAGACTAAGCAAATTAAACTGGTCCATTGGTTTACATAACACAAAGCCCCTTTCAATTCTTTGCAATGGGCCTTTGGATGTTTGAAAATACATTCTTTTACAAGAGATTATGACTTAAGGAAAAATGCTTAAAGAAAATAAAACATACTAACCTATCACGTAAATGAAAGCACTAAAGCTCTATCCACACACACAAAGAACAGGCTACAGAAATCCTTCTAGTCTTAGTTTCCATTTTAAGCAAACATGAATCTCCATAACTATCCATTCAAAGAGAGAAATTATTACAGAAATTACTGGAAAATATTTACAATGAACATGCATAAGCTTTAAATATACTGAATAAAATACTGGAAGACATTCACAAATTTACCTACATTTCACAGTCATATTTTCTTAGCAAAATTAAGAAACCCAAAGCAGTCTGGAAAAAACTCAACTATCCCTGATAAAGAAAAAATATATAACATCTAACAGTGCTCCCAAAATGGGAAATTTACTTGATCTCTATCATAGATTGTTTGATAAAGTAATTATTTCTTAAGTTTCTATTATGTGCCAGATGCTCTGCTAGGATCTAAAGATAATTAGAAGTAATTCTTAACTTTTGAGAAGCTTATAGTTTTGGGCAGGTATACTCCTCTCCCCCTTTGGGAGATAGAGGGCAGAGAGTGAGGTACTGGGGGCCAATTTTATCTAACAGGGTGGCCACTGTTAATGAATTTCCAGCAGGAGAACAAATGTGGGCAGATATGGATCCAAGAAAGATCACATAGCAACTGAAGGAACAAGACCATCAGCCTAGGGCTGAGTGACTGCAGAGCCCTGGCTTCGTCGTGCTGCAGTCAACTTTGGATCCAAATCCTGACTCTGCCACAGGGTGCTTGTGAAGTTTTAGACAAGTACTTTAACTGTTCCAGGCCTAAGGTTCCTATTCTGTAAAAGAAGGTTTCTGCTCACGGTTGAAAGGATAAGGTTAATGTTGGGAAGGGGGTCTCCAAGGGTGGCCCATGGACACATATTGCACCAGACCATGTCTCTTACACATCCCATAACCATAAGATGCCTATATATGTTGACATTTGATTTTGAATTTCTAATTCTAATATCTTTATTTCCTCAGTAACAAGCCAAGTTGTTCTTAATACTTCAAAGACCACATACATTAGTCAGTTTTCCTTAAACACAACACTACTCTCCATCATTCCAATACCTCAGAGTTCTAGTCTTATACTCCATAGTACTAAACAGCCTTGAATCCCAAGTCTAGTGTCATCTACAATTTGTCACCTAGATCTTTGAAAAAGCTATTGACCACCTCAGGCCCATGACTGGAATTCCACAGGATGATTAACTAAATGTCTGCTATGGCAAAACTGTAGACCAGTACACTCCATATCCATTTCAACCTTCTCCTCTTGCTTTCTCTGCAAGAGAAGCTGAGAAGAGAAATACTTGGACTCCCAGGCTTTCTGGCAAGGAGGAATAGCCATGTGACAAGTTCTGGCCAATGAGAGGTAGGTGAAAGTCTTCTGTGAGTAACACAAAAGAGCCCTCTAAGGTGAAGATCTGACTTTTTATCCAGCCTCCTTTTTCCTATGTTGAATACAGATAAGATGCCTCCGGATATTATAAGATGTTACTATAAGATGAAAGTTGAACCTTGGGGCTGCTGGGAAAGAACACTGAAGAAGCTCATCTCCTTAAAGACATCTTTAAGCACCCACAGTATCCCTGCACTTCCTAGTTCTAGATTTCTTCTTATGTAAGAAAAACAGACCTAGTACTCATTTAAGCCGTCATTTATAGCTGTGTTGTCCAATATGGTAGCCACTGGCCACATGTGGCTTTACATTTTAAATTAATTAAAATTATATAAGATTATAAATTTGGTTCTTCATTATTGAACAGTGCAATTATGGAACATTTCTATCATCACAGAAATTTCTATTTAAACAGCCTGGATAAAATTTTGTTATTTGCAGCCAAATATACTGTGAATGCTACAGATGCCAATATTTTCACCACTAGGCTAAGTAAATAAAACATTTCAGTCTCTGTCCCCAAATTAAGCGCACATGCCCCCAGGTATGTTTATTCCACACTGAGATATCATATCTTGACCTATCACTGGCCTTTCATGCAAGAGATTTCTCACTTTCTTAGAGGATTAGATTAGTCTGTCAGAACATATTCTTCACATAGCTCCACATAATCAAGTACTCTCTCTGGAGATAATGGCAGAATTAAGAAAATTAATATTCCTATGTTAATATTTCAGGAAGAGAGGAAAAGGAACCACAATCATATCACAATACCAGCAGTTGCTAAGTTAAAGCAATTGACCTCAATATTCGGCGATCCCGCCAGTGGTGGTTCTCAGCCCTTTCAGAATATCCCAGTCTTTTATTCTCTTAAAAATTATTCCAGAATGAGAGCTGGATCTGAAACCCACATCACCCACAGCTACAAGCCTGGTTGTTTGAAGTCTTCTAGGAAGTGTGTTCTGCAGTCTCTGCTTGAGCTTCAATGATTATAGTCAGGAATCAGTCCACCAAACATGAAAGCATAACACAGCACTAAAATCAATGGGAAGAAGTACCTCATGAGGCAATTTCTTACAATTTTAACTTAGTCACAGCAAAAGAGGGGCAAATGGCAAAAATTTCAAAAACATTTCTGACAAATTTCCTGAAATAGTAATTCCAATTTCAGTTCATTTATTTATGTAGAAGTCACAAAACAGTGATTATAAAATAATAGTATCTAATACTTATTATTTACTATGAGCTAAGCAGCATTGCAAGTAATGTTCATAAGCTTTTATTTAATTCTCACAAAGGTACTCTGAGACAGGTACCATTACCATCCTAATTTTACAGATAAAGAGACTGAGGCACAGAGTCTTAAAACCTTGCCCAAGGTCACACAACTGAGTAAGTGGTGAAGCTCAAATTTAGACCCTCAAAATATGTGTGCAGGGTCTTCACTCTGAACCACTATATTCTTTTAAATTAATGGTGTTCCTGAAAAACTACGTCAAGAATTATTCAGTGATTTATGGCGAGAGGACATCACTTTCATCCACGCACTGAGATACTTCGGAAGAAGTCTAAGACCCCACTGAAACTTTTCTCCATCACTTAGAACTCTACTTCTTGAAGGACAGAAAATGGCAATCATGAATACGAATATTTTCTAAGACATAAAGTTATTTTAGATTCAGACATGCTCTTTCAATCAAGTATTTTAAAAGACTGAATATCAGAAGACATACCAAAGAAGAAAAGTAGGATGGATATGCCAGAAATTAGAGGCCTTAGAGTCTGGATAGCAATTTAAAAAAAAATAACAGCAAACAACTACTGAACCCTTAAAGCGCCAGGCCCTGTTATAAGCTCCTTAGATGTATCACCACACTTGATCTTCACAACATCCTAGCAAGAGAGGTATTATTATCCCGTTTATTAGGCGAAGCAGAAGAGGCACAGACATGGTCATACCAATGGTAAATGGCAGCCCCTGGCATGTGGTTCCACAGTCTGCCTTTTGGGCCTGTTGTGGTCTAGCCTTTGACCTCTTCTCTACCTCCTACTCCTCTCCTCTTTGTTCACTCTGTTCCAGCCCCATTTTGTTCCTTATAAGCTCCCTCTTCAAGTTTACATTCATCTTTCCTCTTATATCAGAGATGCCTTCCCTAACTTCCTAAAATAAAAACCCATGCCCTCAATCCCAGTACCTAGCACATATTTACTGAATAAATAGATAGACCTGTGTCAACTCCACTCCCTCAGGCAGGTGCAGTGATGTTTGACACCGAGAAGACACTTCCACACAAGTGTTCTGTTTTGGCTTTCCTTTCTCCATTAGTCTTTGTTCAACCCAATATTTACAGAGTGGGAGTCAAGGATTCCCAGATAAAGAATTAACTCTAGAAAACAAAACATATTTTAGAGAAAAGAACTGGTCCACATAACCACATTACTGCAGATGGAATCTCTCTCTTATCATCCTATAAACAAGACCAGTAAGGGTTGGGACTTACCTTTAGTTCTTTTTGTTAATAATATAATTTTATATGTTTATTATAATTTTTGCTAATTTTTTTATGGTCACTCCATGGTAAATCTTATACTTTCACAAAATACATTTGGACAGAAGAGTAATAATATTCTTTATAAGATTGTATCAAAGTAAAAAGTAGTATTAAAAGCTAAATCATCTACAGTTAAAAATATGCCAAATATCTACAAATCTGTACTTACTTTTCAGGAGTTAGTCCCAAATTAGTCTTCAAATTATTTTTTTCATCAATGATGAAGGAAATGTCAGTTCAAATTAGGCTAAAGAAATAACTCAATTTTGGGGAAAGTTTAAAGAAATAGCTGTATTTCCAAAAAGAAGAAATGTAAATACTAAAACGCATAAGAAAAAATGTTCATCCTCACTACTAATAAAAGAAATATGAATAAAAAATAGTAATCATTTTTAATAATTCATCAAATGAAGAACAAAATTAAATTATGGTAATCAATGATAGAGAGAGTTCAAGGAAATTAGGATCTCATAAAACTGCTGGGGGGATAAGACCTTGAAAAAGGACAACTCAACAAAATTCACTAGACTTCTAATTTTATACACTCCCTGGCCTATCATTTCCACTCTTATGAATTTGTACCAAGGAAATGATTTTGGATGTTGGAAGATTTTGTTAGATTTGTCTGGATGTTGGAAGATTTTGGATGTTGGAAGATGTTAAAAATAATGTCATTGGAGAATATTTAATGACATAGGAAATATACATGGTATATATTTCAGTAGGAAAAAGCAGATGACAAATTATGACTGTATGAACCCATTTAAATATACAGAAAAATCCTGGGAGAGTACACATAAAAAGTTAAAAGTTTACTTGGATGATTGAATTATAGGTAATTCAGATAGTCTCCCTTTCGTTTATATATATTTTCTAATTTTTCTACAAAGGACTAAGACTAATATTTTTTTTAATTAAGATTATGATAGATTACAGCCCTGTGAGATTTCAGTTGTACATTATTGTTAGTCATGTTGTGGGTACACCACTTCCCCCTTTGTGCCCTCTCCCCACCCCTCCCCCCTTTTCCCTGGTAACCAATGATCAGCTTTCCTTGTCTATATGTTAACTTCCACCTATGAGTGGAGTCATATAGAGTTCATCTTTCTCTGTCTGGCTTATTTCGCTTAACATAATACCCTCGAGGTCCATCCATGTTGCTGCGAATGGACCAATTTTGTCCTTTTTTATGGCTGAGTAGTATTCCATTGTGTATATATACCACGTCTTCTTTATCCAATCATCAGTTTCTGGGCATGTAGGTTGGTTCCACGTCTTGGCTATTGTAAATAATGCTGTGATGAACATAGGGGTGCAAGGGACTCTTGGGATTTCTGATTTCAGGTTCTTAGGATAGATACCCAGTAGTGGGATGGCTGGGTCATAAGGTATTTCTATTTTTAACTTTTTGAGAAAGCTCCATACTGTTTTCCAAAGTGGCTGCACCAGTTTGCATTCCCACCAACAGTGTATGAGGGTTCCTTTTTCTCTGCAACCTCTCCAACATTTGTCGCTCTTGGTTTTGGATGTTTTTGCCAACCTAACGGGTGCAAGGTGATATCTTAGTGTAGTTTTGATTTGCCTTTCCCTGATGATTAGCAATGATGAACATCTTTTCATGTGTTTATTGGCCATACTTATATCTTCTTTAGAGAAATGTCTGTTCATGTCCTCTGCCCATTTTTTGATCGGGTTGTTTGTTTTTTTCTTGTTAAGCTGTGTGAATTCTTTGCATACTATGGAGATTAACCCTTTGTCGGATAAGTGGCTTGTAACTATTTTTTCCCAATTAGTGGGCTGTTTTTTTTGTTTTCAATCCTGTTTTGCCTTGCCTTGAAGAAGCTCTTTAGTCTGATGAAGTCCCATTTGTTTATTCTTTCTATTGTTTCCCTCAACTAAGGAGTTATAGCATCCGAAAAGATTCTTTTGAAACTGATGTCAAAGAGTGTACTGCCTATATTTTCTTCTAGAAGACTTATTGTTTGAGGCCTAATCTTTAGGTCTTTGATCCATGTTGAGTTTATTTTGGTGTGTGGTGAAAAAGAATGGTCAATTTTCAATCTTTTGCATGTGGCTGTCCAGTTTTCCCAGCACCATTTGTTGAAGAGACTTTCTTTTCTCCAATGTAGGCCCTCCGCTGCTTTGTCGAAGATTAGCTGTCCATAGATGTGTGATTTTATCTCTGGGCTTTCAATTCTGTTCCATTGATCTGTGGACCTGTTTTTGTACCACTACCATGCTGTTTTGATCACTGTAGCTTTGTAGTATGTTTTGAAATCGGGGATTGTGATTCCTCCGTCTTTGTTTTTCTTACTCAGGATGGCTTTAGCAATTCGCGGTCTTTTGTTTCCCCATATGAATTTTAGGATTCTTTGTTCAATTTCTGTAAAGAATGTCCTTGGGATTCTGATTGGGATAGCGTTGAATCTGTAGATTGCTTTAGGTAGTATGGACATTTTAACTATGTTTATTCTTCCAATCCATGTGCATGGAATGTCTTTCCATCTCTTTATGTCGTCGTCAATTTCTTTCAAGAAAGTCTTGTAGTTTTCATTGCATAAATCCTTCACTTCCTTGGTTAAATTTATCCCAAGGTATTTTATTCTTTTCATTGCGATTGTGAATAGGATTGAGTTCTTGAGTTCTTTTTCTGTTAATTCATTGTTAGTGTATAGAAATGCTATTGATATATGTATGTTGATTTTATACCCTGCTAATTTGCTGTAGTTGTTGATTGTTTCTAATAGTTTTTCTGTGGATTCTTTGGGGTTTTCTAAATATAAGATCATGTCGTCTGCAAACAGCGAGAGTTTTACTTCTTCATTACCTATTTGGATTCCTTTTATTTCTTTTTCCTTCCGAATTGCTCTGGCCAACACCTCCAGTACTATGTTGAATAGGAGTGGTGAAAGTGGGCACCCTTGTCTTGTTCCTCTGAGGGTGGTCCTGGTCCTGGTCCTGGTCAGCCGTCTGGTCCTGGATCATTTGGGAGGACCAGGACCACCCTCAGAGGGATGGCTTTCAGTTTTTGTCCATTGAGTATGATATTGGTGGTGGGTTTGTCATATATGGCCTTTATTATGTTGAGGTACTTTGCTTCTATATGCATTTTATTGAGGGTTTTTATCATAAATGGATGTTGGATCTTGTCAAATGCCTTCTCTGCATCTATTGAGATGATCATGTGGGTTTTGTTTCTCATTTTGTTAATGTAGTGTATCACACTGATTGACTTGCGGATGTTGAACCATCCCTGTGTCCCTGGTATAAATCCCACTTGATCATGGTGTATAATCTTTTTGATGTATTGCTGTATTTGGTTTGCCAGAATTTTGTTGAGGATTTTTGCATCTATGTTCATCAGTGATATCAGCCTGTAGTTCTCCTTCGTTGTGTTGTCCTTGTCAGGTTTGGGGATCAAAGTGATGTTGGCGTCATAGAATGTGTTAGGGAGTACTCCACCTTCCTCAATTTTCTGGAATAGTTTGAGAAGGATAGGTATTAAATCTTCTTTGAATGTTTGGTAGAATTCTCCAGAGAAGCCGTCTGGTCCTGGACTCTTATTTTGGGGGAGGTTTTTGATTACTGTTTCTATTTCTTTACTTGTGATTGGCCTATTCAGATTCTCTATTTCTTCCTGATTCAGTTTGGGGAGGTTGTAGGAGTCTAGGAATTTGTCCATTACTTCTAGGTTGTTCAAATTGTTGGCATATAGTTTTTCATAGTATTCTCTTATGATCTCCTGTATTTCATTGGTATCTATTGTGATTTCTTCTCTCTCATTCCTAATTTTATTTATTTGAGATTTCTCCCTTCTTTTCTTGGTGAGTCTGGCTAAGGGTTTGTCGATTTTGTTAATTTTTTCGAAGAACCAACTCTTTGTTTCATTGATCCTTTCTACTGTCTTTTCTGTTTCAATATCATTTATTTTTGCTCTTATTTTTATTATTTCCCTCCTTCTGCTGACTCTGGGCTTTGTTTGTTCTTCTTTTTCTAATTCTGTTAGGTGTCATTTGAGGTTACTTATGTGAGCTTTTTCTTGTTTAGTTAGGTGAGCCTGTATTGCAATGAATTTCCCTCTTAGGACTGCTCTTGCTGCATTCCAAATGATTTGGTATGTCGTGTTCTCATTTTCATTTGTCTCCAGATAATATTTGATTTCTTCTTTAATTTCTTCAATAATCCATTGTTTGTTCAGAAGCGTGTTGTTTAGTCTCCAAATTTTTGCACCTTTCCCAGCTTTATTCTTGTAGTTGATTTCTAGTTTCATAGCATTATGATCAGAAAACATGCTTGATATTATTTCAACTCTCTTGTATTTATTGATGCTTGCTTTGTTTCCCAAAATATGGTCTATCCTTGAGAATGTTCCATGCACACTTGAGAAGAATGTGTAACCTGCTGTTTTTGGATGAAGTGTTCTATATATATCTATTAAGTCCATCTGGTCTAATTTTTCATTTAATTCTATAATTTCCTTGTTGATTTTCTGTCTGGATGTTCTGTCCATTGGTGTAAATGGTGTGTTGAGGTCCCCTACTATTATTGTATTGTTCTTGATGTCTTCTTTTAGTTCTGTTAAGAGTTGCTTTACAAATTTTGGTGCTCCTGTGTTGGGTGCGTATATATTTATAAGTGTTATGTCTTCTTGGTGGAGAGTCCCTTTTATCATTATATACTGTCCCTCTTTGTCTTTCTTTATCTGTTTTGTTTTGGAGTCTACTTTGTCTGATATTAGTATAGCGACACCTGCTTTCTTTTGTTCATTATTAGCTTGGAGTATTGTTTTCCAACGCTTCACTCTGAGTCTGTGTTTGTCTTTGGGGCTGAGGTGTGTTTCCTGGAGGCAGCATATTGTTGGGTCTTGTTCTTTGATCCATCCTGCCACTCTGTGTCTTTTGATTGGGGAGTTCAGTCCATTTACATTTAGAGTGATTATTGAGATGTGGTGGCCTACCGCTGCCATTTTATGTCTTGTTTTCCAGTTTTCTTCAACTTCCTTTGTTTCTCGTCCCATGGTTTAACCTGTTCTGATTGATGGAGAGCTGGTACTCTCTGTTGTTGTCCTTCTACTTATCTCCTTTGCTCTTGGTTTTGTACCCCCTTTCCTTTTTTTGATTTTTCAGGTATGAGGGTTTTCCTGAGCATTTCCTGAAGAGGAGGTTTTGTGGCAATGAACTCCCTTAATTTTTGTTTATCTGGGAAAGTTTTTATTTCTCCATCGTATTTGAAGGATATTTTCGCTGGGTATAGAATTCTCGGCTGTAGATTTTTGTCCTTCAGATTTTTGAATATATCATTCCACTCTCTTCTAGCCTGTAAAGTTTCTGCTGAGAAATCTCCTGATAGCCTGATGGGGGTTCCTTTGTAGGTTAATTTCTTCTGCCTGGCTGCCCTTAGTATTTTCTCCTTGTCGTTGACTTTTGCTAGCTTCACTACTATATGCCGCGGGGTTGGTCTTCTTGCATTGATAAAGTTTGGAGATCTATTGGCTTCTGTCACATGAAGTTCCATCTCTCTCATCAGGTTTGGGAAGTTCTCAGCCATTATTTCTTTGAATAGGCTTTCTGCCCCTTTCTCCTTCTCTTCTCCCTCTGGTATACCTATAATCCTTACGTTGCATCTCTTAATTGCGTCTGATAATTCTCGGAGAGTTTCCTCATTGCTTTTTAGTCTTACTTCTCTCTCCTCCTCTGCCTGCAGCATTTCTATATTCCTATCTTCCAAATTGCTAATTCTTTCCTCCATATTATCGGCCCTACTGTTCAGTGCATCTAGATTTTTCTTAATCTCCTCTATTGTGTTCTTCATTTCCAGTATTTCTGTTTGGTTCTTTTTTATCGTATCAAACTCTTTTGTGACATAGCTCCTGAACTCGTTGAGTTGTCTATCTGAATTCTCTTTTAACTCATTGAGGTTTTAATGATGGCTGTTTTGAAGTCATCGTCATTTAGGTTATATATTTCACTTTCTCTGGGATTGTTTTCCGTGTATTTGTTATTTTCCTTCTGTTCTGGAGATTTAATATATTTTTTCATATTGCTTGATGTTGTAGATTTGTGCCTCCACATACAGATAGAGTTTAGTTACTCCTTTCACTTGTTTCTACTGGTGGGGTGGGGGAGCAGCTGTTTATACTGCACCAACCAGGAACCCTATCAGCTGTTGCTAACTGGGCCTGGGCCCCTCCTCGTAGTCACAGTGGTCCTGTGGGTTCCCTCTTCAGCTATGGGGGCTGTCGGGGGGGAGGGGGGGCTTCAGGCTGCTGGTGCCTACTGTTGCAGACCACCAAGACGTGCTCCCTCCTTGGGGTCTGCAGCAGTGTTATGGGCTTTTCCAGCAGCCAGGGGCAGGATCACTTATATTTGCAGCTCCGTCACTGTCAGCACCCACAAAATCTCACTTGTCCACTATGGGTCACAGAAGAGCTATTGGCATCTTCTGCAGTCTGTGGTTAGCTCACCTAGCTATGCTACTTTTGTCCCGGGGTCTTCCAGCCTTGTGGCTGCTGGATGGGTGCTCTCTACTAGTGCTGTGCAGAGGCTTTCGCTGAGGCTGGTGTGAGACTGCAGGGTTTCCCCCTAGGCTACGGAGCCGGGTCGCTGGAGCTCCACCCAGCCCCAGTCGTCTCCCCCAGGATCTCGGGGAGCCCGTTGCCCTGTCTGGGGGATTGCCGGAGACCTTGATTTCAGTGGCAGCTGGCTGGCTGCTGCCCTGCCTGGCATTCTCCTCTCCGGGACCCTCCCAGTGTTGTGGAAGCTGGGTGGATCCTCTATGCTAATGGCAGGTAGGGACTTTGCCTGCTGCCGGGGCGGAACTCTGAAGTATCCCCCCCAGGCCATGGAGCCAGTTGCTGGAGGACCACCCAGCCCCAGTCCTCTCCGAGGAGATCTCCAGGAGTCCTGAGCCCTGCCCGGCAGTCAGTGGGGCAGGCAGCAGCAGCTGGCAGGCCGCCGCGCCGTTTGGGATTCTCTCTGGGACCTTCCCGGCATTGTGAATGCTGGGCGACCCTCTCCGCTAATGGCAGACAGAGACTTTTGTCTGCTGCCTGGGCAGAGCTCCGGAGCTTCCACCCCGGGCCGGGCCGTGGAGCTGGCTGATGGAGCTCCACCCAGCCCCAGTCCTCTCCAAGGGGATCTCTGGCAATCCCGCGCCCTGCCCGGCAGACAGTGGGGCAGGCAGCAGCTCAGACTAATTTTTTACTAAGAAAGAAATGGTTATTTTATTTAAAAAACTGCTTGATAAAGGAGGTTAAGGGATTTCAGCTTTTCCCTATATTTTAACTAAGGTAATATGATGGAATTATTTTTCTCAGGATAGAGGCCCCGGAGGGTAAGGAGGTTAGGATTCATGTCTTAGAGAAAGGGGAGCAAACTCTTATGAGATGTACAGCTTTTCATTTTATCCTCATTTTCTGTGGTTAAAAATGCTGCCCACATGCACAGATGAACATTAGCCAATTTTTCCTCTACTTTTTAAACCTACTTTTACCTTACCAAAAGTTTAAATAATAGTGTAAATCCACCAATTAAACAACTGTTCTGGCACACTAAGTTAGCATAACAGAGGCTTAGAAAGTAAACTTAATTTAGAAGCAACTTGGAAATACCTAATTTACCTTCCAGAATTTAGCCAACTCATTCTCTCAAACTGCTTCCAGAGTATATCGTAGCCATAGTTCCAGAAATACAGAAATAGCTCCTTAAATAAAGCCCAATTACTTAATTTGAAAGACAGTTCCGAAACTGAACACTGAGACTGCTTTCCTGATAAAGCAAGTATGGTCAAAGGGAGAGTTGATAACTATATTTTAGACTAGATCTTGAATCTGAGGGTATCCATCACGTGCACTGTGAGGGTGACATATATAGTTTGGAAATACTGGGTCTACAGTGATAAGAGCCAGGTCTCTCTCGAAATGTCTATCTTTGTTAATTTTTATTGAACTAGATGCTAATTTAATAGATTATAAGAAGAAATCAAACTCCCATGGGGCCAGACTTATTGATTCATTGTGGGAGCAAATAACAATGAGAAGGTGGCTCAGTGAAAACACAGTCACGGCTGGGTCAACTATAGGACTAATGTTTTTGAGCTCTAGAAGTCAGAGTCATCTAGAATCCTCGGGAAATGCTGGATAGTTATGCTGGCCAGCCAGGGGACCTTCTCTCCTGGCCAATACCAGGGATCATTTTGACTCCCTTTGTAGGCACTGTTCAGATCATTCACCTCTTAAAAGGTCTCTATAATATTAAAAATCCATGTAATATTAAGTGCAGTACAGTATAATGATTAAGAATATAGTCATAGGGTTTCGTCAGAGAGAAATGGTTTCAAGTTCTGACTCTACAACTAATTGTGACCTTGGGCAAGTTGCTTAACTTTTCTAAGTTTTTCTTTTTCTAATCTGTAAAACTGGGGTAATACACATAGCTACCTCATAGAGTTGTGAGTGCTAAATGAATGCTCTAAAATAGCACAAATTGAGTGCTCTAAAAATAGTACTTACTGTTATAAGGGTGAATATGCATTCTGGGAAGTCATTCAACTCTTCATTTGAAATAATACATGTGAAAAACACATAGAATATTATACAATGTGATTTTAAAAAATATTACTATTAATCTTTTTACTGTTATAATGCTTTACAGAAGCAAATATTTTTCAAAGACAATAAAAGAATCTGGAACATTTATATGTTACCTCAAAAATAGATATAAAGTTATCATTCAGAATTAAGTTCTTTTTTCATTTTTGAAGAGAACTGCTCTTATTTTTTTCCACTTTGGGGTGTTTGTTCTTTAAATAATATACATGTGTAATATATACTAGAGGACACAGACTATTGTGTTTTCTTTGTGGAATTATCAATTTCTAACTTAAATTATAGAATTTTATCACAATTCCTCTTTAATTGTAGATCAAAGCTCCACTAAAGGAGGCTTATTTTCTCTACTGTCAGTGTCCTATGTGGAATTAGTCACCAGTATCCACAAGTGTACCAAGTGGCTACATGATTGGAAAAGCCACCATTTCACCTTTCTTGTTTTCTTAGATACTGGACTACCCAAGCCAGTGATGACAAAACTCTCTGGAAATACAATTTTAAAATTTAACTTAAGCCTCCAGTGAGCTGAGATTGCACAGATGAAACATCTATGGCCTCTATTGCCAGAGAACTACCCTAAATACTCAAATAATCAGAACATTGCGGTATAATCAGCACTGACGACTCTTGCAGCTATCTGGAAATTATCAGTCCATTTGCATATATTTAATGGAAAAGAGACTTGCTTGATGCTGTAGATTTATTGCATTCATGGCCCCAATTACAGGCCTCTCATACCCATGCCTTTTACTCTTTAATTTTGTGTTCCCTTTCCAATTTGATGCTGAGCTCCATGAAGCGCTTGCTTTACTTTGGCCAATAAGATAGAAGGAAAATTGATGGAAGCAGAGACTTGAAAAAGCACTAGGTCATTTATGCTTCCATTCTTGCTTCTCTGAGATCATGGTAAGAACATACCCATTCTAGCCTTCTGAAGGAATATAATAGACATGCATGTGGAAGGGAGCCTAGTTGTCCCAGCTGAGGCAATCTTCAACCAGTCCTTAGCTAGCCACATAGGAGAGACCAGCCAAGATCAGCAACACCACCTTCCCACCCTGCAACTAGCCACTGACATAGAGTGAGCTGAGCTGAGCCCAAAGAACCATCCAGCTGATCGATAGACACGTGAAAATGATAAATGCTTATTGTTTTAAACTACTATGTTTTGGGGTAGGTTGTTACACGACATTATATTGGCAACAGATAACTGCTACACTTGTAAATTAGTAAAGAAATCTGAGTCTTCCAATTTTAACTTCCAACTATACAACTCAGAATTATTTCAAGATGTCTAGGGAAGAACAGAATTCTATACTAATGCTCTCAAAAGTGTGTATTGTGTGTGTAGGGGGCACACACCCAAGTCTTCACAAAATCATCTATTTGGGAGAGGTATGAAAGATGTTAAGATTTCTATTTATGTTAACAACTCAATTTTGGGAATATGTTTTATCATGTACAGAGTACGTGATACAAAATTTATTAATAAATACATGCATATGTATTGGAGGTGCCTATTTTATTGATAGGTACGTACCCTCAAAAAAGTTCTGAGGCCACAGATCTTGACTTTGATTAGTTTGGTAATTTCTTATTTAGTAATAGTTCACCTCATGAAATAGTTCCCATGATGAAAGTGGGCTTTCATGGTGAGCCAGCTCTTTAGAAATGAAATGAAGACCAATCATTGGCTAGGTGTCACTCTTCTCTTCTGAATCTGATGAGATTTTAAGTATTTAAAAAAAATTATTAGTATTCAATTAAGGTAAACTGAAAAATAAAGGTAGTGACTATATAGTGGTTCCCTTTTTTAATGCATGGTACAGAAGAGTCACATGGGAAAATAAAGTACAGCCTCTTTGACTTGAGAACATTCCTCAAATATTGATACCTTAACTGGTCATATCAATTATGGTGTCTTATTAATACCTCAAGCTATTTTAGATATGAAATATTTTTACTACCAACTATTTACCAGTAGACACAGTTATTTTAATAAGTATAAAGATTTAGGAGTTTGTGATTTTACAAGAGACTGCACGTTATTATGGTTTATAGTGATTGTAACACACAGCCAATTTACTTGATCACATAAACTCCAAATAACTTCTTTATTGGACCTAAACTTGCAAAGATATCTATTAGTAAACTAGTAGGGAATGATGTATTTATTTCTCAGATATCAGGAAATTTATAAGAAAGATATATTCTTCGTGACTTCAGAGAGTAAAGATAAATATTAGAACATAAATTCTGCAAAGTAACAAAGATGTATGACCTCCAATTCATGACAAATTTTACAACATGTATATCTTTAAAAGGAAACTAATTTAAAACTGTCAACTTTGCTTCAGTATAGCTTTCTTATATATTAAATTCCTCTCATAATGCTACCAAATAGATTTTTTCTTCCCACTAGACATTCTGCCAAATTCATACACATTAATGTTGAAAGATATTTTTAAAACACAGTGATTTTTCTCCCCTTCACACAAAAATGTTTTCCTTCTTTTCTTCTCCAGAGACTTAAATATTCCGGGCTACTGATTTTCTGAGAGCTCAGTTTTAACCCTTTAAAAGAGGAGTGGAATAGTGTGTATATGTTCATCCAGGTTGAGTTGTAGTCTCTCTGGAAAAAAAGAAGCTTAGGTGTAAAGTCCTATCTGCATATTGATTTCCATAGTGTTTTGAGTTAAATCTAATTCCATAAAATGAAATAAATCCGTCAGTTCAGACTATTGCAGTTGAACTGGCAAATAAAAAGTCCAGGTTATTAAGAAAATTCATTGAATTATTGCCCAAATAAGAAAAAGAACCAGAGGGCGGCAAAGAGGTTGTCCCCCAACAATGCAGCGATCTAGACAGACGCAGAGTTGAGGGACGTGGTGAGCCCCAGCCTGCCCTAGTGGGGGACCCTCCACAGCCCCAGAAAGGGAGCGGGACATGATATAGGAGAACGTGTCTCCTCATAAGCTCCACGGATTTCAGTTCCCATGCCTCTAGCCACATAATGAGCTCATCTGTCATCTAGTTAGCTTTTGAACCAACAGTCTATTGACCGGATCCAGACTCCAGGGACTGAGATGTTTTCGGAATGTCTGTTGACAGACTCACCATATGACCTCGATCAAGCCAATCAATATATCACTCGGCTCTGCAAAGCTCTCTACCTGCAAATAGAGGATAAGAAATAGCCTGCAACGCAGCTGCCTCACTGGAGTGTTAGGAGAGTGAATGAGCACATCCTTTAAAGCCAACATGAGTTCTGAGGGATGAAGATGCTCAGTCAGGATAAGATAGATTTTCTCGTCTATAGCACTGAGAGCGACTGAAGTAACAGCTAACTGCTCCTTACAAAGCTCCTGTGCTTCCATTTCCCAACATGTCACATGCAAATGTGTCATAAATAGACAAAAGCAACCATATCAATGAAATCAGTGGTGTCACTGATGATAAACATAGGAGGGGAATATTTTATTTATTATATTTTTCTGATAATAATGCTATGTTTTTAATGGTTACGAGTACAAACAAGTATGAAGTAACACAGCTCTGAATTCCATCACCCAGAGATAACCACTGTCAACATTTGGGTGACTCTTCTAGACACATTTGTGGACACACACACACACATATACACATATGTACATATCGTGAAATACATTTAAAATGGCACTTACCTAGTTATCAATCTAAGTATGTGCTATTATACAACTTGCTTGTTTTCCAGTTGTTGTGGACATCCATTCATCTTCCATAAATAAATCGATAAACAGCATGATTTTCAATGGCTGCTGCATTGAACTCCATAGCAAGGATATAAACTATTTTAATAATCTCCATTACTGATATCTAGCTTAAAGCTTTCCAAAAAATAAATCACCAAAAGAACAGAAAGGAGCTTTAGCACCATTTCAAAAGATCAGACATTTTGTTATGAACAAAGGGCTAGGAAATGAGAGAGACATTATAAAATAGAGAAGGATGTGAAATATACATAAAGATGGTGAGAGGAGATGAACATAGTGTATTTTCAAAGGAATATTTTATATCTTACTTTATACATATATTGTATATATTGAGTAGTTCATTTACAAGATAAAAACTAAAGATTACAAAATCCCAAATTTGCAGACTTCATTCACAGCAGCAAATCAACCTCCTCCCCATTAATTTGTCTTTTATCTTTTTAGTTTCTTGTAATCTCATTCTACAAGTGTGTGAATGAGCTGCCATTTTTATCAAAAGTTGAAATTTAAGATGTTCCTTTACCACAGCTGACCACTGGGCACTGAGTGGGTAGCTGCAGCCCTGGGAGAATGCCCCCACTTCAGTGAAGCAGCCCTCTCCAAGAAGCCCTCTGTCTCCTGTCATCGCTGGCCACTCCATGCCTAGGAGTGTTAAAGCCCCCGCTCACCACCACTGCTCTCCCTAGTCCGTTGAGGTAACTGTGCTCTCCCTTTTGGCTTCCTACACTCTGGTCAACCCTTTGTAAACTATCCTTTACTAAACTCTCCTCAAATTAACCATTTTGAGTATGCCATCTCTTCCCAGTTGGGACCCTGACTGAACCATGCATACTTGATAGCTATAAAGGCACTACAATAATACTGATATGATATGGTTAAAGTTGGAACTCCCAGTGGTCCCTGTTTACAACACAAAATTTGGCTGACTAGAAAACTTAAAAAAATGTTCTGTGAAGAGCAATAGTTTTTGTAGATAGCAGCTATATTAAACTGGTAACAGAAGTTTTGATAAATGAGCTGATTGTCCTCAAAGACACATTAGAAATTTACTTAGACTATAAGGTGTTTTCTTATCATCCTTGAAATGAATGAACTTCCTTAGGCTCAATGTCTGATGTAAGAAATAATTAGTTCCTGAGAATAGAACTACACATAACATATTGTAGTAAACCTGACTCAGATCTGAGTGATCAACTCATAGTTTTAAGAAGTGTGTATTCTTTCTTATTTGCACAAATTGTCTTATTTGCACAAATGTTATATTTGAATAATAGTAGAGTTCCAATGGCTAAAACACCAATGGAATATTTAACATCTGACAGCCATCATGTTAGGTACATTATATAAATTATCCGTATAGTCCTCCAATGGTCTTATGACTAGGTCCTATTATCTTCATTTTCTTCAGATGATGTCATACAGCTGGTACTAGGCAAAGGTGAAACTTGACAGTTCAAAACACAGGTGTTAAGTGAAAGATGCTAAAAATGATTCATTAGGCACATAGAAATCTATTTGATGTGTAATATTCCTCTAAGACTTTTTATAACACTCCTGCTTCCTGTGTCAATCTTGTTTCTTTGTAATGTTAATTAACATTCTAAGTTAAAAGAAAGCCTGATAAATCCTGAGTCAAGGCCCCTTCCAAGTCTTACCAGCCTCAAATGGCTAAGTCACCCAATAAAATATAATTTTCAAAAGTTGTTACTTTGGGTTTAAATCTGGAGATAAGAAATATTTACGTAAGTAGCACTTTGGCCCAAGTGGTAAACATTACTTGAAACATAGCAGACCAGAAAAATTAGGCATCAAGGACAGCATTGTCCAGATCTGTGCCTTCCCACCAGCCCAAACGTACTTCACAACACACTGGGTCTTTCTCGCAAACACAAGACTCCACAATACATAATATGTATTGAGTTCTTACGTTTGCCATGAACTATGGTAATCACTTTGCATTATCTCACTGAAAACTCTTAACAACCTTAAAAGTAGGTGTCATATTATCCTTCTTAAATAGATATTAGAACCCTCATTCCATATGTATTCTCAATGTGCCTATAAAGTATAAAATGACCAAATAGGGGCGCCTGGTGGTGCAGTGGTTAAGTGCGCATGACCTGCTTCAGCCACCTGGGGTTCGCCGGTTCCGATCCTGGGTGTGGACATGGCACTGATTGGCAAGCGATGCTGTGGTAGATGTCCCACATATAAAGTAGAGGAAGATGGGCACTGATGTTAGGTCAGGGTTAGCTTTCCTCAGCAAAAAGAGGAGGGTTGGCAACAGATGTTAGCTCAGGGCTAATCTTCCCCAAAAAGAAAAAAAAAATGACCAAATAAAAATACCATTTTTCACCAAACAAACTTTTCTTTCAGAGAAAGGGCAATATGTAGCCACAATAATTGACCACCTTATCAAGAATTCAGCATCCAACTAATTTTAAATTTAAATTTAAATTTAGCTTTAAATTACAATATAGAAATCTTAGTGACGCCTGCTTTTGTGTGTTAACAAAAATACCTCTGGCTCTGTCCCAGGTTATCAATTACCAGTCCTCCCCATGGTCAGATAAATTAGCAGCAATCTGATCCTGCCATTGTCTCTTACACTCAAGTCCATGTATATTCTGTTATACTCCAGCTTTCTCATCTTTACGCTTTTCCTTTTTATTGTATTACAACTCAGACGAAAGGTCATCTCCACTAATGAGACATTCTCTTACCCCAAGGTTTCCTCTACCCCATACTGACACCAATGACAACACTTACAGATTGTATTGTAATTATCCGATCATTTGTCTATAAGGTTTTAAAGAGAGGGGCCTGTGTTGTGTTCACCTGGCAAAATATTTAGGGGTTTGTCAAAATCTGTTGAGTGAATGAAAGTCAAAGCAAGACTGTTCTAAGAAAGGAGAACTTCAAAGCTATGGAATAACTATCTGAAGATACAGCAGGTGCCATGCTATGTACCAAATGTGTAAACATGTCCACCAGAGGCGTACAATCTAGCTAGGGGAAAAAAACGCAAAAATTTAACATAATATAACAAGCAAAATTGCCTCAGTTCAAAATGATATTGGAATGCTAAGAAGGGAGCAAAAAATTCTCAACTATGGAAGTGGCACAGGTGAGGGTAGAACTAAATCCCATAATGTATTAAAGAGAATGTGTTTTATGAGAAAATTAATTATGCAACTTTTTTTTTTGGCCAAAAGCTGTTCCCCACAAGGAAGCAATATAATAAACATCTAGGCCTTTCTCTACATACACATAAGCATATTCTCTCTCTCTCATTCTCCCTCTCTTGCCCTTGCACACACGCATGCACTCACACACACAAGCACACACACAAAAGTCTCTTAAAAAAAATCAAAGGATAAAGGAAATTAATAGGATCTTATGTAGCCTACTCTCTAAATTAAAAAAAAAAAATCCTGGTTGCTAGAACTGAAATTTGTTGTCTTGTAGTCAACATCAGCTGTTAAATCAAACTGCAGATAACATAACGATGTCTTCCCTTTTGGAAAAGCATATTAATACCAATAAAAGATGGCAAAGAATTATTGCAAGTAATGAGACAGATGGTGATAGATTTTAGGCTTGCTGAAAAGCCATAAAAATACCCTGAATATTTACAAGGAAGAGAGGTTTTAAAAATGGTGAAAAGTAAATTGTGGCACTGTTAAGACATTTGAACAGTGTGCCACTGTGGAGTCAAATAAAAGAAGTCAGCTCCAAGAAGATTGTCACCTGTCAGTTCAGATATCTGTTTACATTTCCAGGAGTTTCTACTCCATCAAAAAGGATGGTTCAGATTAAATTCAGGCCATCATCCCTCACAGTAATTGGTTTGCTAATTCTGCAGCACAGCTTTTGGCTTCTGCTCAGCAGTTGGCCTAAGGTTATAAACTGTACTATTTATTAAGCCTTATTAAGACTGCTGTCATCTGTAATCATATTGCTTCTCTGCACAAAACCTTCAGCGGCTCCCTGCTGCCTTCCTAATTAAGTCCATACTCCTTATCTTGGCATTTCAAAGTCCTTTACAATATGTTGCTAACCTTCCTTTCCAGTCTGTCTTCTCACCACTCCTCCAGAAGTTGTTCTGGTTTGGTCAAACTAAACTACTTCTTGTTTCTCAAACACCCTTTCTGATATTCATCCCATACCCATGTGGTTCTGACCAGAGTGTCCTTTCTGCTTCTCATTTTTAACATCCCCTTCCCACCCATCTGTTGGTCTGCAACCTCAGGAGCTTCCCAGGTGAAATCTGAAAGGGGCCCCCATTCACAGAGGGCAGGAAGAGACCAAAGAAAGAGGCAGACCACTCCAGATTGGTAGGTAGCAGGTTTAACAAGCAAGGGAACATATACAAGGCTTGTCTTGAGCGGCTGCAAGATGAATAGATCTCCACACCCATCCACCAGAATCTGAAAAGTTTATAAGAGGCTTTACCTGGGTTCAGTCACGTATACTATCTAGATGGTCTCAACAACACGATACTATCTCAAAGCTGTTTCTTTTGGGCAGCTTCTATCATGGAGAAAGCAAGCAGGATGCACATTCCAAAAATAAGGAAGGGGGCGAGAAGCCTCCAATTGCCCAGGTCCAGCAAGTGGGTTAAACAGTGGTCACATCCTCTCGATGACCTCCTCCAACACCATCTTTCCACAGGACCAAAGCTTACCAAGCTTTCCTTACGTATCTCAAAAATACTCTATTAAAGAATTTAAGTGATATGAATGGGAAAAATATCAGGTTTGGGTGAAACAGATTTGATTCTGAACTCCAATTTTTTTCTACTTGCTGATGACCTTGAGCATGTTAAATGAGATCCCACATGCAATGATCCTGTCATAGTGTCTGGCACATGGTAGAAAATCAATACACACTGGCTTCCTTTTCCCAGATTTCTCCAATTCAACAGGGTCTCTTCTCTCTTTGAATTACACATGACAGAAAATATCCCAATTGCATCATCTATGAGTAACACATGATCTCTTAGCACTTGTCACATAGGAAATATTTGTCCTTGCATCAGTGATAAATTATCGACAGCACATTTAAAAACCAAACACCAAAAAACCATCAATGCTAGAAAACAAAGTACCATTATCACAAATCAGTTCGTCAACTTCAGAAATTTAACATAGCTTCTTAGCTCCTTATTACAACTAAAAATAATTTTGGTTAAGAAAGAAAAGAGCACTGTGCAGTATTAATGACAAAATTATTATAATATTTTCAATTAAAAGTAGATATAGGAGCCAGCCCGGTGGCATAACCGTTAAGTTTGTGCACTCTGCTTCGGTGGCCCAGGGTTCACCGGTTCAGATCCCAGGCGTGGACTACATGCCATTTATCAAGCCATGCTAAGGCAGGCATCCCACATTTAAAATGGAGGAAGATGAGCACAGATGTTAGCTCAGGGCCAGTGTTCCTCAGCAAAAAGAGGAGGATTGGTGGCAGATATTAGCTCAGGGCTAGTCTTCCTCAAAACAAAAAACAAAAGTAGATATAGATTAGCTATATTTTTCCTATTTTGTTATTCACGATATGCTAATTACCAAATGCAGTGAGAACTGAGTCTGCGTTGAAAAGTGGAAAACATCTAATTAAGAATATTTTCTAGATAGCACGGAGCTAAAATAAAATCTAATTATTGACCCTTAGCCAACCCGTTAAAACTCTTTTCAGTGTTAATAAAAACTTGTCTTGATTAGCTCTTATTCAATTTAACAATGTTTAATGATCACTAACTATATCTAGGATACCTTAAAATTTTAAGGATTTTAGAGTCTTAAGAAGCTTGATAGACATTGACGTCTTTCTAAAAATATTAGTGCATACATTAATAAATCACAGTGAGTACTGGAAGGGTTAGTTAATCCTGAGAGGAGTGCATGCAGAGTACAATAGGATTCCTGGGGTCAGGTACCTGCATGTGCACTGAATACACGTGTTGGCCTAATATTAAAGGACCATGTACACAAAAGCAATGTTACATCAAAGCCAAAACCAAAGCCAAAAATTACCATAGAATGAATGCACTAAAAACAGGCTTCGCATATGATGAATGCAACAGATCAGAAACAATTCTAGAAAAACAAGGCACATATTTTTTAAAAACTTTAAATGAAGGTAGAGCTGAGCCTTGTCTGAAACAAATTTTTCTTTAGTTATTTGCCAAAAAATGTTCTAAGTCAGTCACAGATAACCAAATGGATTCATTCCCTGGCGAGCAATGAAAATTCATATGGTATTTATCAAGAATAGTTTTCAGAATAAAGCAAGTTAACATCTATCACTGCATCTCTGTAACATGTTGAGCATAAGTGCTCCCTTTATAGGACAATAAAAATAAATAAGATTATAGAAGAGATAAATATATACCTCATTATCCTGCAATAAAATATTATCTTTTTGAAAGGAAAATGATTTATCTGGTTATGCAAATAATACATTATGTACTATAAACTTCCAGAAAATATAGAAAAACATCAAAAGAAAAGAAAAACCACCCAAAACGCATGTAAGAATTAAAGCTCAGTCTGCTCAGTTAACCAATCAAAGGAGAGGCTCGAATTGCCTGACCTGATCATTAACATAATTCTATTTCAGGGGAAAGTTTTAGGTATAAAACATCCTGACGCCCTGTGTACTTCAGCTTAAAAAATAATAATAGTTGTTCAGGAACTTTCTGTGACAAAATAAATTAGGTTACGGAAATTGACAAGAACATTTATGTAGGAATTGCTCACAGCCTAAATGTCTGTTTGGTTCTAATGCTATAAGCTGCACACTGTTACGTATGGTGACAATTTTAAAGAGGTTTGGAAATCGCTTCCAAGGCTGGGCCTTAAATAGCTTTCATATTTCCAGCTCTGTTAGAGAGATGAGATGTAGCTCCCTTTAGCTCCCAGGGCCACATTGTCCCCATCCTAGCATTCGAAGGCCAGGTTGCCTACTGGCATTGTGGGGATTGATTTTTATGCTACCGGATATGGCTGAGGAAATTTCCTGAGAGACACAGAAAGCCTGGGACAGCCTGATACAGTCAAGAGTAAAAGTTGTCAGAAAAAAAAATCTGGGTTCAAATGCTAGAATTACTAGGATCTCACAGGAATTATGAGAATTACCTAACAACAATAATAAAGAAAAGAAAACAGGTAACATTTTTGAGTGTTTATTAATATGCTTTGGGAGTGTACTAAGAACTTTACAGGCATTTTCACGTTCAATCTTCATAATAATCTTGTGAAGCAGGTTCTGTTTTTCTCTCCATTTATTGCTGAGAAACTGAGGATAAGAAAATTAAAACTAGTGAGTAGCAGTCATGACTGGATCCTAAGCAGTTTGGCCCCAAAGTGTTTGATTCCCATACTGCTACAGTAATACGTTACACGCAAAGCACTTTTTACAGCCCAACACTTTTACTGTACTGATCATGGAGCAGGGCCCTTGGGTGACACTCTATCTAAGGTGATATAGTTTAATTAGAAAGGATCAAAGGCAAAAGAAGCCTGAAATCTTAAACTCTCTAGACGCTAAAATTTTGGCCAAAGTTCTAAGATTCAAAGAGTTGTAGAGAAATCAGGGACCCTGGATGAGCAAAACTTTATCATTCTATCATGGATATTTATAAAAAATTGTAGAACAAACATATATTTACTACTGAGCACAAATATATTGCATTAGGGACAGAGAATAAAATGAAGTGTAAGGGACACTCTTTTCCAGAAACTTCATACAGGAACAAAAGCATCATTTATATGTGTCCCTTATGATATTGGGGGCTTCTTGAATGAACCAACTGCGTCTTTCTTACTTCTGTATCCTTCATGATGCCAACTATGTACCATTAGGTGCCTATTATGTGCCAATTATATATCGCACAGCGCCTTCATAATGTAGTATCTAACGCATATTTGCTGGATAAAGGCCAACACGTTTAACCTGGCCCAAAGTGCTGTGCATGATCTGGCTTTGCCTCAAGTCATGTCACTCTCTTCCCGCATTTCTTAGCATCCTTGAAAACATGAGCACTTTCCCAACCCAGGAAGTTTGCCCACATGCAGGTTTTAGCTTCAGTGTCATTTTCATGGAGAAATCTTCTCTCTCCTGTACACTCAGTCAAACTTCCCTATAAATCATTCTCATAAGATACTTTTCCTTCCTAACACTTATCCCAAATATAATTAAACACTTATTTATGTAATTAATTGTATAAGGGCCAAAATATTGTAGGTTTTAATTGCTGCTATAATCTCAGCACCTAGCATAGTATCTGGTACCTGGTAGAAGCACAAAAATGATTTATTAAATGAATACATGGATGAATAAGCCTTTCTGAACAAGTGAATCATTTTTGGAGGATATATATATAACTCAAAGATGCAAACAGAAACAGATGAATCCTGAGAAGTTTAGCATTTGATACAGATTAGAGTCACTAGAAATTACTGCTGTGTTCTCTGAGACACCCATCCTAAAGTTGTTATACATTCCATCACGCTTTTTTTGCTTAAACCAATCAGTCGTCCATGTAATGATTTTCTATTTTTAGAGTCAAATCCTGTATTAGCTTAGCCATATCTTAGGTTTTCAAGTCAGAGACTCTGATTATCTCTTTGCTATGTTTATAAACACTTGCATCCCCATTTGGCTCAGCACCCATTTGCAGGAATTACTTTGGAATTAATTCATTGTTCTAACAGCCAAGGATCCTTCTGAAGGCTTAGGGCTCTTTTTGAAAGAAGGTTCTGGGTTGATTTTGTATTAATGAATTGATTTATTGAATAAAGAAAGAATCATATCTTTCTTCCTTCTAAGCATGAGTCACTAATAGCCAACATCTCCACATACAAATAAGCCACTACTTCACATACAAAAGATACTTAATAATCATTGGATTTGATTAGAAACTCAAGAAAGTAACAGAATCTTTAGCTTCCAAGCTAAACCAACTTCATTTAATTCTCTTCTCTGACAAATTCTCTTCATTGACAAATGAAATACCAAAGCTAGAAAGTTGCTTACAGAGTATCAAAACCATAATTCGGTCTACAGAAAAATGGTGTCTATTAATCCTTTTCCTCCTAGAAGTAAATGAGGCCAAGAGTAAATACAAATTCAAAACTTTTTCAATTACATAGACCTTAGATTGTTACTGAAATAATAGGCAATTATAGTCAGCTTTTCGGTTGGACATTTTAGGGTAGTTTTTAAAAAGTTCATGTGTGTGTGTATGTGTGTGTGTGTGATCTCCTGGAGGCATTTAAAAAAATCAATCCCAATAAGTCAAAGAAATTCTTCGCTTTGCTATTTAGTGGCATGAGACCTTGCCATTTACTCTCCAAGGTAAAACATTTGCAAGATGACCATCCAAGGAGGGAACAGTATTAAGAAGTATTAAAAGAAAAATCTAATTCACAAAACTCATTTTAAAGACCATATTTGGTTATTTTATATATTCCAGGAAAAGAAAGCCAGTCTAACTCTTTTTCTATCATTAAGCCCAACTATGACTAAGCCTTTCACACGGTGCAACTATATCACCTTACTATGTAAAGCTACTGACTGAATCACAAATATTCTTAGATGTTCTCTAGGGGTTGTGAATTACTCCCATGGATGTAATTCCTCTGAACTTTACTTAAAGTTAGTCTAAGTATTACAACTTCTGTGTTCATTACTTTCACAATTTCATTGGCTTTGTGTACTGAGTACATTTAAAACCTAGCATTTCTTATATAAGATAAAACTTAATTTAATTTCTTTAGAAAGAAAGTCTTTTCTCAATTTTAAATATTCCTTCCCAGGCCAAATGGTATAATCATTTCCTAAGAATTAGATAGTTACAGACAAGGAAAAATATCTGTACCAAGAGAATAGATTTGTATTGTGTTCAATAGTAAAATAATCTTTCTTTTCTTTTATTTGACAAAAGCTCAATGATGCTCCTAATTTCTCTGCTTTTACAAAATTGACTCCCAGAAGTGATTTTGGAAAAGTTAATAATCCCGGGGAAGAGTGGCTTATGATCATTTTCCCCTCTGTGTGCAGTCACAGTCTAAGGCATTATTGCATGCCTGAAGCATACTGAGCACTGGAGAGAGAAGCTCAAGAGGTTCACAGTCCAGGAGAGGAAATAAATCTCGTACACAACAAATATCATCCTGGTGAGAGAAGCTTTTCCTGGAGGATCTCTGGGTTAAATGCCCCCTGGAGCCAACTTCCCCTCCTGCTCCCCTCCAACCTCCACAAACACCTTCCCATAGAATAAATGGTCTTTTCTTTCTTCTGGGAAGCTTAATGGGATTGTCCTATTGTAACTGCTATCTGTTTTCCCCAACTAAGTCATACTAAGGCCTGTGTGCACCCTGCCCAGAAAGTGGCAAAACTTGAAGAATATGTCAAGTTAATTTGCTGGAATAAAGTTTCCATTAGAGAACGAGAGGGATCTGCTCACTGAACTGCCACCAGTGAGATAAGAGTAGTTTGCTCTGAGCAAAGCCCCATATTCTACTTCAGAAGAGGGAAGATAAAGGAATGGAACCATTCCCTATGCCCTCCCCTTGAAGCAGTGAGTAAAACCCTGTGTGTCCAAAGCCTTCTGAAACAAGGGGCCCAGAACAAGAGGAGGAGGAGAAGGAGGAAGATGAGGAAGAAGAGAATTCTCACCAAAAAAGAACTGATACCAACATGAGTCATATCTGGATATGGTTGGATAGTTTGGGATTTAAAAAGTTAAATGAATAGTGGAAAGAGCCCTATGAATTAATGTCTATCTCTCGATGTCCCGAGATGTCTATCGTATTGCTTATTTTAAAAGAATTAAAAGTAAGCCTATCCCAGAAAGAAGAAACATCTCTGGCTTTGGCAAGCACCTAAGACAATGCTTTAATACAGGATTTCTCAAGATCAGCACTATTGACATTTTGGCCAGATAACTCTTTGCTGTGGAAGGGCTGGTCTATGCATTGCAAGATGTTCAACAGCATCACTGGTCTCTACCCACTAGACACTAGCAGCATCTTCAAGTCATGTCAATCAAAAATGTCTCCAGACATTTGCCATATGTCCCTTGAGAGGTAAAACCCCCCTTTCATTAAGAAACACGGCTGTAACTGATGTGTAGTACAATGTACGGTGGGCGTACTGTCAACAATACCTGGGGCAATTAGGGAACGCTTCCCAAACAATGTGATGCTTCAGCTGAGTTTTCAAGGGCGAGGAAGAATTAGTTCAGAAGGCCAAAATAAACCCTTTTCCCAAGAGTAAATTTAACTGGAGATCTCAAAATTGAGAACATTCAGGGTCAGTATTAGCCATTCCTGGGCCAATCAATTCTCCAAACTGAACAGGTATGGTTGCTCTGCTAAGCATTCCTTTCTCCACCGTAATGCAGTCTGGATACTTGACACTTCTGAGAGATGGTATAATGTAATAAACAATAGTACTGGCTCAATTAGCTATGTGAGCTTCGGGAATTGCCCAACTTTTGGGAGTTTCAGCACCCATGTCTATAAAACGAAGGTGTTCACTTGGTAGATGACCTCTAGTGCCCCTCCAAATTAAGAAATTCTTTGATAAATCTTTCATGTTTCTTATGGTAGTCTCTCTGCTCATTAAAATGGACACCCTTCATGTTATATTGATTTGCAGTGGGCACTAATCAACTAGCAGTTCTAATGAGTTGGGTACTGAAAACTGATTAGAAATGCATCCTCAGTTTTCATGCCACTCAGGAAAATTATTCAGATTCAAAGGAGAAATCGCTCACCCTTTAGATAAATCCCAGTATTATTATATTGACAGCAAACTAAACTGCTCAGGATGGTATATTTTCAAAGAGTTACAATATTGTCATGTCACAGATGTGTACATAAATCATATTAATATGCTTCCAAAGTCCTGAAATGTTTCCACAAAGAGAGAGAGGGAAGAGTTTAGCTCAATACATAAACCATAGCCCTCAGATACTTTTTTTAACACTTAGTTTTTAGGGCAGTTTCAGGTTCATAGCAAAACTGAGCGGAAAGTAGAGTTCCCATGTACCCCTTGAGCCCACAAACACACAGCCTCCTCTGCTATCAACACCCTCCACAAGAGCAGTACGTTTGTTACAACCGATGAACCTACGCTGAAACATCATGATTACCCAAAGGCCATAGTTTATATTACGGTTCACTCTCGGTGTCGTACATTCACCGGTTTTGACAAATGTATAAAGACATCTATTTGCCACTAATAGCATCATACAAAATAGCTTCACTGCCCTAAAAATTCTCTGTGCTCTGCCTATTCATCCCCTCCTCTGTACCCCTAGCAACCACCGAATTTTTTATTGTCTCCATAGTTCTTGTCTTTTCCAGAATGTCATCGTTAGAAACATCAAGTATGCAGCCTTTACAGATTGGCTTCTTCCACTTAATGATAAGCATTAAAGGTTCCTCCATGTCTTTTCATGGCTTGATAACTCATTTCTTTTTAGCGATGAATAATATTCCATCATCTGGATGTACCACCATTTATTTATCTATTCATCTACTGAAGGACATCTTGTTTGCTTCAAATTTGGGTAATTATGAATAATGCTGCTATAAACATCATGTGCAGGTTTTGTATGGACATAATCAGATACTTTTTCGGGTTTTTTTTTTTTTTTTTTTTTTTTTTTGCTGAGGAAGATTGGCCCTGAGCTAACATCTGTTGCCAATCTTCCCGTTTGTATGTGAGCCATCACCACAGCATGGCGACTGACAGATGAGAGCTGTAGGTCCATGCCCAGGAACCAAACTCAGGGTGCTGAAGTGGAACATGCCAAACTTAACCACTAGGCCACCAGGCTTGGCCCCATAATCAGATAATTTTTAAAGTAGTTCTATGTATATGAATAAGCAAAGCAGAAATGGGTATTATACAGCTTATATTCTTGACTCAAAAATAAGTCAACTTTTATTAAATAAACTTCTAATTTACATGTTTCTGAATAAATTCAGCAGTTCTGTTAGAGAACCAGAAGCAACAGCTTCTTGGGGTTAATTCTTGAGGTTAACAAGTAATGACTGTTTCTCAGGCACTCATATAAGTGCAAAAGTAAACAGTAAGGCAAGCAGGCCCTACGACGAGAGCAGATCAGTGTAAGATACAGAAAGAAGGAGCAGTATGCTCTTCTAGCCACCCAGACTGTAGATGCTTACTAGTTCCTTAGGAGGAATGGGAGATCAATTTCAGAATACTTTGAATGTTTTTTGGAGTTCACTGTATATTATATATAGGGTAGAGTTCTCTAATACAATGTTTATTATGTAGTCTTTCGTTCTGTTAAAGAACTAATTTGGTGTATTAGTTAGCTGTTGCTGCATAATAAACCACCAAGAACCGTAGTGGCTAAAAACAATGACTTATTTAACTATTATTCTGTGGATAAACGATTTAGGCTAGAGTCATCTGGGTGATTCTTTTAGTTACGAGTGGCCTCCCTCAGCATCTGCAGTCAGGTGCCAGTTGACTTTGCTGACGTTTTTTGTATTCTCCCTTCTCTGTGACAGTAGCTGGAACAACTAGGCTGACCCAGCTCTGGACCATATTCTCTCATCCTCCAGCAGGTTAGCACACAATTGCTGGCATGCTCTCTGGATAGGGTTACAAGAGAGTGGAAGCATGCAAGGGGTCTTGTAGGCTAGGTTCCGAGCTTGCACAACATCACTTCTGCTGGGTCCTGTTGACTGAAGCAAGTTACAAGGCCTAGTCAGATTCAAGGGAAGGGGAAACAGACTTCACTTCTTGATCGAGGAAGTTGAAAGTCACCTTGTGCAGGGCATCGATACAGAAAGGAGTGAAGGATTTCGCCATTTTTGTAATCTGCTCCATCTCGGTTATTAGACTCGGTTACTAGACTAGACTAGATTAGACAATATTGCAGTTTAAACTTTGAGCTCTGGAAATCAGCCACCAAAGCTCAAATCCCTGCTTTGTTATTCACCAGCTGAGTAGTATTAAAACTTATATCGCCTTATTAGTAAAATGGGGATAACAAGAATAACTACCTTATAGTGTTATTATGAGTGGTTAGCATACTGCCTGGCATACAGAAAGAATGCAGTAAATGTTCTTTCATTGTTATTATTTTTCTTATCATTTCTATCTATAATGGGAACTTTCTCTCACTATAAGAAACAAAATCATTGCCCAGTTTGGGCAAAAAGAGATAAACTGCCCTACCTCCTCAAATAATTCATCTTTAAGTCATATTTCTTAGTATATGGAAAGGGCACAGGAGTTATTTTTGGTTTATTTTTATGATAATGAATGGCTTTCTCCAATCTTTATTGACAGGAAGAGAAACAATCATCAAAATTCTCATTCACTAAATAGTTTCAAGTAAAACTATTTTTAAATGTTGAGCTTTCCATGTGCCTTTAATTTTCATTTTCTTAAATTCACTATTCATCATAATACATGCTAACACACTGAAATTTCCGAGTAGCAGCTACTAAGCCATTAAACTAAATTAAGAAGTAAAAAGGATCATTTAATCCTCCAAAACACACACCTACTTGTATCTATCTGCCATAAATCCATTCAACAGGATCCTGATACCTTTGAGCATGCTTTATTTACATATCAAAATTAGATGTTCTGTCTCTAGTGTGACTCAGAATGGAACCTTGTTATGGAGATATTTTATTACAGACATTTTATTTTCTAGCATAGCAAATTTAAATCCTATTTATTTTCCTAATCTAAATTGGATGTTTTAACTCAGTATTTTAGTCACTAAAGTAATCTGCCAACTCTGGCTGTAAAATCAAAATACAAGACCAATTTATGTTAATTAAAAAAATAAAGGTTTAAAAAATATTATTGTGATTATTTCAATACTCTTGGAAAAAGAGGAAACTGATTTAAAAGGAATATTTTTGGTGATGTTGGAGAAATATTGGGATTCTTCCAGTCCAAAAATGTTCATTTTCTTTTGATGGTATTTTTAACAGGATAGGCATAAAACCAGAAGAATAAAGCCAAGTGGAGTTGAAACTGATAGCTCTGTCATACATATATAGAAAGCAGTTTTAGTCAACAAGAACATGATTTCCAGCCATTCAAATGAAACTTCCTTTATTTACAACAGGAAGATTTGGCATTTAATAAAAAGTACTTTTGAACATCTACTATTGACACTTTGGTGGTGATATAAAGGGAAACTAGGTAATATTCCTGACCTCAGGATGTTGCAGTATGCTTGGGAACATGGGGCATGCACACATTAATGACATAAGAATACGTACAAAGAAGAAAATCTGAATGATCATTAAAATATGCAACTACTAAAAGACACAGAGTTTAAGAAAAGAAGCAAATTTGTTGGAAGGCTAATAATCAAGAATCAATTCAGAAAAAAGTGATCCTTGAAAGGGCAAAACACAGAATGCTTGTGCAAAAAACTAAAGTGAGTTAGCAGTGTTGACAAAAATAGAACCGAATGAACACAGTGCATACCATTGCTTTACATAACTGCCTGCTGATGAATTTTTCTGATTAACCAGAAAGGAGGAGACCAGAAACAAGGAAAACTACATCGAGGTTTTCTATAGAACCCTGTTTTATAGCAGAGACAGCAAAGCACAGGAGTTAAGAGCTTCCAACCTGGAGTGAGACTGCTCGAGTCCAAAGCTGATTCTACCACACACTAGCTCTGCGACCTTGGGCAGCAACTTGAGTTCCCTGTACTCCTCTTTTCCTCATTTGTAAAATAAGGATAATAAGAGCATCTGCCTAAATGCTGGATTGTGCTGTGTCAACTCGGTTCAGGTGGTAATTGCATTTCCCAGAACCTCCTTCCCTGTATGGTTCTTGGTTATTCAGGTCAAAAGAGGAACTTGCAGGAGATGCGCAGAGTGGAAGTGAAGCAGTGGCCATGATCTCTGAAAGTCACTGTGGTCCGATGTGATGATGAACCAACGCAGAGGTGCCTGGTGCACTCCAGCGTGTCCTACCTTTTCCCCATCCCCGTCCAGCAGTTCTTCCCTGTTTGGAATGCTGCTGACCAACGGCAGGATCAGGCCTGTCAGCAGGTACTTGACTGGGGACCACAGAGACGGAAGCCACAAGGAAGCCACAGCTTCCCAAATACCTCTCCAGGAGCTCCCCTTCATGTTGTCACTTCAGTTGCTGGACACACCTGGCTTCTCAGATTGACGAGCAGGTGACTTCCTTGATCCTCTAATTTCCTCTTCTGGACATTCAGGTCCCCAGCTCCTCCCACAGTTGTGTAAGATCTGATTCCTTTAATAACCCCTTATGCCATAACACTTATTGTGACTTATCTCCTGAACAAATGTTGACTGATAGTCGTTGTCATAGAGTTTTGTGAGGATTATCTGGATTAATGCTTAGAATAGTTTCTGGCACACAGTCAATACTTACAAGTGTTTGTTAAATAAAATAATCTCTAAGCATTAAGTATTAGGCAAATAGGAATTTAAAAAAAAACCGTGAAGGAGAAGGATGACAAAAGCAATACTCTCTATGATATACATTATTTTAGGTAACTAGGGCATAGGAATTCTGACACACTGTGATATAGTGAGTGATAAACAAATGAAATAATCAAATAAGAACTTCTGATGGAATGAGAAGAGCCAACACGTATTGAGTGCTGTCTATGTGCAAGTGCTCTTCTCATTCTTTTACATGGATTATTTTACGTAATCTTCACGACCATCCCGTGAGGGAGGGATTCCTCTCTCCGTTTTGCAGCCGAGGCTAGTGAAGCACGTAAAGCATCTACAACACTATAATGAGATGTAAATAGGAAGCCACCTGTAACGGAAATTAACTTCCATGCCAACAATTATTCTAGTTGGAAAGTTCCCCCCTGGTTTCTGTCCTCACAAAGTACGCTACAAATTGTACTTTGGCCTAACAATCTCACATCTTACTAGAGATTCTGAGAGATGCTATTCGGAAGAAAGACCATTGTTGCTGCTGGTTGTTCATGTTTCCTGGGCAAAAGAGGCTATAAGGGACATGAAAAAGCACATTTTGACATAGTGGAAACATTCTGGGGTTCTGGTAACTAGAAAAATCTGTGTGTGATCCCTGACTTTGTTCCCTCCTGTATGACCTTGAGCAAAGGCCTTAACAAGTCTGATCCTAATTTTCCTCAAAAGTAAAATGAGGATAATACCAGCCTCATAGAACTTTTATAAAGATATATGAAATAACACGGTAGTATTTGGATAGTGTCCAGATATTATTAGGAACTTAGTAAATGGCTGATTGATAGTATTATTTATTCTCTAGATCTCCAGGTCTAAGAAATAGGGAAATGATTAAAAAGAAAACAAGAAGCTCTGAATTTGTTCTTGTTAAAAATAACACCAATGTTCCATAATCTCGTACATATGGCCTGTTGATTTCCTAATTACTCTTGAAATAAGATAAAGTTAATGTAGAAATGGTGAATATCTTATTTGAAATATTATGAAAAATAGGCACTTCACTCACAGGGGATCATCTCAGAGCTAAAGTGCCCTTTCCAGCATGTTGAGAGAAAACACAAAGGTGGCACACCAGGTCATAAAACTGACAGACATGTTTGACCACAGAAATTTTATCATAACAGAAAATCCCGATAACCTACATATTAGAACAAACAATAGGAAATCAAATAATAAAGATTCTGTTTATATTTCCATTTCAAAGTTAGCTATATACTTAAAAAACTACTCTGCCTTCGTTAGTCATAAAAATCTATTAGTTAATGGAAATGTATTTGCAAGTTACCTCATTTTTCATAGCAAGGCAACACTCAAATTTTCTAGTACTAACATATAATTAAAACAGGTTTGTCTCACCTAGGATATGGAAAATTATACATAGTTGAAAGAATTATAAAAAGAATCATGATTCATTAATTTTTATCACTCCTCTCTGCTGTGGGTATGAACCAGGAGTTTGGCAATTAGCCACTCATATCACTACAGACACTCTTTCACTATTCAGTGTTTCACAGCTACATTATATAAGACACCACATATATTTATAGTCCTAAGAAGAAACAGTATATCTTAATTATTTCATTTTTATTGCATTTTTAATTGGGTGATTTCTTTTCCTTTTTCATTACCATCTGAATCCAATAAAATAATAAGAAAAGAAGAAAAATAGGGCTTCTAATCACAGTCTGAGTGTGTTATCCTTCAGAGAGTCTTCTTTTGGGATAGTGAAATGCTACTTTAAATAACATTTATTAACTATTCACATCTACCGCTGTAGCAACCTTTTTTGAATTATAAGTGTAAAACATGACATATTGGATGAGGCAAATAGCATCAGATTATAAAGCTCAAGATGAGCTGTAATAATTCATTTTTACTTCAATTGTTCCCAGCCAGGTAAACAGCTGGGAGCTGGATGAAATAATGATGATAAAATGCTAGATTGCTACTGTCACAGCTGTATCACCGAACATAATAAAAATTATAGAGATGAAGTATTTCATATTTGCCAAGTCCTCTTTACTATTTTTATTCATCCAATTTCCAAACAAACTCAATGAAGTGCACTGGGATAATTATGGAATTACTGTATCCATGTCAGAGATGGGGAAATCGACTCAGGATTACTCAGCAGGCTTCATATCCACCTGGTAGTTGCTCCCACTTAAACTTAACAACATTTTAGTATTTTCAAGTGGCTTTGGGGCGCCAAAATCATTATGGCAGGTGCAAATAAGGAAAGACAATGGAGACAAAAGTAAAAGATTTAGTATTCCAATTTGGATGAGACTATTTAGTGGGGGCAAGGATTAAACTGAAATTTTAGAGAAAATGAGAGAAAAAAACCCAGGATGTGCATGTACAAGGAATAGTTTCCGAGAATAATAAGAACCAGTGAAGCAGTGATGGATCGGCAGGGAAAAGAACTATGCTTACATAGCTACGTGTACACTCTCGGGTATCTGTATTACAACTCAATAACAGCAACAACAACAAAATCCCAAACAATCTAATTAAAAAAGGGGCAGAAGAACTAAATAGACATTTTTCCAAAGTAGACATCTAAACAGCCATCAGGTACATGAAAAAGTGCTCAATGTCAGTAATCATTAGGGAAATGCAAATCAAAACTACATTGAGATATCACCCCACACCTGTTAGAATGGCAATCAAGAAGACAGGAGATAACAAGTGTTGGGCGAAGACGCGGAGAAAAGGAGCTCCTTGTGCACTGTTGGTGGGACTGTAATCTGGGTCAGCCAGTATGGAGAACAATACGGAGGCTCTTCAAAAAATTAAAAATACAACTACCATACGATCCAGCAATCCATTATCCAAAAAGAGTGAAAACAGGTTACTGAAGAGACATATGCATCCTCCTGCTTATTTGTAACTCATTTCTCTGATAGCGCTAAACCTGGTTCCCATTATCTGCGGTTTACATATATATACACACATAAAATATAATTTCAGAGTTGCTACTGGGTACTCATGTGAGAAACAAATTGGCCAACTAGAGGACAGTGTGCATGCACAGTTCCTTTTGTTTTCAGCTTTATAGTTTCCAGTCAAAAGAGTGTTTTCTAAAGTCAGTTAGGTAAACTACTTTTCTACACTACCTTCAGCAAGGTTATGTCATACATCTGTAAAAAAGTTAGATCTAGTTTTCAGTCTGCATTCTACTCTGGGATCCCCTGACATCCTCGATGATCTTTTAAAAAATGTACATGCATACACTGAAGTTCACATTTGTGATATACATTTCTATGGACTTTAATAAATGCATAGTATCATATACCTGCCACCCAAGTAGTATACACAGCAGTCCCATGAACCTAAGAATTCTCTTACGCACCCCCTTTTATTCAACTACTGCCCCCTCCCCAAAACGCTGGCAACACTGATCTGTTCTCCATCCCTATATCTTTTCCAGAATGTCAAACAAGTGGAACAATACCATATGTAACTTCTTCAGTCTAGCTTCTTTCACTTAACAAAATATATTTATGACTTGTCCATGGCACTGCTAATATCAATAGTTCATTCTTTTTTATTGCTGAATAGTATTCCATCATATGGGTGCACAACACAGGCTTCTCTGTTCACCAGCTGAAGGGTATTCAGGTTGTTTCCAATGTTTAGTGACTAAGAATAAAGCTGTGATAAACATCCTCATACAGGTGTTTCTGCGAATACTGGTTTTAATTTCTTTTGAGTCATTATCTAGGGGTGAGGTCGCTGGGTCATATGTCAAGTAACACTTAATTTTATGAGAAATTGTTTTCTTTTATCTTTTATTTTTTTGCCATTCCAAAAGGTGTGTAGCAGAAAACTTATCCTCCAATTTTAAAGAATGTCCTCCAATTTTAAAGAATGCATCTTTCAAAAAGAGCAACTTGTCATGATCTGTGAGAGGCTGTGTCAATTGCTAGAAATATGCTTCTTCCTTCCTCAACTCTTAGAATAAAATATTGCCTCAAAATGCCCTAATGAATAGTAAATCTTTACAATAATTATCATCTGATTTTTTAGGTAGTGACTCTATTTATAAAATGATTTTCTATGATTTTCCTGAAATGCACATTCTACTACTTTCTTAAAATGTAATTTAAACTGAAATAACTAAAATTATCTAAAGCATATGAAATTATTACTTTTTCTTTGGTTAATAATTTGCTGTGTTTCTGACAGTATACAATATATAGGAATATGAAATCCTAATAACTATATATTATACATTTATATCAAGTATTTAGTATAATTTGATAGTAAAAACATATATATAAAGAAAATTATAGAATTCTGTATAATAGAATACGTACATAAAATTTACTAGAATAGTTACATTTTCAAAGTTCCTATATCAGGTACTTTTTATGATTAAAAATCCAAAATATTTTTAATCTACTCTATACTATATATTTCATTACTCATGAACACCTTCAGGAAGAGAGAAGGTGGAATAAAGAAGTATCCAGATTATTATTTCGGTAACATTTAAGTATTTAGAGAGTTTCAAAAAGATTTAGACTAATATGGTTTTTCGTGACTATTGTTTTACGTAGAATGTTTAAAAATATATTACATAATAGGTGATTTATACTTTTACTCATTATACAAATCAGTAGTTTGAACGAGAAATTCAAAGCATTGCTATAAATTGGTAGCTAGATTATGATTCTTAACTGTTTTGTGGGATTATCCAGGTCCAAGTATGCCATAGTAAGCTAAACAATGAATAACTATCTCAAGTAGCATATGATATGCAAAGACGGTGTTATCAACTTATCATTAGAAAATTTATTTTGAATTATTTCTCTAGTAATAACAACAGATAAGCCAGTGTTGATCCATACTGTTTCTACTATTTTCTCTTTGTGACACATTTGTGAGATCAGCTAGCGTTATAGGTACAGACTGCAGCAATGAAAAGATTTAGGGCAATCAACTCACCACATAAGAGGACAGAAGCAGAAACCCTGTGGAAGCTGTGAATCAGAAAGGGGAACAGTGTCCAAGGTAAGCAGAGAAGTAGGAATGGGGAGGAAGCAGCGGCAGGTCCTCCAGCTCCCCTATTTAGGAAGCAATGCAGTTGTAAAGGGAGCTGGGTAAATGGTTTCGGAGCCACGCACAGCAAGAACACTGTTTCTGTTTAGATTCAATATTATTTGAATTGGTGCATCTAACCAGTGATAACCCTATCCTGTAAAAAAATATCAAGTCCTTTTTATCTTTTCCAGGAAATTACTCTCCTATCCGCCCCTGTTTCTGTAATATACTTAGGGTAATGGGTAGGTTAGAAGAAGATTTTAAACAATTTCCTTCTATAGCTCTTTGGTTAAAAAACATGCAGTGCCCTCTGTCGCCAATTTTTTTTAATGATAATAAATAAATAACATCATCACTGCAAATCGCAAGCTCTATCTTTTAGATATCTGGCACTACCTTACTACTTTATTTACTCTTCAATGTCAACTTTCAACAGATCCTTAAGCTCTAGTATTAGTCCATCATATCTCTTCCTCTGTGACCCTGCTTATGCTGTAACTCACCTGGCAAAAGCCCTCCTCTCTTCACCAATTCAGCTCAATTTTTATCTTCTACAACTGCCTACCACACATCCGCACTTAGCTATGTTAAAGGCAACTCAAATTCAGTATTTGCAAAACTGAGCTCATGAATCCTTTTCCCCAATCCCATCTTATTCCATTGTCCTCTACCACAGTGAACGGGATCATCCTTTGGTCTGTTACATAAAGCAAACACATTTGTGAGGCAAGAATTCCCCATGTGCAAGAAGTCCTCTGCACAATGGGGGAAATTCACTCTCATTCATTACTGGGGCTAGGCGTCCACTGGTTATTCCAAAGTCCTGAGAGCTCACTTAGCAACAGAGCACCCTATGGGCCCACTGCCATCTATGAGTGATGCACACAGTTAGTGCCCATTGTCCTGGTTCTTTGCAAGGTCCTGCAGCTCTGCCGCTTGTAAGTCATGCTTGGGGAAAGGAACTCTGGCGAGGCTGGGAATCCGTCGGGGCACCATGTATCCATTCCTGCTGATGCCTCCCTACCTTGGGGGCAGTGCCAAGGAAGAGTGTAAAGGACCACTACCCTCAATATTTGATTGCTATTTCTGTATCATAGATTTGCAGATGACATTTTCCTTCTTTAACATTTTCTATATTTAAATTTTTTCTCTTTTGTAACTGTATTGCTTTAAGCATCAGAAATAAGTTAGTATTTGGAAAAACTAAAGAAAGAAAACAACTAGGGATCTAAAAAAATGTGCTAAGTTTTTTTAAAAAGTTCTGAGTTTGCAGATCTCAGAAGAATGCACAAATATATTTCTACAATCTATGGTGAAGAGCATTTGTTATGGTATACAAAAAACTAAAGCGACACAGACTTGAAATTTCATTTTGAGTGCATATTTTTATTTGTTACATCTCAGTATTCATTACTCAAAAAATATTTTAAAGAAGGAACACATTTTTCCCTCATGACTCAAGACAAGGAGTGTATGCCTTGGTCATAGAACACTGGCATGGCAGCATTTCAATGAAAATAGTTTATTATTTATTTATACTACCATATGCACAACACCATCTACATAAACTCCGAGCAATGTATGCCCCAATTTTCACTTTGGGTCTTAATCCTGACAGATTCAGATATAGAGTAAAATGTTAAGTTATTTTTTCATCCAATATAATCTCTGCATATTTTTTAAACTTTTAATTGTGGAAAGTGTCCAATATATACAAGAATATGGGAATAATATAATGAACCCACATGATTCAACAATTATCAGCTCGTCAGACATCTTTGACAATTATCAACCTATGGCCAATCTTGTTTTATCTGTTCCTCCATTCACTGTCCTCAACTCCAGTTATTTTAAAGCAAATCTCAGACTTCATAACATCTACATTTCTATATTGTTTCCAAAGGAAAATCCAAGAAGAGATTAATGGTAAACATAAGCAAAATGTTAGATTCAATTTAATAATATTGATTTTCCCTTCTTATATAAAAAGTAGAGTCATAGGTACAAAGTTGGTAGTCCCCTACAGAGAATATTTTTAGGGGTTCCAAAAGATCAAAGGATCAAAAAATAGATCCTTTAGTCCTCCTACCCACTGCCTGCTAGACTTAGAGGCATTTCCTAGGATGAAGGCATCCTCTCTAAGTGTCCCTTGACAAAATACACATAGGTTGTCCATAAGGCAAAATGTAATGAGGTAGCCCATTGATATATCACTTTTTGAGCTACATAGATGATAAGTACCCTCAAGGGGATAGAGCAAAACTGGGAAATGATCACCATGAGACAGAGACAAAAGAAGATATTGTGGAGTTCCTAAGGAGGAGGAAACAAAAGAGGCAGAGGGTACCCAGAAAGAAAGTCGGAGATACCAAAACATCACCTCTGCTAACTTCACAGCTTTGTCCATGTTCCTCTAGATTTCTCTCGGTCAACAAAGAAGAGAAAAATTATAAAGAATATTAACAAGTCATTCGCAATTAGAGCTACTAAATCTAGACTTTGAAGAGGCTAGTCCTTGAAATTTCTAGTGAATCACTCACTTAAGAGAAAACTGTACTGGAGAGTCTTGTGTGTGATTCAATTTGGGCAATCAAGGCATATTGACTTCTAGGAGATTTAGGTCTTCTGGAATAGAAATTGTAAACAATTTTATTACTAGTATCATTATCAAATAAACTAGTTGTTTTTCAATAGGTAACTACTCTGCTGAATCATTTATTCTGCACATATTGTTATGATAAAAATATTTCCGCAGAATAGAAACACAAATATACAGTACCTTCAGAGGTTACACACTACACAACTGGAGCCAGACTGCCTGGGTTTGAAACTTTGCCCTGATGCTAATTTTCTGTGTGATGTTGGAAAAATTGCTTAATCTCTCTGTATCCTGGTTTCCTCACATATAAAATGGAGCATATGGCCAGCCCCAGTGGCCTAGTGGCTAAGTTTGGCATGCTCTGCTTCAGTGGCCTGGGTTCGCTTCCCAGGCACAGACCTACACCACTCATGCATCAGTGGCTGTGCTGTGGTGGTGGCTCACATACAAAATAGAGGAATACTGGCAGTGGCTATTAGCTCACAGTGAATCTTCCTCAGCAAAGAAAAAGGGGGGATAACAACAGTTGCCCCATCTTAGGTCTCTTGTGAGGGATTAACTGAATTAATATATGGAAAATATTTATATAACAGTGCTTAGCAGCTAGTAGGAACTAGATAAATGTAAGCTGTTGCTCCCCGTCCCACCCTTTCACCACCAGGATGTAAGTTCCAGAGAGGCTGGTGTTTTTTGTTCATTAATGTATCCCCAGTGCCTAGTACTGGCACAAAACACTCAATTAATATTTGTTGAATAAATAAATATGTAAAACTTTAGTTACCTTATTATAGAGAAAATTTTAAACATGAATGTACATTACTTATTATGACATTAAAGATGAAACATGCTAAACAATCCTGCTGAAATAAAAATTGTAATTAAGTAAAAACCCTGAAGGGAGAAATTACAAATTCTGTGACTGCTACTTATATTTACGATAGATAAATCTGAAAACTAAGAGCAAGTGAAGCTAATCTATACCCAAAAGGCAGTGATGCTCCAGAGATTTGTCCTTCCAGTTAGTATCTGAAGCCACATACCATCAAATATGAAGTATCAGTTTTATTGAGGTGGAACTTTTACTTCTTTTCAGAAGATAAACTCAATTTTGATGTCAGGTCTATAGCAGAAAATTCACTGGGAAATTGGGAAGATTGGCCTCTCACAAGCTTTCCAAACATATGGATCATTCAATGAATTACTCAACAGTGATTAAAAACGTCAGTTAAAAACTTACTTAGGTGGCTGGCCTGGTAGTATAGTGATTAAGTTTGTGCACTCCGCTTTGGCGGCCTGGGGTTCACTGGTTTGCATCCTAGGTGCAGACCTACCACCCCCCATGAAGCCATGCTGAGGCAGCATCCCACAGAGAAGAACTAGAATGACCTACAACTAGGATATACAATTACATACTGCAGCTTTGGGGAGAAAAGAAAAAAAACAAAAGGAAGATTGGCAACAGAGCTTAGCTCGGGGCCAATCTTCCTCACCAAAAAAGAGCCACAGAAATTAAAAAAAAAAAAACCTTATTTAAGCTCTATAGACATAGACATCTCAGGATTGGTACGTAGATAATATTCAATTTACCAATCAATACCTCACTTTCTTATAAGAAAATACAGCCAAATATTTCTTCTAGATGCTCCATTTCTAGCACTGGAAGTATATGGGACATTTCACAGAATTTAACTTTCCAAATAACCTGAACTTATCCCCTTTTATATAGTGTTAATACATTTTCATGGACATTTTCCCAAAATGATCTTAACTCTTCCTTGCTTTTCTGCACATAGCAGGCATTGTTTGATTAAATTTTATGTTCGATAATTTGACCTTTTCTTATGACTCAGGGTCATCATTACCAAAATTAGTTATTGCTCTGTGTTGTAACGCAGGAACGCCCTCAGGAGTTGTGAGGTTTGGAAAGTTGTTTGTCTTACTAAAGGCTCTGGACTGCTGAGAGTCTTCACTTCTTATTAAAAGGACGGTGGTAAAGAGGGGCTCTACACTGAACACTCCCTTCAGATCCACTGGGCTCTGATTGTAGATGAAGGCCATGAAGTATTCACTCCCACTCCCCAAGAGCTGTGAATGGACTTTCGAAGCCGGCTCTCGGACATCTGAGCTTCCTGGCTATCCCAGGAAGAAATGCTTCTGAAGTGAGAGAGAACAGAAGGATTTTGTTGGGTAAGAGGAGTTCTACCACAGCCCAAAGAAGTTTGCACTATCAGCTTTCCAGCCTAGCTCATTGGTCTAGGCTATCAAAGTAGTGTTAATGGAATTCAACAAGGAGGCTACTAGACTGAGGTAGCCTCAGTAAGCAAATCAAAACCTAGGACAGAGTCAGTGCACTGGAATCCAAGAAAGGGAAACTTAAGAACCACCAATCACAAATAGCCAATGAGGATTTCCCAAATAAAGCAGCAGCTTAAGCTATGGCCAATCAAATAATTTTTTCACTTTGCTTCAACATCTTCTCTGTAGAAAACTTACCCACAGCTCCTGTCAATGAAGCACTCCTAACCACTTTGGGTGTGGCACTGCCATACTCCAACCCGTGTATGCTCAAATAAACTCTTGAAAAATTTAATGTGCCTCAGTTTATCTTTTATTGTATTTAATTTTTTCTGAGGAAGATTAGCCCTGAGCCAACATCAGCTGCCAATCCTCCTCTTTTTGCTGAGGAAGACTGGCCCTGAGCTAACATCCGTGCCCATCTTACTCTACTTTATATGTGGGATGCCTGCCACAGCATGGTTTGCCAAGTGGTGCCATGTCCGCAGCCAGGATCTGAACCAGCGAACCCCGGGTCACCAAAGCAGAACGTGCAAACTTTAACCGCTGTGCCACCGGGCCGGCCCCAGTTTATATTTTAACAATAGGAACCTATGAAATTCAAGGTGCAAGAAAGTAACATGGTAGAATTTCTTAAATGCTGTGCCACTAAACTTCAACTTCAAGAGCTTAAACTCCTGTGAACCTCGGTGGTAATAAATGGTATAATAGTAACATTAGGTCAAGAACAAGGGTTGCAGGTCTTTGAAGAACTGACTGAAATGCACAGGCATGCGGTGGGGACATCCTTGTTCCAGCACTTGCTACAGAGTTAGCCAAGTATTTTGGGGGCCTTTGAGTAGTTTTTTCTGAGACTGGGAAAATAAAGATCATATTCATCTTCATCACATTATCACATTATCTTAAAGCGAACTCCTAGCTTTTACTTCTTGATGAACTCACTGTATTTACCAACATCATCTCTTCCTCCCCCTTGCAATTTGTTGCTTCTAATTTATTATGGTCTGGGAAGCCACAATCTAAGCTTTCTAATATTGGATCTACAATAAAAGTAATATTTGCCTGAGGGGTTTACCCCATGGAAAGCACATGGGCAATAAACATTGCTATATTTATCTTAGGATGGAAGAGAATTTTAAACTTGATTCCTAATCCTTAATGTGTTCTAGGATGGCTAAGATTGCAAAATAAATTACCTTGAGATAAATAAGGTGTTATCATAAATGGATTTAGAGCTCCTGAAGTCACCAGCTTAGTACTGATCTTTTGATGCATTCTACTTAAGTTTGCGATCATAACGAACACTTTCTGCCCAACCTCATTACTTGGAAAATTGAGTGCACTCGTATGACTCGTTTACGGCACGTGCCCTGCGATCAATTAAAATTAAATTCTAGGAGAGATGCAACCCTACGCTTAAATGTTTTTTTTTTTTTTAATTCTTAAAACTTGCCATGTGGGAAAAGAAAAAGCTATTTCTGCTTATGACCCTGGGGTTTTCCATTATCTGCTAAATATTTCAATGCCTTCATAGTGTCATTTTAAAAAAGATTTATAAGTAAAATAAAAACATAAGTAAAAGCTAAATCAACAACCTCAGAGAAACAACAATCTCAAAAGAATGGCTTCCTTTTCTAGACCCATGAGAACAGCAGCACTGGGCTCCTCCTAACGCAGACTGGAAAATGTAATTATGTCTAGATGGAGACACAGTGTTGCTACGGAATTCCCAGGAGGTTTTGGGTATTCAGTGCTGGTTACTTCAGTTGCAAACTTCCACTAACAAACAACTAGAAAGAATGAGTGGTCCGTGTGCAGCTGCATCCCCTGCTATTGGGCATTTATTCCTTACACTGTCTTTGAAATGTTGCTTCAAGGGTGGCTAATCTCCAAATTCAGTAGTTTAATATATCTTCATTTTTATATCTTTGAGACATGGCATTGATGAACTTTCTCAATTTTCAAAGCTCTGTTTTTTGTACTCAGCTTCACATCAATTTCCTAACTAGGACGAGAATCCTTTTACTAACTCCTGAACTTTCCATTTCTAGTTTTACATGTCAGGTGTTTATTCCTCATTGCTGGGTTACTGAAGCAGGTTCATAACTATTCTCCCTTCTCTGTCTTTCCCACCTCCAATCATCCAACTTACCAATTTCATATTAATCTACTGCAAAGAGCCTTTTTAAAAATCTGCTCAAAAGCCATTAGCCCATCCACACAATAGAAGCCTGTCTCCTTGGTTCTTTCTAAGCTTCTGTCTCCAACTTTGTCTTCTCCCATTTCTCTGATGTTCCATTCACCCCAGCTAAATTTGCGGATTCACTGTCTCAATGTCACTCTGCCCTTCTCAGTGACTGTCTACCACCAGGGTTGCCTCCTACACTGCCCTATCCATCCTTCCCTTAAGACCCAATACAATTCCCAACTTCTCCTTGACTTGGGGTGGGGGGCAGGCAGAAGAAAAATAGAGGCAAAAGAGAGACGAGAGGGGCACAGTGGTTAAGTTTGCATGCTCTGCTTCAGCGGCCCGGGATTCGCCAGTTCAGATCCTGGGTGCGGACCAACGCACCACTTATCAAGCCATGCTGTGGGCAGGCATCCTACACATAAAGTAGAGGAAGATGGGCATGGATGTCAGCTCAGGGCCAATCTTCCTTAGCAAAAAAAGAGGAGGTTTGGTGGTAGATGTTAGCTCAGGGCTAATCTTCCTAGGAAAAAACAAAAGAGACAGAGAGAGATGAGAGAGGTGCCAGCCCGGTGGTGTAGCAGTTGAGTTCCCATGCTCTGCTTTGGTGGCCTGGGGTTCACCAGTTTGGATCCTGAGTGTGGACCCATGCACCACTTATCAAGCCATGCTGTGAAGGCATCCTACATATAAAGTAGAGGAAGATGGGCATAGATGTCAGCTCGGGGCTAATCTTCCTCAAAAAAAAAAAAAAAACCAAAAAAACTCCATTATTGCTTCTCCACAATTGAGGGGATTAACATAGTAGGCAATGCTTTTGGGGGCCCTTCTTAATTGTTTAGGTTTATTATTCCTGAAGACAGAGTCCATTATTTTTTGTAAGAAACACATTATCTCCCAGAAATGCAATGCTTTTTGTGAGATGGCTAACTCAGCAAAGGAAGAGAGAATCTCTACTGAAAAACTGGCTTAAGGAAATGTATGAAGCATCTCCTCTCTGCCCCATTCTGGTCCATGATCTTAAAAATCAGAGATTTTTAAACTTGAAATGGGCTTTCTAGTGCAATTTTCTAATATTGGAGGAATGCATTGCCTCTAGAGCATGCATATGTAGAGACTCTTGGAGGTTCCTTTACAGACTTGAAGACCTCTGCCCTAAGAGGCTTCCTGTTCACAGGGAATGTAATCTAGTCAGCTTAAACAGAAACAATTTTATTACAGGGTAGTTAAGTCAAAGTTCCCAACCACATCACCAGATGTTCTAAAGGAAATCTTGCTGCTGCTGCCACCGCTTGCTCAGCAGCTATGATGCCAAAGACTAGACTAGCGACCACAGAAGAACCAAATACCTTTGCTGCCTTTTCTGCACCTCACTTTCACACACTCCAAATCTTAGACAGCTGAATCTGCTTGGCAGAGCCTAGAGCACGAGTAGACCTCTAGCTGCAAGGAAGTCTTGAAAAGGTGCTTTTTTACTTTCCATCCTCTGTAGTATGGGAAGATATGCCAGAATGGGAGTAGAGTGGGTATCGAAGGAGCCAACCTGTAGTGTCTGCCCCATGCAGTCACACACAATGAATGAGTCTGCTTCTCTCATGAATGACAAACTGAATAATGAGGCCATGGAGAGAGCTGATGATGAGTGTAGGCCCTGGAATGAGACTGCTAGGATTCAGCTCACATCTTGGACACCACCTGTGTGATCCTGGGCAGTCACTTATTATTTCTATGCATTTACTTTGTCTACAAAGGGAATATGTATAATTCTCGACTCTCCAGGTTAGTGTGAAGATTAAGTGCATTAAAATATAAAGTGCTTGGAATACTGCTTGTCATATACTAAGTGCTCAATAATGTCAGTTACAATTATTTCTAGGAAATTGTGGCCTTTTTTAAATTTACATGAGCTGAACTAAAATCTGTGTGCATCTATATCAGAAGATAGTTTAAATGGATTGCAACAAATGGAAGATATGATATTTGCAAAGTTCCAGTGAGAATTTTCTCCCTAGACTCTTTGCCAGCATGCTTTTGTACTGCTGCTATTAAAGTATGGAAAGAAATCTGTCATTAACCTGCCTCAAATTAGGTAATTGTCACAGCTTATCACTGCTGTCCCTGTGGAGGGTAATAAGAGCTTTTAGACATCTTTCTTTTCTGAAGGAATTGCACAGTCCCACCTCAGGATGTTTACTTTGAGTTCTGAACAAAACTCTCTATTTCCATCCCTGAAAAAAAATACAGAGTCAAGAGGGGAACTAGGAAGGGAAATAACGAAATGTTCTTTAATATTGTTTTGAGTCAAGAATTTGGGGACAGTAAAATAACAACAAAAATTTTAGACAACTCTCAGTATCTAGATAACTGGAAACTTCCATCTCTATACTAAAATACATTTAGGGCCAGATCAAAAAAGGAGCCTCCCCTGATTTTGGCACACATCTAAAACAGCTCCTTCTGCTATTTTTTGAGCATCTCTGCTTATTAGAAAATTCTTTTACACAAGGTGTTGGAATCTGTCTGCCAATTTTAACCCAGTGGCTAGTTCCACACCCTGGCACTGCATAAACCACTTTCTCCCCTCACATAGAGAATTGTGGTCCTGGGATAGCACTGTCAAGGACTGGCAGCTGTTTATATGTGAGGCAGCATGGCACTGCCATTAAGGACATGGACTCTCATTCTTGCTCCTCTGTGTGATCTCAGGGAGGTGCATTAATCTGTCTGTGCCCATTTTATGATGCGTAAAATGTGTGATAATAAGAATACCTACCTCACTGGATTATGAGAACATTAAATGAGATGCTGTAATAAGCATTAGTTATCACTAATGACATCATCATTACCATCATCATCATTATCACAGGCTCCAAATTAGTCTTAGAGTTAAATAACACCTTTTAATTAAAACATCCTTGTGAGATGCAGTTCTATTTTTATCCACCTTTAATAGACAGGCTTCCTTTTGTCACTCTCTTCCATAATGTGGCAGTAAGTGTACACCATCCTCTGCCTGTGATTTAAGTATTACAGCAGACAGACGCAGTCTTCTTTGCCCATTTGTTCTTTCTCCATACTTTTATTAATGCCATCGATTATGATAGGTATGGGAGCTCATCAGGCTTCTAATTTATATTGACTTTATGGACAAATAAAACCCCTAGGTCTTTTCCCAAGGAGCTGCTATTATTCCATGTGTCTCTCGTTCTATAGCTTTATGGGTGATTTTTGCTATCCTAAAGGTTACATGATAAAAGAATTCTGCTTAGGGACAGCTTTGACTTGGCTTGTGTGATTTATGGGTCCAGACCCTTTAGGTAAATAGGATAAACCAAATAAAGATGATTCCCATAGTACTGAAAATACAACTATCTATCTATCTCCTCCACAAGACTATTAGCTATATGAAGCCCAAGTTTCAGTCTTGAGGATCTATTTATATTTTTTAGCCAAAAGTGTGCACTCAATACATACTGAACTGCTAACCTCTACAGAGTAAAGTAATGGTTTGTTCCCTTTATTATCGACCATGTGCAAGATAATCCTGATAGATTTGTGAACATTGCATCAATTTCTTCACAATGCAGTGTTTCACATAATGCAATGACAAGGCACACATCTGGTTTACAACCAATGCTTCATTTTAATGTAATCTTGTAGCTGCCCAGAGGATGTAATACTTGTCATCGATAATACATTTCCAAACTAATACAGCATAACTTATCACAGTACTGAAAATAAATTTAGATGTACAGCAACCAATGATGCTAACTAACTATGTAAAATGCATGGAAGCTTTACATAGAGAAATTTAAAAACACCTCTCATGCTATAACCCAATTAAAATACCGATCAACAGTATTCTTGCCTCATTACACAAGCAACTCAAGGGGTGACAACTGCTTTTATGATCATTTACTATTAACAATGAGAAAACATGATTTCCATTAAAATAGATACTCTGAAATGAAATGAGCATGCTTTGCAGAGATGTGGTTATCAATCTTTCCTTCCCCATATTCTTTAACTCTTCCTCCTCCCCACCCTTCAAGGCATCCAAGGGGAAAAAAGAGAAAAGAGCATTAAGTTCTTCCTTCCAGGTGAGCCCAGTATTCCTCCTCTCCAGAGTTACTCCAGATGCACAAAAATAGAGCAGCTAAGAGCCAAGACTTTCAATGTTAGCTGTCAGAGGTTCAGACCATTTCCCTCCACCCACTTGGGCCAGTTATTTAACCTGAGTTATCCTTGTTTCCTCCTGTATAAAGTGGTAATTATCCAACTCCCAGGATAGGTATAAAAATTTATTTACAGAGCACCTAGCACAGGTAGGGGAGTATTTTCCATACTAGGAAAAACCCACTGTAGTTCACAGATATAGATAGGAGAATTTGGAGGAGAGAACAGAATACCTGATTGCCAGGCCCCTCTGGCAGGGCAGGGCCAGGTAGCAAGAGTGCTGTAATCATAATCCTGGTTCACATGGAGAAGGAGGCCAAGCTCCTAGCAAGTGCGTTAATGCTGCTCAGGAGGCCTGGGCCTGGACCAGTGTCACGAGCAACTCTCGATCAACATTATAGTTATACAGAAAGGAATTCAAGGACAGGAAGGAAACATTTTCAGGATATCTGTTTGGAGGATATGCAATCACTTGAAGAAATCAGCAATGAGAAAATAAGACATTATGGTACATTATACCTCTAAGTCAGAATGCTGTGTTTTGTTTTAAACTTGGGGATCTCGATTAGCAGATGAGGTAGGGCTAGGCAGAATAGAGAACACCAGGGAGCAGTACCGTAATGGCTGTCAGGCCACCTCTTGAAGCTCCTCGACCATTCTCAGGTGCAGGATCCGAACAAACAGGATGTATCTTTACTGTTCACATGAGGCCTGTTGATCTGAATGAGATTTCTAATCCTCATCACATCCAAACAAGGAGAGAAAGAGCAACTCCAGATGTACATAAAGATTCACAAACTAACAAAGCTGGGAAGGACTTTCAGTTCTATTTCCATTTTGTAATTTTACCATAAAAAAACAAAGTGTCCAGAGAAAATGTGACATGACCAAGGACACAGAGCTAGTTACTGGACAGCTAGGACTAAAGCTGGTCTCCTGATTTTTGGTGAGTTAAAAGTCTGATTTCCATACATTTATTCTCTAGATAATGACAACAATAACAGGAAAGCTTCATAAGCAAACCAAAAAAAAGAGGGAAAAATCATCTTGGGGAAGCTCATAATTTAGAAAGAAATGTTTAGATGACTGTTTATTAATTTTGCTTCAGCTAAGAGATTAAAATTGGTAACCACTTCACACATCTATATGCCACCTGGAGTTGTGGCATGACTAGTGGCCACTGAAACACTGAATTGTAGGGGACATCAGGTGAATTTTTTACTTAAAAGCTTCCCTCAAACAGAATGTCACCATAAAAAACTCAATAAGAAAACTGAGGAAGATGGAGCACTTCCTAACACATTCTATGAAGCCAACATCACCCTGATCCCAAAACCAGACAAGGACAACACAAAGAAGGAAACCAACAGGCCAACATCACTGAACATAGATGCAAACTCCTCAACAAAATTCTGGCAAACTGAATACAGCAATACATTAAAAAGATCATACATCATGATCAAGTGGGATTTATACCAGGGACACAGGGATCGTTCAACATTCGCAAGTCAATCAACGTGATACACTACATTAACAAAATGAGAAACAAAAACCACATGATCATCTCAATAGACGCAGAGAAAGCATTCAACAAGATCCAACATCTATTTATGATAAAAACTCTTAATAAAATGGGTATAGAAGGAAAGTACCTCAACATAATAAAAGCCATATATGACAAACCCACAGCCAACATCATACTCAATGGCAAAAACTGAAAGCAATCCCTCTGAGAACAGGAACAAGACAAGGGTGTCCACTCTTACCACTCTTATTCTGGTTTTGGCCAGAGCAATTAGGCAGGAAAAAGAAATAAAAGGAATCCAAATAGGCAATGAAGAAGTGAAACTCTCGCCGTTTGCAGACAACATGATTTTATATATAGAAAACCCCAGGGGCCGGCCTGGTGGTGCAGCTGTTAAGTGCGCACAATCCGCTTCGGCGGCCCGGGGTTGGCCAGTTTGGATCCCGGGTGTGGACGTGGCACCGCATGGCAAGCCATGCTGTGGTAGGCATCCCATATATAAAGTAGAGGAAGATGGGCACAGATGTTAGCTTAGGGCCAGTCTTCCTCAGAAAAAAAGAGGAGGATTGGCATATGTTAGCTCAGGGCTAATCTTTCTCAGAAGAAAAAAAGAAAACCCCAAAGAATCCATCAAAAAACTCTTAGAAATAATCAACAGCTACAGCAAGGTTGCAGGGTATAAAATCAACATACATAAATCAGTAGCATTTTTATACTCTAACAGCGAACTAACAGCAAAAGAACTCAAGAACACAATCCCATTCACAATCGCGACAAAAAGAATAAAATACCTTGGGGTAAATTTAACCAAGGAAGTGAAAGACCTATACAATTAAAACTACAAGACTTTCCTGAAAGAAACTGATGAAGAAATAAAGAGATGGAAAGACATTCCATGTACATGGATTGGAAGAATAAACATAGTTAAAATGTCTGTAATACCTAAAGCAATCTACAGATTCAACACTATCCCAATCAGAATCCCAATGACATTCTTTACAGAAATAGAACAAAGAATCCTAAAATTCATATGGGGCAACAAAAGACCCCGAATCACTAAGGCAATCCTGAGAAAAAAGAACAAAGCTGGAGGCATCACAATCCCTGACTTCAAAACATACTACAAAGCTACAGTAATCAAAACAGCCTGGTACTGGTACAAAAACAGGTGCACAGATCAATCGAACAGAATTGAAAGCCAAGAAATAAACCCACACATCTATGGACAGCTAATCTTCGACAAAGGAGCTGAGGGCATACAATGGAGAAAACAAAGTCTCTGTTGCAACAGATGGTGCTGGGAAAACTGGACAGCTCCATGTAAAAGAATGAAAATTGACCATTCTTTTTCACCATTCACAAAAATAAACTCAAAATGGATCAAAGATCTAAAGGTAAGACCTGAAACCATAAGCCTTCTAGAAGAAAATATAGGCAGTACACTCTTTGACATCAGTATTAAAAGGATCTTTTCAGACACCATGTCTTCTCAGACAAGGGAAACAATAGAAAGAATAAACAAATGGGACTTCATCAGACTAAAGAGCTTCTTCAAGGCAAGGGAAAACAGGATTGAAGCAAAAAAACAATCCAACAATTGGGAAAAAAACATTTGCAACTCATATAGCCAACAAAAGGTTAATCTCCATACTATATAAACAACTCACACAAATCAACAACAAAAAAATCAAACAAACCGATCAAAAGATGGGCAGCGGACATGAACAGACATTTCTCCAAAGAAGATACATGGATGGCCAATGGGAACATGAAAAGATGCTCATCATCACTGATCATGAGGGAAATGCAAATCAAAACTACACTAAGATATCACCTTACACCCGTTAGAATGGCAAAAATAACCAAAACAAAGAGTAACGAGTGATGGAGAGGTGGTGCAGAAAAAGGAACCCTCATACACTGCTGGTGGGAATGCAAACTGGTGCAGCCACTATGGAAAACAGTTTGTAGATTTCTCAAAAAGTTAAAAATACAAATATCATATGACCCAGCCATCCCATTACTGGGTATCTATCTGAAGAAATTGAAATCAGCAAATCCAAAAGTCTCATGCACCCCTATGTTCATTGAAGCATTATTTACAATAGCCAGGATGTGGAAGCAATCTAAGTGCCCATCAACTGATAACTGGATAAAGAAAATATAGTGTATACACACACACACACACACACACAACGGAATACTACTCAGCCATTAAAAAGGATAAAATTGTCTGATTCACAACAATATGGATGGACCTTGAGGGTATTATGTAAAGTGAAATAAGCCAGATAGAGGAAGACAATCTCTGTATGACTCCACTAATATGTGGAAGTTAAACACGTAGACAAAGAGAACAGATTAGTGGTTACCAGGGGAAAGAGGGGGTGGAAGGTGGCACAAAGGGTGAAGTGGTGCACCTACAAAATGACTGACAAACAATAATGTACAACTGAAATTTCACAACGTTGTAAACTATCATAATCTTAATAAAAAGTAAAAAACAAAAAAAGTGGTGGTCATACATAAGTATACATACTTTGCTTATTAAAAAAACCCTCAATAATACAGAATATTCTATAATAAGGAACATTTCTTCACGATTTGTAATCAACATTGATGATTTGATAGAAACTTCAGATGAATATATTCTGAGGGGGGATGTGATGAGGGTTAGATAGCTCATTCAGATCAACAGTCCTTACATGAATAGTAAAGATACATCTCGTTTGTTTGGATCCTGCACCTGAGAATGGTCAAGGAGCTTCAAGAGGTGGCCTGACAGCCATTACAGTACTGTTCCTTGGTGTTTTCTATTCTGCCCTGCCCTACCTCATTAAGATTTTGCCCCACCATCTCTTTTATGTTCAATCAATTGTTCCCTTTCCATACACTTCCCTTCCATGCCTCAAACATGCACAATCTTTCCAATCTAAAGAGCTTCTTCTGCCTTGACCCTGATTCCACCTCATGACCAGCTTCCTCTCTCTTACTCATCACATTCCAATTTAATGTGGCAAGTCTATACTGTCTCCATTTCCACCCCTCTCCCTCACTCATGAGCTGGGTGCATTATGCTTCTTGCCCTTTCATTCCAGAAGAAACTGTTCTCCTGTGTCACCAATAAGCAGGAAAATTTGATGTTGAATTATCCTAGCAGTGATCATTGCTACTTTCTGTTTTATTGAAGAGAAAACTCATGCTTTTTAATCTCTCATTAACCTCTTTTCCATACAAAGAAATCATATTTAGTCCTTCAAGCCTTTATTAAAAGAATACCATGAAAACTTATATCTGATAAGGATCTGCATCCAGAATATATAAAGAACTTTTATAATTCAATAATGAAAAGTCAAATAAATAAATATGAGTAAAGGATCTGAATAGTATTTCTCCAAAGAAATGGCCAATCAGTATATGAAAAGATGCTTAACATCAACATCATTAATCATCAGGGAAGTATAAATCAAAACCACAATGAGACACTACTCTACCCATTAAGATGTCTATAATCAAAAGACAGGTAATAGCAAGTGCTGCTCAGGATATGGAGAAACTGCAACACTCACACACTCCTGGTGGGCATGTAAAATGATGTAGCCACTTCGCAAAATAGTCTGTCAGTTCCTCAAGAAATTAAATACAGTTATCACTTGACTCAGAAATTCCAGTCCTAACCATATACCCAAGATAAATGAAAAGAATGTCCACAAATAAGCTTGTACATTATTCAAAGTAGCGTTATTTATACTAACCAAAATGTGGAAACAACCCAGTGTCCATCAAATGATGAATAGATATATAAAATGTAGTGTATTTAGTCAATGGAATATTATTTGGAATGACTTAGAATAATTAAAAGAAATGAAGCATTGATTCGAGCTATAACATGGATGAACCTTAAAAACATTACAGTAAGTGAAAGAAGGCAGGGACAAAAGACCATATATTATATGATGCTTTTATATGAAATGTCTAGAATAGACAAATTCATAGAGACAGAAAGTAGGTTAGCGCTTGCCTAGGGCTGAGGAAGAGGTAGGTAAGGGAGGGAATGGGGAGTGACTGCTAATCAATACGGATTTCTTTCTGGGGTCATGAAATGTTCTACCACTGATTGTGGGGATGGTTGCACAACTCAGAATATACTGAAAGTTATTGAATTGTATATATATATATTTTGTGTGTGTGTATGTGTGTGTGTGTGTGTGTGTAAGAAGAAGATTGGCCCTGAGCTAACAACCATTGCCAATTTTCCTCTTTTTAGCTTGAGGAAGATCGTCCCTGAGCTAACATCTGTGCCAATCTTCCTTTATTTTGTACGTGGGACACCATCACAGCATGGCTGGATGAGCGGTGTATAGGTCTTCACCTGGAATCTGAACCGGTGAACCCCAGGCTGCCAAAGCAGAGCATGCAAACTTAACCACTATACCACCGGGCTGGCCCCGAACTATATTTTAAATGAGTGAATTGTATTATATATAAATTCTATTTCAAAAAATTTGTTATACTAAGAAATACCATGAAAACCAGAATGGACAGGAATGGTCTCCAGCAGTACACTTTCCTCTTTGAATTTTTAAACATCAGGAATCAGGCTTATTGTTTTTAACTTGTATAACAAAAAATCGATCCAAAGTTTACATCAGCTGGGTGCCACAGCTAACAGGAAAAGAAGCATGATCTTTTATGCTGACTACGTTCTCCTCTTGTTAAAAAATAACTTTAAAAAACAGCTGAAACTGTTAGTTAAATATTATCAGAAAGATCTTATGCATATCAATTATGCCCAAAGTCATTATTTTTGGCAGTCACACTATAAATCTAGACTCCGGAGAGACAATTTTGTACCATCTGTTCTCAAACTTGAGCATGCATCAGAATTACCTGGAGGGATTGAAAAAAATACAGATTGCTGGATCCCACATGCAGAATTTTTGATTCAGCAGGGGTAGGGTGGAGACACTAACAAGTTCTCAGGTGATGCTGATTCTGCTAGCCCAGGGACCACTCACTGTTCTATTACTAATCTATTTAGTTTTTTCATGGTCTTATTAATGGCTAATTTATCCTGATTGGCTCAAAGATAGTTATAGTCAAAAATCAACCCTGTTATATGAGCCATATGGTAGATTAAAACTGCCATAGTAGAAGGATTGCTTGATTAAGAGAAAACTATTGCATAAGACAGTAGTGTACTGAATGGGCTTGCAATATATGGTGAGACTTAGGCAGTGCAGGTAGCAGGTGCAGAATCAGAATGTCACAGAAAGGCGGGCATCAGTGAATCAGATTAATGCCATAGAACTAGAAGAGAGATCAATAAAGTTTTGCTCCTGGGGACAATGAGATGACAGTCACTAGGGCCTCATTGCATCCTAATTGGCCTTCAGTTCCTGAACCACATTCTCAATTCTGTATGGCCCAACACTACAGCTGTCCCAGCGTTCCCCTGACACTTTCATGTGCTGCTGTTTCTGCAGTACAGCAAGCTGGACTGTGTGGCTGAGATAGCTGTCCCCGTTATTCCAGAGTTATTCCTATAATAACCTGCCCCACCTAAGACTTGAATGGGTAGCTTTCCTTGAAAGTCCAACACACAAATTTCCAAAAAGATCTTAACATGACAGGTTGATGGGCCAGCTCTAACAAGATGATGCTTGATATAATATGTGCTCATTATGGACTTCTAGCTCATATTTAATAAACACATGATAAAACTGGCACAAAAAAAAAACAGAGTTTCTCTTGCTCCCATAAGAATATACAGCCAGCAAAAGAAGATAGCAGTCCCACGCTGCACTAAGTCAAACCAAACCTGGGTTTTGTGTTCAGTTATTACCATATTTTCAACAGAAGCAAAGATAAACAAGGATATGTCCAGGTTAGAGTGGAAGAGTCTGGAAATGATGTAACTGAGTAAGAGTTAAAGGAATCAATAGGTTTAGTTGGAGAAACTTTACAGAAAGGGAGAGGTAGGAGAGAAGATAGCAATTATCTAATGGTTTCAGTGCTGGCCCAAATAATACCAACTACAAGAAAAAAAAGGATGATTCCACAGTCTAAATCCGGGAAACTCAGATGATTGTGTCTTCTTCTTAAATATCTCCTGTATAGATTAGAATATAGAAAACTGCCTGCCATGTAGTAGGTGCTCAATAAATATTTGTTGAATAAATTAGCCCAATAAAGAATTTGTGAAGTACTGAAATTAAAGAATCTACTGTTTGAATTGTTTCCTCAAATAATTTGACTGTGGTTCCCCATCTCCTTGTGATGCCTATTAACATATACCACGGAATTAGTGGTCTTTGGAAGACATTTGGGAAAATGTTTTTATAGACAAAGCATATATGGCTTTAGGTAAAATAAAAAAGTAGCAATCAAAGGAGTAGCCTTAGATCAAATGTAGGGTAAAACTTGTAATAAGTAGAAGAGCCCAAAATCATAATGGGCACCCCTGAGGCTGTGAACTCATAGGAAGAGTTTTGAGGAAAGGCTGGATTACCAGTTGTTAGGATTTCTGTTGATGGGATTCATGGGTTGGGTAATTAGCCAAACTAGATCAGTAGTTCCCAGACTCTTATATTTATAGAATCATAAATTTGAAAATTAAATTTGGAGATCTACTTTTAGGCTAAACACTTCAGCTTTTATCAGTAATGGACAATAATTATCATTTATTATCACCTTCATTTCATAAAAGGAAGACCATTTTAATACCAAATAACCATGAAGTATACATCATTTCAGCAAAAGAGAAATTTAGCAAAATTAGACCAATAATATCTTTATTTTTCTCATTTTATAAGGAGATGCTTTGTCACTAACTGCCCCTTGTCCATGAACCCCAACTTTGCAACCACTGCCCCATATGACCTCACAGTTTTCTTCCAGAAAATGTTCTATGATTTTAGGAAAATGCCTTATCAATGTTAGCCAATAATTTATGATGATGAGAAAAGGCTAAGAGACAGAAAGAGTAGCAGATGACAGAACATGGATCAGAGTAACTTTCTCAAAAGTGCAGAGGTTAAAAATCAACAGCACAGAATGGGAACAGAGGTGTTTTATTTTCTTAAATATCAGGAAAGCGGTCACCTTAGCTAAAATGAACCAGAGCTCTAATTTAGAGCTGAAAATATATCCACAAACTCTTCACTGCCCAGTGACAAATGTCTGCATACATTAGACACAGAATAACTGTATGGCAGTCGAATCACTTCACCTCCTGTTCCAATGTTGGACTTTTTCTTTCAACCAAAATCTTCCTATCCATGCTATATATACACTCTCTGTTACAATGCCTGGCTGGGGAATCAGACTCCTCTGGTGAACGTTCAGCCATTCGCAAGGGCAAAGCACCTGCTGAGTACCAGATGCCAACAATATGTAGGATGACCTCATCCTCTCCTAGTAGTCAGCTGTCCAGATACATTCTAACTGGAAAGCTGAAGTTTCATATATCTCACTATATATTCTGTTGACAGCTATGGCTCAATACTTGACTTCAATCAATCAATCATTCATAATTTGCCAAATATAATAAGCATTTTTTAATGTCTTCTTATTCTCCAAATGATTAAAATTTGAAATCGAAAAAAATATGGAGGAATATCAAGCAATTCCTCACTTCAGGAAAATTACTTTCTCTTACTCAGTTCATGTGAACTCAGAAGCAACAAACATACTGAATGCTTTCACCATGCAAGTGAATTAATAGATGCCCTTTAAGTCTTTTCACATCATCACCCTTACAGTCACTTGAAATATCTACCTAGTTTTCCATAGAAACACTAAAAAGAATATTATGGATTGAGAAAAGATCATCAAAATTTCAATGAGCCTGATTCTCGGCAAATTCTTCATCTGAATACAATTTTATGACACTATAAAAACCTCAGGGAAAATGTCTAAATGCAAATGCACCCAGGGACATTATTTAGTTTGAATTTCATTTTTTCCTGTCATATTCATGAAAGCAGTTTGTATCAGTAATCTAAAACCAAAGAGTAGTTAACCTAATCTAATTTTTTTGGCAAATGTTGGAGTAAAACCAATTTTCGATTACAGCAGGAGTCTACAAAGCTAGTGTGCATAAAACTGAAAACCATCTGGAACAATAATATCCTCCTACATGAAATTTATCAGTCAGAAAGGATGGTGGAGGACTCACAATTTCTGCTTTCACCACCAGCTCTCAACTGAAATAGGGAGGCCTGGTGTACCTGTCTCTTTAGGAAGTCATCTGTCAGTGGAGGTTATTCTGCCTCTGCTGCTGTTGTGGGGCTGCTCTGGGTATTGAGGACTGAAGTTGTAAAGTCATGCACTGTTTTATCTAAGCACCAAGGGAAAATTTTCACTTGATTTCAACTTGGTACCTATAATTAATAGTTTCAACTCACCAAATACCATTTATGTGAGCTCTGTAAACGTGAATGTGAGAGCATTTAACTTTCCAAATTCTAGGGAATTAAAACACATTCAAAGGCTCAAGCCTAGTTATTTGAAATATAAATATTTCTTATTTGGCAGTAGCATTAACAAGTTAAGTAGCATTGAGCAATGAACTGACTTTGTCCATAACAAAAAATGAGTTTGCTGAACCACCAGCAGGAAGACTTTAATGCTGTCTGATAATAAAAATATAATTATTAAAAAGAGAAGGAAAATGCATAAATGTTAAATATGACTGAAAATAAATAGCAGGAAAGAAGTAATTGTAACCTTGTAGAAATACTTCCTAGACACAAAATGGTAAAGGTACACCCAGGAAGAAGGATGGATTAGCCACGTCTCCTTACATAGGCAGTGGCTTGCATAGGTTTAGTAAAAGAAGCAACCAATAGGTTGGATATTATATGCTTGTAAGACCATTTTATTCCATTCTAGTCAATACAGTCATTTTCAAGCTTTCTCAATACACTGAATCTACAACCCGATAGCACCAAATGAAGGTGGCAGATATCCATGAATGATTTCTTCTGTGATCTGGATCATATATCATTGACAAACTTTGAACTGGAGCCAGTTTGAAAGAATTCCCAGTACTCCAGAAATTTCAGACTTTTTATTTTATGGTCCAATTAAATTAAAACACACACACACGAGATGGGGGAGGAGTGGGATCAACATTGTGCTTCCAACTTCCATTTTGCCAAGTACAGACATAAAAAAAGAAAAATTATCTAGCTTCCATCTAGAACCAGAACCATAAAAGAAACCATATTTTACCATCAAAAGTATAAAAAGATCATAATCTTAGAATAATGGTGAAATATATTCCGAGAAAGGACACCCAGTAATTTTATGCCAACATTCTCTCCAAAACACATTAGCACTTAAGATGGATGCTGTATCACATCAGGTTCCTCACCAAAACCACACACACATTAAACTACCAGTATAGAATAGACACTTCATTGCTTAAGGCACTTTTGTGTTTATATATTGAAATTAGCCTTGAAGTTTGGGGGTGAGGGTTTAAAAATAAATGTAAAATATAAGTTGTATAATTGAGGGGTTCTCGTCAAGATGGCACTGTGAACAGACGTTGAACTCGCCTCCTCCCACAAACACAACCAGGTTGCAACAATCTTAGGAAGAATCACCCTGGATTGAAAACTGAAAACTGGATAAAAAGAACCCCCACAACAAGGGACAGTCCTGACAAAAGCAGAAGAGGCAGTAACTCTGGCCGGAGAGGAAAAAAGCCACCTTTGAGAGCAGCGGAGCTTCTCAGCTGGCCAGGTGGGAGCCAACCTAAGGTATGCAGCCCTCTCTGGAGGAGTGAGGTCCGGAACGGGGGCAATACTGCTATAACCATCCTTCGGACTCAGCCCAGCTGAGAGGGGGGTCTTACTGTCTGGCTTCGCTGGCTATTAACTGCAGCGAGGACATCTCAAAATCAATGTACAAAAATCAGTTGCGTTTCTATACACTAACAACGAAGTAGCAGAAAGAGAAATTAAGAATACAATCCCATTTACAATTGCAACAAAAAGAATAAAATACCTAGGAATAAACTTAACGAAAGAGGTGAAAGATCTGTACACTGAAAACTATAAGACATTGTTGAAAGAAATCGAAGAAGACACAAAGAAATGGAAAGATATTCCGCACTCTTGGATTGGAAGAATTAACATTGTTAAAATGTCCATACTTCCTAAAGCAATCTATAGATTCAACGCAATCCCTATCAAAGTTCCAACAACATTTTTACAGAAATAGGACAAAGAATCCTAAAATTTATACAGAACAACAAAAGACTCCGAATAGCCAAAGGATTCCTGAGAAAAAAGAACAAAGCTGGGGGTATGACACTCCCCAATTTCAAATTATACTACAAAACTATAGTAACCAAAACAGCATGGTAGTGGCACAAAAACAGACATGCAGATCAATGGAACAAAATTGAGAGCCCAGAAGTAAACCCACACGTTTATGGACAGCTAATATTCAACAAGGGAGCCAAGAGCATACGATGGAGAAAGGAGAGTCTCTTCAATAAATGGTGTTGGGAAAACTGGACAGCCACATGCAAAAGAATGAAAGTAGACCATTCCCTTACACCATGCACAAAATCAACTCAAAATGGATTAAAGACTTGAATGGAAGACCTGAAACCATGAGACTTCTAGAAGAAAACATAGGCAGTACGCTCTATGACATTGGTCTGAGCAGCATATTTTCAAGTCCCATGTCTGACCGGGCAAGGGAAACAAAAGATAAAATGAACAAATGAGACTACATCAAACTAAAAAGCTTCTGCACAGCAAAGGAAACCATCAACAAAATGAAAAGACAACCTAACAATTGGGAGAAGATATTTGCAAACCACATATCAGATAAGGGGTTAATATCCAAAATATACAAAGAACTAATACAGCTCAACAACAAAAAAACCAACAATCCGATTAGAAAATGGGCAAAAGATCTGAACAGAGATTTCTCCACAGAAGATATACAGATGGCCAACAGGCATATGAAAAGATGCTCAACATCATTAGCTATCAGGGAAATGCAAATCAAAACTACAATGAGGTATCACCTCACTCCGGTCAGAATGGCTATAATTAACAAGACAGGAAACAACAAATGTTGGAGAGGGTGTGGAGAGAAGGGAACCCTTGTTCACTGCTGGTGGCAGTGCTAACTGGTGCAGCCACTATGGAAAGCAGTTTGGAGTATCCTCAGAAAATTAAGGATAGATCTACCATATGATCCAGCTATTCCACTGCTGGGTATTTATCCAAAGAACTTGAAAACACAAAGGCATAAAGATACTTGCACCCCTATGTTCATTGCGGCACTATACACAATAGCCAAGACTTGGAAGCAACCTAGGTGCCCATCAAGGGACGAATGGATAAAGAAGATGTGGTATTTATACACGATGGACTACTACTCAGCTATAAGAAATGACGAAATCCAGCCATTTGTGACAACAGGGATGGACCTTGAGGGTATTATGCTGAGTGAAATAAGTGAGAGGGAGAAAGTCAAATACCATATGATCTCACTCATAAGCAGAAGATAAAAACGACAAAAAAATAAAAAACACATAGCACTGGAGATTGGACTGGTGGTTACCATTGGGGAAGGGGGGGAGGGCAAAAGGGGTGATTAGGGTCACATGTGAGGGGATGCACTATAATTAGTGTTCAGGGGGTGAACATGATGTAATGTAGACAGAATTTGAAATATGATGTACATCCGAAAACAATAAAAATTTTTTAAAAAATAAATAAAAAGTTGTATAATTGATAATATGTCCTGAATTTCCAGTTTACAAAAACATTCATTCATCTACTATAAAACTCCTTAATGAAAGATAGAATATTTCTATGGATGAAATCTCCTTTACATCATGTCCCTAATTATTCACATGTATCAGATTGGTTGAATCTTTTAAAATGGATGATAATGAGACAGGCTATATCCATGAAAAAAAATTTTCATTAACAACTTTTCTTTCCTTATTACATCTAATTATTAATCATCTCTGCTGAGTGTTTATATTAAGAATATAATATGAATTGTTTTCATAAAATTTGAAGATCATGGAGAGGTCCTTTTGAAATAGAAATCAGATCAAGACTCACTAATTTCACTAAATTTATATTTTATATGAACTCTTGCCTGTAATCTGAGAAGTGAGGGCAAAGTTTTCCACCAAATTTAGAATAAATCCAGTCTTTCTCGTGATCTACATGGCCCCCTGATACCTCTTCAAACTCAGTGCCTGGGATTCTCCCCTTCATTGGCTGTTTCCATCAAACTAGCTTCCTTGATAGACCCTCAAACACCCCAGGTATATTTCAGTCTCAGGGTCTTTGTCCTCCTGTCTCTCTGCCTGAAAGGCCTGAAGGGTCATATAGCTTCTTCCCTCTCTGCTTAAATGCCACCTTGTCAAGAGGCTTTTCATGATCAATTCCCCATCTCCTCCACCACTCTATCTTTTTACTCTGTTTGATTGTTCTTCAAAATACTTATCACTATCTAATATCATAAAACTTATTTGTTTATCTGTTTATATCTGTCTTCAGCACTAAAATGTAAGCTTAATGAAAGTAGGGACTTCTGTTTCATTCATTATTCTATCCACAGGATTGAAAATTGCACATCGTAGGCACTCAAAAATATTTGTTGAATGAAGACATGGATGAACATAAATGTAGGAAAATAACATCTAATTTACAGAAAAATAATGTAGCACTAGTCAAGATACAATTAAATTATACTAATTCATCTCTTTAACTGTGCAGGAATTATTTGTAAATTCCTATGAAATATAACAACGAACCCATTCTTTAAAAAGGAACATAAAACCAAGTATAAAATAATGAAACAAACTCTTTTGGTGACCATGCAATTGAGTTGAAAAGTGGGTTTTTTCCCTCAATCGAGCTGAACTAGTTTTAAAATCAAGCTGAACTCTCTTCACAATCTTAAAAACAAGTAAAAAAATAAAAATTACAAAAATCCAATAAGCAAAAAGACAGTAGCGAATAAATACCAGGATATCACAATCATTGAAAATTTTATACATCAACGGCAAATGATGTCTATGATTTCACAGTTAATTTACTTTTGATCATGCTGAGAAAAATATACCTTAGCCTACATAACTATTTTAATAACTAAAATAATTTCATAGACTATTCACTGGTCTTTATCTTAATTGTTCAAGTCCAAAAAGGGCTGGTGTTTAGTAACTCTAACCTTAAGGGTTGGAATGGACTGCCCAGTTTTATGTTAAAGCTCCTACAGTCTAAGGAAATATTTCTGTGATTATTCACCGTAGTTCTTTCACAAGAGAGTAAATTACGATTCCTCTGAGAATGATGAAAAGACATATTTCAAAGTATATTTATAGACTTGGATGATATTCAAAAGGAAGATGATGATGTGACCCATTACCGATCCCTGAAGAGCACTTGATTTTAGGGTTTATATTTTTTCCCAAGACTGATTGTGAATGGGTGATGATCTATCAACTGCTTCTAATGACTTGTGACCAATGGCAAGTCTGGGAAGGAGGGCTGGTCAGGGTTACAGGTATAGGCTTTGGCCATGAAAGAGAGTGGAACTAATTGGTCCCTGTGGGAATTGAACCTGCAACCTGACTCATTAACTTCACAAGAAAGCAAACTCCTCTAAGCTGGCCAGAATTTACAAAACCATTTTCTTCAAAATGTGATTCATGTCTAGTTGGCACTAGTATTTAAGAGCAAAAATAAAATATTCTGTTTCACTGATTATTACTTGGATTAGTCAAGGAAAAAGAATTTGAGGTAGAAATAAAGAGAAAAATATCCAGGAGGTTGTCTAAAAATGTTTAATTTTTAAAAAGCTATTTCTAAAGGCCCATAGCTCGGAGCCAAAAATGGTCAGGCATTCTAAAAATATAATGTGTTTACCCAAACTGTTAAGCCCAAATCAAAACAGTATTAATCATTTCAATAATGAAGGGATTTTTATTTGAAAGGCATATTATGAATAGAAAAACACTGAAATTTTGAAGAATTCAGTAAATTGACTTTCATCCAAATTGTCACACTTGTAACTTAAAATGTTATGTAATTTGGGGGACACATTGAGTTTTCACTTTGACTATTTTATTCTCCCCTCCCTTCCTCTTCTAGGTTATTTTCTTCTTATTTATTTTCTCCTAAACTCAACTTACTCTCTTATGCTCTGTATCTACTCCTTTACAAGCTGACCATCCCTACTTACATGAGGATTCTTAAGGTTTAGGCTCTCAAATCTACTCTCTCTTCCCAATACCTTAATATAATAGTCATTCACTCAACATGCACTTACCATGCTAAGAAGTACTTACAGTATCTCGCCAACTAAGCTTTTCCTATTACTCAGAAGGTTTCATTTTTTCTCAATTAGAAACATTAGCTTTACATTTCTGTCCAGTCTTTATCTTTATTTCCTCTTCTCCAATAATAGGCTGTTGACAATTCTGACTTTCCCTGTTAAACTTGGGGTAAAAACTTCCCTTGCAATCTCTACTTTCACAATCTACATTTTTATCCCCTGTGGGTTCTGATTTTTCCAAAAATAGAAGCAATTCAAGTCTCTACTTCCTCTGCCACTGCAAATACTGTCCCTGAGAGCCTGCCATTTAACAGTGTAAATAGGACAAGTAGTTTGCAGAATAGCGGCTAAGGTAACTTTTGGGGAAAGACCCTGATTTCTTCCCCTCCTTAGAGTAAATATGTGATTCTGTCTCTCCAGAATTTTTTCCTCCTAAATGCAGGTGTCAAAGAATAATATGGAATGATTCACTTCCTCATTTATTCATTAAAGAAGAATTTAGATAAAAATATCATATAATCTGAAAAAGTATCCACACTTTTAATTTTGCATCTTTCTCAATTCTATGATTCGAACACACTATTGCTTTTGGATAAAGAACATAATTCAAATTAGTTTTCATCTCCTATTAGACCATTAGTAAACTTACCAACATTCATAATAGCATGTTATATGATAAGCATATTCAATAAAGACCATTCACCACTTCTAAATTTAGTCAATATATCAATAACTTACACAATTCAGACTTTGTTATATTTCCAACCTACGGGCATGCAAGGTGGAATATTTTGTTGACTTTTGATCCAGTCTATTAAAATTTTATTAGTCAACTGTAAGTAAACATCTCTTTGACAATTATCAGCACCTTTCAAAGTATATGAGGGACTAAATCTGATGAAAGTGTTAGCATACATGATGGATCCTTTTCTAAAATAAAAAAGATGAGGCACAGTGGTTAAGCTTGCATGTTCCACTTCGGCAGCCCAGGGTTCTCTGGTTTGGATCCCAGAGGCAGACCTATGCACCACTTGGCAAGCCATGCTGTGGCAGGTGTTCCCACATATAAAGTAGAGGAAGATGGGCATGGATGATAGCTCAGGGCCAGTCTTCCTCAGCAAAAAAGAGAAGGATTGGCAGCAAATGTTAGCTCAGGGCTAATCTTCCTCAAGAAAAAAATTAAATTAAATTAAAAAGATGAGTTGACATTTTCTCAGAAATACATATTTTCTCCATAGCCTTGATGTCTGTAATCCAAGGAGCTGCAACAAGATACTCACCAGGCACAGTACTTGTGACCCAGCAATATCTGAATAATTTCCTCACAGTAGAAGTATTAACAATAGTAAAAAATAAAATTAGAAAATACATGAAGGTCCAATCTGGATGGGTGAAACAAATAACGCTACTGCCATACAACGTCACCCAGCCTTTACACACGATGATGTCACTCTGCATCCATCAAATAGAGAGATGCTCATAGAAATTGTTCAGTGAAATCAGAAGGTAGCAAAATATCATGCGGAATATCACTAACATAATGGAAGCTGAGGTTGCAGTAGGGTCAGGGAGGGTAGAAGTATTGATTGCCTAGCAGAGGGTCTCTCTGAAATGGGCAGTTGAGAGCCACTTCAGTTGAACTATAGCAAAGTGCTGATATCTTTCAGCACTTTTGTGCTTCTAATGTATCATGATTAAAACATGACAATTTCTAGACTGTAACATACCAAGTAGAACTAAGATTTATATTGGGTAGTTTAAGTAGCTCACTTTATATAATTTTGGAAGTTCAACTAAGTTTCTGACAGCAACAGCTTCCCTATCTCCCCTAGGAAATTAGGGAGCTCATCCCCTGCCGCCCAACCAATCCTATTCTAATACCTGATAGTGTTCCCAGGTGCAGATGCTCACTCCCTTCTAGGAGAGGCTCCAGAATATCTACATTGGAGGAAATTAAGGGAAACATTCTGGCTGGAAATGAGAACTAGGACACTTGCCTTGAAGTCAATGCACACAGCAAGGGTAATGTTTTGACCTGGGTAGTTTAGTGGTTAGGAGCACCAACTGACTGCCTGTATTCATTTCCTAACTCCACCATTTAGTGGCTGTATCATGTTGGCAAATTGCTTAACTTTCTATGCCTAGCTTTTCCCATTTTTGGAAATGCATTAACAACACTACATTCCTAAAAAGGTTGCTGTGAGGGGTATGCAGGTCAATATCTGCAAAGTGTCTAAAAAAGTGCTTGGTACATGGTAAATGCCACAAACATGTTCACTGTCAGTAATATTTACTTGGCTTGCATGTTGTAAAATTGTATGTTTTAAAATGTTATATATGATATATGTATATACAATGAAAAATATGAAAAAGAAAGGATTGAGGATGATTATCAGAGAAGTAAGCACTGAAAGTCCTTTCAAGCACCCCTTGACATCACACCATTTCTCTCTCTGTGTATAGATATAGGACCCTGTTGCAACTCTGTGCTGCCTTATGTCTCCTATTAATTATCTCTGCTACCAGCAACAGTTCTTTCCCTCAGAGCATAGCCTGGAACCTGTCACCTGTTCATGGATGCCTACAATTGATTCTGTACATCCTTTTGTCTCTATCTCAACCAGCATCAACTCAATCATGGGCTCCCTCATAATTATTTACAAAACAGGAAGATTCATGAAACATCTGCTGTATGTCACCATGTGACTCTAACAATCAATTCTCACTCCTCATTATCTGACTGACAGTGCACAGTTTCCCAGAAACTTGAATGTTTTCTAGATCGTATTTCTTTTGAGATTCTGCATAAAAGGGCCAAATTATTTTCCATTTTTTCCAAGTGTCATATAAAAAGATAACTTTCTATGCTGGGTGTTTAAAAGCTGGGAGTATTCCTTGGATAGTTACAAATATGAACGTAAGCATCTTAACCTACGTTTTCTAAATTCCTAGGTTGCATGTGGAGATCATAGTAAGGCACCCTTGCCCCCATTAAGCCTCAGAGTTAAACCAATACATGGATATGGTCAGATATATACAACATCATGGCAGGAAGACCAAACTGTTTACAGATTGAAGTAGGTTTTGACTATAAAATCAGTGCTAACATTAACGAGGAAGCCAAGCCAAGGAGAGCCTGGCAAAGGTGGAACTCAGAAGAATCATAGAAACAAACACCAAGTGTCACTCTAACTCCTACGCATAAAGAAGCTGCCCTGAGAAGCAGATGCGGGTGTCTGGCAGACACTTCCCTTATTGATAGGTATATCCTGCCAGGTGTAGCTTACCCTGCCTGATTCCTTTGAACACTAGAAGCATACAATTCTCCTTGCTATGGTTATGCAACAGCAGCCAAACTTCTGATTTAGATTCCCATGTAGTTTTCTCTAACAGTTAGAGAATACACTGGTTAGGCCAAATCAAGCATCCCGTGCACTTAAAAGTTACATACCTTATTTTAAGTAAGTAGTCTGTCACCCTGTGTATTTTCCAGTGTCAGTATTTTCACGTCTTAGTTTCTGGATTTCAAAGCAGAGAGCCAGACCCTAGACTACCATAATTTCACTAAAGTAATGTAACTCTGTGAGAGATTCCCATAAAGAATTGATAAGTTACTATGCGTCTCTATTAAAATATTTATAAGATAATGTTTCCCAAATTATAGATTAGAAATGTTAGGAAATATAGGAAAATTACAAAAGTTAATGTGAAAAAAGAAGGTTAACAATTTCTAAACTTGGAGTAAGTGAAATAAATCAGTGACTTGTTCTGCATATTTTAGATTTCTGTCCTATACTCTTTCCTTGCCAGCATGTGGGGAGCTCAAATTCGAAGAGGGAGAATTGAGACGCCAAACTTCACACAGCTGTATGACAGAGTAACACTGGCAAAACAAATTTAAGAGCCTCCTTATAGAAATCTTATGTGGATCCTAAGTTGTAGCCTGAATTAAGAGTACTACTGAATGAAAATATCCAAGAATTATTTCTGTAAAATTTGAACCTTCGACATGGAGAGAATTCTAACAAATTTCAGATATATGAATTCTATAAGATATCCACACAATTTTAAATTTTCTTTTAGAAGGAAAACACTAATTTGTTATTGAATTATATGCTTTACATTTTTTCACTCATTTACACAGCACTAAATTCTAAGAGCTGCCCTGGACAGTTGGGCTGGAACCAGAAGATGCAGTCCTTCTCTTTGTGGAGTTCGCTGTGTTTTGGAAGGCCCTTAAGCAAATCATTACATCACATCAAGGCAGCTGTTAATTGAGCTACACACGAAGGACAGGCTCCAGTGTTAGTGCTGTCCTGACTCTGTGAACCAGGTCAGATGACACCCTATTTTGAGATGTAAGAATCATACGTGTGTCTTATCTCCCTCTTCCGCTTCTTCTTCATCTCCCCACCACCACCACCCCCGCCCTCGCCCACGCTTTCTTCTCCTTCCCCGTTCCCTGCCTTCCTCCTTCTCTTTCTTTTTCTTTGGCATGCAGCCTGTTTTTGAGGATTCACCTCCAACAGACTTGTTTTCCAGGGGTATAATTCCTTTAAATAAATGTGTACTTAATATCTCCCAGGAGTTCAAAGGGGTTCAAAAATTCTACAGAAATTGTTTAGCTTCTTTTATTTTAATAATTTGATTTTAACAATATAAAAGAAAATATTTGGCAGTAATAATTCCCAATTTAAATACTTTTTCATTTATTTTTACAAAATATATTTTAGCTTCTTTAATTCACTTCTTTTTCAAACTGAGATCCTCAGCACCCAGAAGGAATCCAAGGCATATTCTAGGGAGTCCATAAAAACAGGTCCTTTAGAAATACTACTCTAAATCTAAACAAATAATCCCTCCCATCCTTCATGCTAAAGAAATTGCTTACTTAACTAAAAGTAAATTCATGGAGTTAAACAGTAGAAACTAGCCTTTAATCTGATGAGATCTATATTTCCAGCACAAATTGAAGACAAGGATGAGATGGGCTTTTAAGGAAGCAGAAAAGATTATCAGGTTTTTCTTACATTCACATATTGAACACTACGAATTTGTAATATTGCTTATTTGGCTCTTTATATATAAAAAAAAAAATCCAAAGTTCAATAAAATGGTTTCAAATTCATCCCTGTTAGTATAGCTTTTCATTGCCATAGAAAAGTTGTTGAGTAGTTGCCAGAAAAATATCTCCATACTTCTTTTTTAAAATCACAAACAGCTTTTAAGCATGAACTGTATGTCAAAGAGTATTCAGAATGCCAGCTAACTAGAGATATGAATCTATAAAGGAATTTTCTCTTCTATATTTGAGTTCTATTCAGTTTAATTTGGGTAGACCTTTTGCAATAGGAAGTGTGAAGAAAAGCACTGATGAGAAAATATCTATCCCCCCCTTACAGCCACCCTGACCGCTGGTTGGTCCTGTATCTGGGAACAGGATAGTAGAGAGGAACAGTGAAAGGATATTTCATTCCTATTCCTCTCCCCCAAGGAAGTGCTGTCAAGAAAGGCACTGGATGTCACTGGGAATCAGCAGGAGGCTTGAACCCTTCCCAAAGTCCCCAGATCCCATCGTGCTGAAAGTCTCAACCTTTTAATTCTAGGTTGCTTTCCTCACCCTAACATAGGACAACAATCTCTGGAAATAAGATCTTTAAAGTTCTCTCTCTGCTCCAGTTCTGACAGGACAACTTACTCACGAAATACTGTGTCATGATACACATACACTTGCATTTAAGGTTAGAAAGTAATTCACTTACCATGATAAATTAGATACAGACATTGCAGCAATTTATGGAGGAGTCTTGTGGAGCAGTCGTCTCTTGATTTCAGAGTGGGGAATGAGTAGGTCAAGTAGCCAAGATCACTGGGAGTTCCAGCTTTGCTACTGGAATGATGCACAAACCACTTAGTTACTCACAGTTTGAGAAGACCTATAAAGAAAAGGAAGAAAGTGATATCTATAGCACCTGGTCTGTATGATTTTTCACAGATTTTATTCCATCCAGGTCAATAGTTTTGTCATGGTATAACAAACAAAAAGAAAATATAAATGTTTTTAAAATATAAGACATGCCATAAACCAAAGATAAAATTGAACCAACCCTATGATAAATTGAATGCTTTACCTTTAAAATCAATTGAAAGGTTAATAAAATGTTCATTCCCTGAACTAATGAATACAAGGAAAGAACAGAATGTGTTTTCAGAGGCAGCAAACTTTTTCTCCATACAGTCAATCATTATTGCTTTCTAAATCAGTTTTACACACTTGTGATAAAAGGATCAGAACAAAGATCTTGATTAGCCAGTAGCAGATACTAAAAAAAAAGTCCCTTGACACAAATTGTTATCATGTCCAAAGCTTTAACAAAAAATCATTCACTACCACATCTGACTGAATAAGAATTTATAATGAGTAACATGTGGGAGGTAAGCAATGTGTATTCACATAACAAACATTTTCACCCACTTCTTTTTGAGCATCTACTGTGCAGTGTCCTATGATCCTGAACTAAAATTTTCTTAGGGTACAATTAATTCCATGGTATACGTTAGGCATTTTAATTAGTTCAGGTCATCAATCCATTACTGTTCAATTAAACAAACATTTATTGAGCATATACTATGTACACCTACGCTGTCCAAGATAGAGCTCAGGGATGAAGATGAATGACACATGAATGAGACATTGTTCCTGCCCTCAAAGAAAGCTTTATGTAAAAAAAGATAATTGTAATGAAATAGGGTAAGTGTTCTAATAAAGGTTTATACAGTATATGAGAGCATAGAAGAGGGGCTGCCAGCCGAGCCTTAGGGATAAGGGAAGGATTCTAAAGAAGATAGATCCCAAACTGCTGCCATGAGGTTTGGCTGCAAGTTTCAAACAAAATCCAAAATCAAAGTAGCTTAGAAAAGACAGAGTTTATTCGTCTCTCATGTAAATGAATCTTGAGTCTGAAGAAGTCCAAGGGAGGACATGGCAACTACATGGACACTAGGGATGGAGGCTCCTTTCTTGTCCTTCTGCCATTCTCAACATGTGGTTCCCCTTCATGTTGCTGAGCTCCGGTAAGTGTGTCTACATTCCATCCAGCATAGAGAAGAAAGAGGGAAAGAAGGATGCTTCCTAAAATTTGCACATTTCCACTTGCATTTCATTGGCCAGAGTTTAGTCATTAGAGCACTCTTATCTAAGGAAGACTGGAAAATGCAGCCTTTATTCTAGGCAGCCATATGCCCAACTACAAACCAAGGTGCCCATTAGAAAGGAAGGGGTCAAAGTGGGTACTGGGAGAAAACTAGAATCGTCTGCCATAATGTTTGAGACTTGGTGACCGATACCCCCAATATTTTATGATTCTGTACCTACTGCAAAGTGGCAAACATGGAGCAGAAGGGAGGTGGAATCAGTCCATTGTTTGTTGGTAATTTTACATATTTGATATATAATTTTAAACACCAAACTTCTTCAGTTTTCTTAAATCATTCAAAGAATCAAAATTTTTTGTGGCCTACTATTTCCCAGGCTCTAACTAAGTACTAAGGACACAAAGACTAATAAAATATAGTCTTTGCAAATAGTAAGAATTCACTGTCTAACACAGATGCCATCATGTAAGAAATAAAAGAAGCTAAAATGCACTCTGAAAATTGCTGTGTATGTACAAAAGCATGAGTAGCAATGGGGGGAATCGAGAAAGAACCGTAATTCTAATGGATTCTCATTTTAATAGACCCTGACTGCCACTGGAGTGAGTGGCTAGCAGGTCTATATCCTAAATTGTTTCCTTACATTCCAGAGGATTTCAAGTCCACTGTGCCCTTGGTTAACTGTTAAAGCAGAAGGACTTACATCTATTAAGGACATAGGAACTCCAAATTCTACTCCCAGAACTGGTAACTTCAAATTCTCAAAATCTGTATTACCAGATTCTTATCAAGAGTTGTAACAAAAAAAATATTCTTTACATATTTCATATATAGAAATATATATTAAATATATATGTAATATTTAATATATAAACATGTTTATAGGTAAATATGTAAATTGTAAGTACATATACATATATATGTAAACTATATGTTATGCATGTAATATGTAATATATATGTAATATTGTCTGACATAATTCATTCTTCTAAATCAGTTAAGTGCCACATCAGGACATTTTGGTCAAAGCATATATGACAGTGGTCCCATAAGATTAATACCGTATAGCCTAGGTATGTAGTAGGCTTTTCCAACTAGGTTTGTGTAAGTACACTTTATGATGTTTGCACAATGATGAAATTGCCTAACAACGCATTTCGCAGAACATATCCCCATCATTAAGCTACACATGACTGTATTCTTAATTCTATCTTTAAAGAGTTGCGTATCTGGACGTCATTATTTTAATACTTAACCAAATTACTTTTACTGAATTATACTTTAGGGTTTTGCCAAGAGTTTTCATTGAGGGACATCATTAAAGAAAATAATAAATAAACAAGCAAAAACCAGACTGTGAAACTATTAGGTTTACTGGAATATTTGCCAATACAAAAATGTTGCCCTGATGAGCATTCAAAGGAAAAATGTGTCAGGTTTCTACACGAAGAAAACTATAATTCTAAATTTCTGAATTGCTTTAGTCCTAGGGGGAACATTATTGCAACTTATTCTGTTTCTTTCCTTGCTTTAACTTACGGGAAGCTCTGAAACAAATTTGTGACATTTCTTTAAGAACTATTCAAGACCCTGAGGTCTGCATTTTCATGCTTTTTCCTTTTCTACCACCTTTAATTTTTAAGCTGTTTTTGATAAACACACACACCTATACAAACAAATGCACACATACACACACTATATGTATGTAAATACTTATAAAAAACTCCCTAAGTACTTTTTACAGTAAGAAAGGGTATAAGTAAAGACCACAATTCCAGATTTGTTTGCTTTCTGCATAATGTAAAAATAATATGTAAAAAATTTGATCCCAGGCTCTTAGAATGATGAAACTGTTGCCATACGAAGCTCTTGCTTTTGTAGGTCAAAAATGGTTAAATATTGTCAATGTATACAGTACCATTTAATATAAGTGAAGAATTGACCAAGATGGCCACTTCCGGACTCTGGGCCCCTGACCTCACTTTGCTTAGAGCATTTACTTTAGAAAACTTGAAATTATAAATTCTTTCTCTGCCCCATAAGGCTATAGCTTCTATCAGCCTCTTGCTAGTTTTACAATGCAGGAATATCTTTCTTCGGGACCTGAGAGCCATCCATGTGAAATGTAACCATCAAAGGAAACAGCACCCTATCTCCTAGCCTCTGGGAGAGTAGGAGCCTAACTGCCATAAGCGCCAATTAGCAAACACAGATGGCCTAATCACAGTGACCAATCTCCTCCCTAACACCCTCCAATACTTTTCTACTAGCTCACCCCAGCATTTAAAAACCCTCCCACTTTTTGTTTCAGCAGATTTGAGTTCAGCCTCTCTCCTCTATGGCAATAGTCTTGAATAAAGTCTTCCTTGCCTGTCAAACTCTGTCCAGAGCAATTTTTCTTTGAGCAGGTATTTTCTTCAGTCCTTAAAGTTCATGAAAATTTCCTAAGATCCTGGCAATGTTGTTAAAAAAATGCAATCTTTTCTCAATGTCATTTACCTGCAATAATTACCAACTTGGATTCTGATAAGCTTATATTAAATGTTGATTTGTAAAATAAAATAAACATTAGAAAACTGCCTCTTTCTGATCTTAAACCTAGATGTTTATAAGAATAAAATATTGAACAAAAAAAATTCATAGTGACAACTCATAACGATTACAACAATCACTCTGACATTCATTTTGGTATTATACCATCTTTTGTTTTTATTTACATCTTATAACTATCTGACTTACTTCTTCAAAGATATGCACCCATGAGGCACTCAAAAAAGTTGAGTTGAATAACATAAAAAAGTCTGTTATGTTTGCGTTTTTATGACATGATGTTTTTCAAAGGCCTTGGTAGTGGGCTTGTTATTCCTTTAATTGACATTTAAATGATTCATTGTTTGTCAATGCAACCTTTCCAGAGAAAACATCCCTAAAATATTTAGGCAAGTTTAAATTTTCTGTTGATTTTGATGATTCACAATCTTTATACAAATCCCAACATCAGTCTCCACACTTAAGTATGAATTTGTAGCTTTTAGCCAAAACTCTAAGATTACTAAGAGCCACCACCTGCCTCTTTGTCACAAGAGAAAGAGAGTATATCATCATATTAAGAGAATCTTTTCAAAACGTATGAAGTGATTTGACTTCCCCTGGATGCCCAGCTGGATTGTAAGTTATTAGCATAGGGCACACCTGTTCTCTTTAGGGCTTGCTTTTTAGCACAATTCACATTATTAAATTCACATGTGAATTTAATAATGTGAATTTAATACAAAACCTCTCATTTTACATATTTATTTAAAAATATGAATAGCTTTTGAAACAACAATAGATTATTGGAATTTACTTTACAAAAATAATTATTTTAATGATTTCATTCATGAATAAGATTCTGGGCTTCAAATTCAGCTGAAAGGAATATTATATTCTAATACATTCATTTAGCTGTAATTACTTTGCCATTTAGATATATAACATAAAAGAACTTCTGAAAAGTGATTTTATTTAAGCAAAAGAAGCATTTTCATAACATAGTCCCAAGAATACAGAGATGATTTTATATCTTTAAGATAAAATTCCATGAATATCAGTTTAAGTAACCTGCCATATAATAAATCTATGTTTTTATAAATCCATACTTAAGACAGAGAACCTATAAAAAATTACTTGCAAGAAGAATAAATATGATTAAACATTTTGACCACAAGCATGATTGAGTATACATAAGTCAATTGCATTGCTTTGCCTAAAGAAAAGAGAGCTTGGAAGGGCCGTTCCCGTGGCTAAGTGGTTAAGTTCATGCACTCGGCTTTGGCAGCCCAGGGTTTCGCTGGTTTGGATCCTGGGCACGGACCTAGCGCCTCTCATCAGGCCATGTTGAGGTGGCGTCCCACATAGCACAACCAGAAGGACCTACAACTAGAATATACAAGTATGTACTGGGGCCCTTGGGAAGAAGAGGAAGAAAAAAAAGAAAATGGGCAATAGTTGTTAGCTCAGGTGCCAATCTTTAAAAAATAAATAAATAAAAGAAGAACAGAGTGCTCTAAAAAAAAGAAAAGAGAGCTTGGAGCCCAAAGGTGATACTAAATATCATAGGATTATTTCAAACTGGGTCAGACCAATGGTCCATTGGGTTTGGTTTAAATGATGTTCTGTACAGGGATTAAGGTACACATATACTCTAATTCTACTAAGGGCGTTATAAGAGACAATGGGCATAAAGTGAAGAATAAAATGCATTTGGTATGGGAAGAACATTTTTATGCTAAAGATTTCAAATAAATGTGAGCAAAATGAATTATCAATATTAAAATATTCAGAGTTTTACAGAGTGGCTTCCTTTTTATTATCACATAAAATCAAAGGCCTTTTCTTTGGTTTCTGGGTCCCCTATAAACTATCATCGATATTTCCCAAGCTAGATTCCCTACCCTGAGCTTGCTTGCTGAGAATGCTCATTCCTGAGCCCAGACTATACTACAAAGTTGTGAATCTTCTCTGTGGCCTCATGCTTTCTTTCCCCTTTAATTGCACTTAAACAGATTCTTCATGGATCAGTACAAGGCCCACAGAGCCTATGAATTCTTGCCTCATAGTTTCAGGTTTCTCTGCTCTCCCCTTTCTGAACTAACCTACATCCAATTTAGCAATTAAAATACATTGAGCATTAAGATGTGTACATAATTTTTCATGTCTATTATTTTTACTTGCTTAAACTGTAAGTGTGCAAAGGTCAGGAATTGTCTTTTATGTCCAAACTCCAGAGCATTTAGATAAGTACCAGGTACTCTCCAGGTGTTAATGAACTAACACACAAAATGCAATACCTCAGCTGCAATATGACATGAATGACTGAAAAATAACAGTTCGCATATTAACTATTTTTCTTATTTTATTCTCATACTTGTATTACTAATTTCAGGACCTTCAGAATTTTGGTAGAATATAAGTCAATCATTGGGGAAAGATACTATTTCTTTTTTGAAAATTCTGATTACATATATGGGTAAGTCCTTAACATAAACAAAGAAACCAAACTAAGAGTTTGCCTTTTCCCTTTATCTTGTATGATTCTCTAGAGATAAGATTTAAAAAGAGGAGGTGGTTTTGCCTTGAATTTTTATAATTTATATTATCTTGTTATTAATTTTTAAAATAAGAAATTTATGCATACAAAGAAAAATCAAAAGGCTATGAACTGAAGGATAAATCTCTCCCTTTTCTGACTTTTTCCCCCAGCTATCCAGTCAGCTCCCCATAACAGAGGCAACTATTATTACCAATATCTTTATACTTAAAGAAATATTTTGAGAATTTCTATCTATATCCAACTCTGTATCTATCTATCTATCTATCTACTTGGTTTTCACAAAATGGTAGCCTATTACATACTTTCTACTGCACCTTCCTTTTTCACATACATACATAACCATATGTCTAATTATAGGATTTACCTATCAATACATATGTAGATGCCTCATTACCTTTAAGGGCTGTAAAGAACTTCACCGAATGCATTTTCCCTAATTTGTTAATCCATCTCATGCTGAAAGAGACCTAGTTTGCATCTGCTATTTTGCAATTACAAACAACACTGCAGTGTACATCCTTGCATATGTGATACAATGTAAATGCGTGTTTGTGGATAAATACCTGGGTCAAATCTATGCTCATTTTTAATTCTGAAAGATATTGGTAAACTGCCTTTCATAAAAGTTGTACCAATTTACATTCCTACCAGCAATGAATAAGCTTAATCATTGTGACATTACTGCTTCTCAGTGTACCAATAAGCCGGGTGGATTTTACAAATACACTTCCTGAATTGTAATCATTGTCCAAGCCAGAAATACTGTTCCACACATCCAATTAATCACTAAACCTAGCTGATTCTACTTCTGAGATATCTTTAGAACACGCACACTTTTCTCCATTGCCACTACCTCTGTTCAGTGTCTTCTGATGCCTGAACAATAACAAGGACCTCATAACTAGCTAGTTCAGTTTTCATTCAAAACATTCTTCTGCAGCTCAGCACAGGCTGAGTGGTCCCCTTGGAATGCAGCCATTTTCTACCTAAGAGCTGTAGAATACAAAGACAGGGATGATGACGTCATACACATCTGAGTGTGATTTTTCAGCTTTGTTTCTTAGTAGACTTGTGATCTCAGGAAAATTAAGTACATTCCCTTACGTGTTTCTTTATTCTTAAAATAGGAATGTTAATAGTACTTAACTCAGATCATGGTGAGAATTTAAAAAAATAATGCATGAAAGGATTTAATATTGCCTGGCACATAGTAAGAGTTCAAAAAGTGATAATGGCAATGATGATGATAATAATGAGGAAGAACAAGAAGGAGACACTGATGATAATAAATGTCTGCTCCAATACCCCTTCATTGCCCTATTTTGCCCTCGCAGTAAGGCCTTAATTCCCTAAAATGGTTCACAAGACTCAAGGTGATCTGACACCTGCTTTTCTTTCCATCTCCCTCTCTCACTGAGCCCACCTGACCCTTCCCCAACTCCCCACACACTGTATTTCAGCTAAACTGATTTGCGTTTTCCCGAATGCACCTATGTCTCTCTAGCTCATAGGCCATTTCCTTGCTAGTCCCACCACATGTTACACACATCTCTTTCATTTCTCCCTCTGCTGGCCTAACTTCTAACCCATTATACCTCAACATAGATAGCGTTTCTTCCAAATTTTCCTAATCCTTGTTAGGGGCAGCCCCCTATGTTCTCTCATAACACCTTGTTCTTAATCTGTGATGACTTCTAGAAACAGGGATTTAATTCCTCGATGCTGTTCTGTATTTCTCTCTAGAGCAGAAGTTCCTTGAGGACAGACAGCAATCTCAATATAACCTAGTGAACCCTAGGCCTAGCACAGTGCCTGGGACAGAGAAGGTATTCAATAAATGTTTTTTTTTTAAAAAAAGAATAAATGTCTGAAATCAAGAAATGCAAAATTCTACAGAATGCTGAACTAAAAGCAGTGTCTCTTTTCCCTTTAAATTATAAAATATTACTTATTTAATTTTTGGTCATATTTATAGGTTCTAGATTTCTAAAATGTCATTATTTTTAAACTAATTTTTTACATTTGTTTGAGACTTGCATATTAATCATGGAATTTTAATTATGGAAAGTTTAAGCAGAAGTCATTCCATTTTTCAAATCTGTTTCACTTCTCAATTTTACCCAGAATATGGTTTAGTAGCAAAATATGTGAACTAACATCTTTTTGTTTGGATATGCAAAGCGGGGTCAAACAATCCTGATATTCTAGCTACTTTGGCAATCATTACGCAAAATTTCTAACAGGATACAGATGTGTCTCTCTAGAACAGAGTGATTAAGGTCAGCATGGCTGTCGACCAAATGGCATAAGTACCTTCCAAGTTGTTTTTATATCCTATTGATATCTAGCCTATAGTCTTTTGGAGAGGGCTGAGAAATCCCACACATTAAAACTTCAGATCAGCACAGATGGTAACCTTGGAGACAAGCTAATGCAAAGCTTTATGTGTCCTTTCACTGCAGTGCAGCTGTCATTTTACTTGTATTAAAGCCATTTCACGGGAGGTATTAGTATTCAATTGAGCATGTCAGTAATTGGTCTAGAAGCATTTATCACAGAGACTTGTCTATATTTGTGATTATCATAAGTACCCACTTCAGAAATATCCCCTATGTTCAAATTACAGGAAGTAGTTAACATATTCAGAGAAATAAAAGGTTACTTACGGACCTTAGAGTAATTCTTAAACAAATTATCACACTAACCAAAGATCACCTTAAAACAGTTTGGGATTACCTTCTTCAGAACAATTGACTGTACCAGATATTGTTATAATTTTCTGAGAAAAATTCATTTTATTCTTATAGGAACTACAAAGATACTTTCCATCTGTGCTGTTGTGCTTTGATCTCATTTTCTCTTGAACCATAATACAATCATCAGCTTCTCTGTTGCCTGTTTCTTTCATCTCTGCCTCTTTCTAGTTCTTCTCCTGTGTGTTCCTGATATTATACAACCTTTCCTTGCCTCAGCTATGACGTGAAACTATTCTCTTCTCTTACTTCTTTCGTTCAGTGGCAAACTCACAAAATATTACTCTACATCCATTGCCTTTCCTTTTTCACCATGCACTTCTGCTTTCTAGTGTCTACTCCAATATTCTCATCACCAGTCAACCTGGCAGTATTTAACTACTAATTCCAATGGCCTCTGTCAGACTCCACTCTCTGTCGATTTGTCCTGAACTCTCCTTCTTTAACTTCCAGAATGCGGAAATAATGAGACTCTCATAACTTTCTCTGACCCCCAATCCATAATACGAATTAATTTTATTAAAGCAAAGCACTTATATATACAAATTACTTGTTTAGAAAATCTTGAATAGTCATTTCCCCTAAATACTATAATTGGGATCATCTTTCATATGGTCTATCCTGTGCTTTCTGGCTTGTCTACACTCATGTTGGATTACTACTATTCAGTGAATTTGTTTCCACCCTCTACTGAAGGCCTAACACAGTACTCTGTACATTGGAACTTTTCAAAAAATATTAAATTGAATTGAATTAAACTGAACTCTCAGTTCAAAACTCAAGTTTTTCAGGTGTACATTATTGTGCTCAAGACTAGCACTAAATAAATGAGGCTTTTAAAAAGTATGATATATCTAAACTGCCTAGTGTTTGTAGAATTTATAATAAATTTTGATGAGTCACAAAAGGTTCAATTCCATGTGGATTGCCCAGTAGAAAGGACTGCCAAAACTCACTTTAAATTAAAAACAGAAAGAAACAAAGCAGCAGATTGGTTTTCTTCCTAAATAAATGTTTCAAGTGAAAAAATGTCTTAGGCATACTTAACGAATCTTTCTGTAGTCTCAGAACATAAGCACTTTAACATTTAGAATGAACTTGGGAGAAGTTAGGAAAACCAGCCCATGAACACACTGCAGTTTAGGAATATAATATATACAGTTGTTGCTGTTTCTTTCCTGAAGATTTTTCAGGCAGTGCCTCAAGGCCCTCCGTTCATCCTGGGTCACCTTGTTGATCTTCATCTCGAGCGACCCCCACCCTTCCTATTCCCTAAGGCCTGGCAATATGTGTGCCTGGTTCCTCCTTGAGTAAACTAAACACTTTCATGTCTTAGGTTTCAGAAGGAACAGACTGATCTTTACGTTCTCACTTCCACCAATATCTCTCCCCTCCTTGTCTGGAAAATCTATCTGTCCTGCAAAGTCCAGCTCAAATATCAATACCCTTATAATTTGGGACCTGGTAGAATTATGTCCCCTTCATATGTGTACCCTTCTCATGACAGAGATATATATATATATATATTAATATATATATTTCTGTTGCAATATTTACTATATTTTACTAGTGTTATGGTTTACCTGACTGTTAAAGGTAAGCATGTGTGTTAATAATATATTATGATATTATTTAGCTACTTAAGAAATAGTTATTTACTAAAGAAACATGGAATTTGAAGTTTCTGGCAATGGGGATAGAAGAGCACTGTTGTGTTATAACAAATGGACAGATAACCAGAGAGACAATATAGTGATATTTATTTAAAATATGATCATTTGGGGGCCAGCCCAGTGGCACAGTGGTTAAGTTCACGTGCTCCCCTTTGGCAGCGCAGGGTTTGCAGGTTCAGATCCCAGACACAAACCTACACACCACTCATCAAGCCATGCTGTAGCAGTGTCCTACTTACAAAATAGAGGAAGACTGGCACAGATATTAGCTCAGAGTGAATCTTCCTCACCAAAAAGAAACAAAAGAAAGAAAGGAATCATTTGTAGATATTTTATAAAATTACAAAAGCAAAAGATATCCAATAGTCATTTTTTCACTTATCTGGGTCCTATTAGTTCCTCAAGAGCAATAATTATATCATCCCTCTATTACCTAGCATAGTTTATTATCTAGAATAAACAATCAATAAACATCTATTAAATTGATTTTAGTTGAATTGCTATATTATTATGGTCACATAAATTATTGATTTTTCTTCTTTTTTGACAATGAAGGCATCTGCATAAGAGATACTCAAAAAATAGATATAAGAAAAAACAGCCTACTTCCAAGAGAAGAAATCTTAAGGATAAGAGCTTCCCTGTTGATAACCATTAATCAGCCCCTACACATAGGCAATACCTATTTCTTAGGGAAGATAGCATCCGGGAGTAAGGCATTTTTCACAGACACAGATTACAAGAAAAAAAACATTTGCATGTCATTCTTTGCTTAGGCAAATGTTTTCTTCTTTGGGGCATTATTTGAAAATACTCAACACATCATAATCAATTCTCTTAAACAAGTCGTTTCAGTGAGGCTGGAGAAGAACTGACTTTTCTCTAATAGCCTTTGACTTTCATTTTGCAGGGACAGATATGTTTAATTAACACTGAAAACTAAGCAACTTCCACCTTTGGGAGCTAAACAGAAAGTGTGTCTAAACATCAGAGAGAACCACTGAAGGTTCAATGAAGCCACAACCTGTGAAGATACACAGTTCCCTCCATGGAGGGATGACGTTGCCACTAGCGAAATAAATTAGGGATGGAAAAATAGTTCAGATATCCATGCTGAGATGAAAAAAAAAAGCATTTTCTTAGCTTCTCATCCAAACTGTCTTCACAGCAGCACCTACTCAACAAATTCATCAACTCTTTATTTTATTAAGAAAAATTAACTCACATCTCAACCCCAACTCTTTATGTTCCTGTAAGACTTTGAACCCATAAGTGAATTGCCAGAAATTATGACTCCCTGATTAATGACTGAATGACTCCTTTGTCTTACTCCTCAAGCTTTCCTTAAGGACTGTGGGCTGTTCAGAGTTATACAAGTATATGGGTTTTAGTTTAACATCACCTTTAAATTTTCACTTAAAAGTTGTGTCCTCCTATCTTTGGATGTTTAATGCCCTGGCTCTTTTTTCTTATCCTCTGATAAGATGACATTCATTTTGAAAAAGCCAAATTTCATCAAAAAAATTGGTATTCATGAAAATTTGTTAGCTATCCTTGTCAAGAGTTCTCTGTAGTTCACAGGGAAAAACTGCCACAACCTCATTAGCAAGAAGCTGCTTCCTCTGTGATCTTCAAATGATGCTGTCTTGCATAGTTTTTAAATCTTTTGCACCATTCTAGACTTGAAATTGAAACTCGACTTCTTTACCAAATGATCAAACTCTTTCATCTCCTTCTTCAGATCTTCAAAGGTATGTAGTGCCTTCAGTAGCATCTACATGGTTTCAAAGGTTATGAGTATCTATCCACTGCATGAGATACTTTTCTAGCTTTTCACACATTCCATAGGATCCTTGAGTAACACACTGAAGCTTTCCAAAACCAATAATCATAATATGATATTGCTTTAAATTTTCTCACAAGTAGAAAAAGCCTACATATTACAGATGGAGATATATGCAGGACCAAGCTTATGTCTTTTATGTGTTCACTTCTCTCCATATATGTTATACCTCAAATATTCTTTTTAATGCATGGGATTTCCTGGACCTCTTGTGCTTACCAACATTCTTCACAGGTTCTTCTGTTTCCTTAGAAGACATTAACATGATCTTGTAAAGAGAACTGCTGAGCTATGATGGAAGAACACTCTACATCCTCCTACACCAACTCACCTACAGCTTAAACATTTCCATTGTTGCACTCATATAAACTTGTTACGGTAGACTTTCTATTTGGATAGCAAATTTTTGGTGAATATTTCTGTACAATGTTATAGAAAATATTCTGATAAGAGTTCAGATAGCGAGGGCTATCTGTATCACAGAAATATATGTGTTTACTGGTCTCTAATTTACAATCTTTGAGTGAGGAACACTTCCCAACTCATTCCTCCTAGCTCTACAATTAATTACTGCCAATTAAGAGACCTTATTATAGTTTCTGCATATTTCTTATATTATTCATTCACTTATATATGTATTTATTGAGCACCTGCTATGTATCAGGCAGTATACTAGAGATATAAGAATTAACAAAATGTGCTCCCCGTGATCAAGGATTTTGCAGCACTGTAGAAGTAGACACACACAAATATAGGAATACAATAATGAGTTACAGGAACTATGGCAAATGTTCCTGTAAGTACAGTTGGGGCACAACGAGACGCACAGCTGTTTGGTCACAAGGAGGGTGATTTCAGGAAAGTATTCATGGAGAAGATAACACTTGACACACCTTTTGAAAGATGCAGCATTAGCCAAGACACAATGGAGGTGTGAAGATCATATAGAGCATGGGAAGTAAGAGAATGACATACTGGATCTTACAGCATAGGAGTGAAGGTGAGGGTTCATGGTAAGAGGTAAGACTGGAAAGGGATCAAGCACTAGCAGGTCATGGAGGGTCATGCAGTCACACAGGTAATTCTTATCATACAGAAATTTGATTTTTGAACCATACACATTATAAACAGAATTTCACCTTTCATTCATTAGCTGACTAAATTCTTCCTATTTACCGCTTCCACTGGAAGAAAGGCCAGAATCCTATGGCATCCCCTCTCCATTCCAGCAGGGGCTCAGAAAACTGGGAGCTAGTTAACTTTGCACCTTGACCCCTCTAGAGGGATTAGGAGAGGAGCAATAGTTTGTGGGAAGAGGATGTCTACTACAGGCAGTTGTGGACTCAACTTCTCATCCTCACTCCAACCTTGACTTACCAACCTCCTGATAACCAGGAATCCCCAGCCACTGGTGACATTCCCATGCAGTCTTAAAGCTGCCTGGTGCTGTGCAAGACAAGGAATATGGGAAATCTCCAATAACTTTTAGCTCTTTGAAAATGGAACGCACTTATTTTATAAAATCTAAGTTAATTTTTGAACTATCAGCCATCTAACTTAAAAACACTCTCAGGAATTTATTGGGTAAGAAAGAAAAGGACATTTTGAATTTTGCAACTGACATTCGTTATTTGCTATGTCTAACTTAGGCAAACTACCTAACCTCTCCGTGCATCAGTTCCCTCACTTCCTTGTGAGGTTGTTACAAAGATTAAATAAAGGCACTAACGCAGTGCCTGAAACATGTCCAGAACTCAATAAATATTAGATGTTGTCATTATGAGTAATAGCTTCCTTAGCATTCGTTCCTCCTTCTTTGAGCAAGGTTTAAATTTCCATCTGGGGATACAGCCCCTCTTAAGTCTCATGTAGTTTGCATACAGGCCAATCAACACGTTACAATAAACTAGCAATGGTGATTGGTTCATGCATAGGCACACGGCCCAATAACAATAAGATACTATTAGCCTCTTAAGGGGGAGGTTGGAGATCTTGTTTTCTTTCCTGCTGTACCTTAAAGTTGAGAAGTTGTATAGCTGCAGTGGCAGCCACCGTCTTGCTATCACATTGAACCTGAGCCTGGAGCCAACACAATGGAAAGCAAAACTAAAATAGGAAGAGAAACCAATTCCTGTTGACATTATTCAATCCAGATCCATTCCCTGGAATCTTCAGTTGCCATTAGTTCAATTTTGCTTGAGCAATTAGGGTGAAGTCTTCTCTTATTTGTAATTGAAAGAGTATTATATGATAAAGAAATTATCTTAGAGGTTGTGAAGAGCCACTGAAAGATTTTAAGGGAGGAACTAATCATATTTAAAATTTTTAAATGTCATTCTAGCAGCACTGGAGAGAGCTGGCTGAGGAGTGTGACAGAAGGCAGGAAGACAAATTAGGAGAAAATTTTAACAATCTAAGTAAGAAATGAGAGCCTAAAAGAAGGTAGCTAAGATCAAGATGTAGCAGTGGAAGAAGAAAGACAGAAAGATATTCAGTGACTGATTGAATTTGCAGAATGAAGAAAAGCAAGGGGTCTAGGATGACTCCCAGGTTTTTCATTTTGCGGACTTGGTGGACGGTGAGGCCATTTATCTGGGTAGGAAATGTAGAATGTGGAGTAACACTTAAGGGGGAGAAATGAATTAAGGTTTTGATTTGTTGAGTCTCAGGTACCTGTGACATATCTAGGTGGAGATATTAAGAAGGCAACTGGACATGCCAATCTGAAACTCAGGCAAAAAGTTTGGCCTGCAGCTTTCTATTAGGCGATAATTAATGGAATGTTTGAGGCTATGGGCATTGATGAGTTAGCCAACATAGAATGTATAGAAGAAAACTGTGACCAGAACCATGGGGACATCAATAATTAGGGGCAAAGAAAGAGGACTTAGTAAGAGAGGCAGAGAAGAAATAGTCAGAGAAGTGGGAGGAGAACCAGGAAATACTACGTCAGAGTGAAACAAAGTTTTCAGAAAGCAAGACATCAACAGTATGAAATGTGGCTGGAGGTAGGTAGTCAGGAGCATTTTTTCCCCTTTGCTGTAGCACTTCCAGTAGAGGAAGGAGCGGATATCTAACTTGAGAGATTTGATGTGAAGTGAGGAAGCTGATACATTTAGAGCAGACTACTCTTTTCAAGAACTTGGTTATAAAGGAAGCAGGTGGGAGGACTAGATCAGTGGTTTGCCTATAAATGCTTCTTAAAAACCAGCACTAGGGGGTGGATGACAAATTGGATTTGTAGCAGCTGCCAATTTCCCTCATGTAAATAATTCCACTATACGGGGGCAATTTCAGTCTACCAATGTGGCATTATTGAAAGCAGTTGGGAAGAGATGTTCACAATCACCTCTGAGGAACGGCAGTGGTGTGACTGGATTTAGCACACAGATGAACTATGGAAAATAATCTGGATGTGGGGTACAAAGTATGGAGAAAGAACCAGCAGAGAGAGAAAAGCTAATATAATGTATAAAAAGCGTAGAGAGAAGCATGGAAGAAAAGTCTTAGAGAGGTCACATCGAGAATAGATGGAAGGATGAAATTAGTACAGAAATAAAGAAAGGGAAGCTTTCTTTTCCTTAAAAAAGTGAGGGTGGATACAGATAGAAGAACATTTTTAAGTACAGAAATGGGAAATTGTGGTACTTACGACTAAGAGAGTTCACAGTTTCCAATGCCTTTGAGAAGTAGGAGGCAAGATCATTTGGTTAGCAATCAGGTGGCACTGGGCTTTCAGAGGACAGACGAGCTCATGTGGGAATAGGAGCAGATGGTGATCAGGGGCATGTACTAAAACTATATGTGCAAACACACATATACACACACACGTCCACACATATATTTGATGTTCCCACCTATCTTCCCCCATGAGACTAAAATTCCTCTAGCGAAACGAGAGTATCTTATCTTGTTTCCCTAACATATATCTTAGCTCATTTAGTTTCTTTTAATATTATTATTTGTTGATAGGTAGGTATATAGGTAGATTGGTTGACCAAATAAGCAAGGAAAAAATATATAAGTATTTCTAAAAAGATGTACTATTTTAAATGTCTTTTTTTCTCTCAATCTCATTCAAATCTCATTCAAATCTCATTCACCTGCATTTAAATATAATTTTTATGGTTTTTGTTGTTGCTGTAGACATATTAGAGCATTCGTTTGGAGAATAATGACCTTAGTTGCAAGATACAATTTTAAGTAAAGGCAGTGGTTACAAAAGAGATTACATACACATAGATGACATAAAAAAATACTGGAATCCCCCCTCCTTTTTTACAGAATACGGAGAACAGAACTTTTAGTAGCAGCAGTTGAAATATTTTCGATGCTCTTGGGTCAGATAAATTATCTCAGGTTGGACCTACGACTTAATATCTTTATTCACTGAGTTTATATTTACTTATTTCTGCAGTATGAATAATGCAAGTCTATCTAATGTATCCTTGAGATTACAGTAAGATTTGCTATAACCATTTTTCAAATATTAGTAAATGTTGAATAAAACAGGGGCTTTAAGGGAAAAAGTTTGAGATTTCCAAAACTGTAGCAGGTAGTATAAATTTATAGTAATTTAATCATTGCTTCTTGCTGTGTTCCTTGGTGCTTTTATATTCTTTATTAATTAATTCATTAATTGACTCACTTGGTATGTGTTTAAATGCCTATTACATGAAAGGCATTGTTCTATGTGCCAGGAACATAGCAAAAAACAAGGAAAAAGCTGCTCTCCTCATGTGTTTATATCCTAGTGGAGAAAACAGGCAACAACAACAAAATAATAAAGGGATATATAATATCAAGAAATGATAAACACTATGAAGAAAAATAAAGCAAGGTGAGGGGCCAGTGGGTGATGGGGCTACTATTTTAGATATGGTGATCGGGAAGGCCTTTCCAAGATTGTGAAGTTTGGGAGAAAACATAACAGGGCTTAATTAAATCTCCTTTCTACAGTATTTTGGGTTTGAAGGATTTTAAAGAGCTTTATCAAAAATAAAAGGAGGGGGGATGGCCCCATGGCTGAACGGTTGGGTTCATGCACTCCACTTCAGCGGCCCAGGGTTCGCCAGTTCAGATCCTGGGCGTGGATCTATGCACTGCTCACTGGGCCATGCTGTGGTGGCATCCCACATGGAGGAGTTAGAATGACTTACAACTAGGATGTACAGCTATGTACTGGAGCTTTTGGGAGAAAAAAATAATAAGAGTAAAATAGATAAAAGTAAGGGGACCGGCCCAGTGGTGTAGTGGTTAAGTGCGTGTGCTCCGCTAGCAGGTTCAGATCACGGGTGCAGACCTAGCACCGTTCATCAGGCCATCCTGTGGTGGCATCTCACATAAAATAGAGGAAGATTTGCACAGACGTTAGCTCAGTGACAATCTTCCTCAAGCAAAAAGAGGAAGATTGGCAACAGATGTTAGCTCCAGGCCAATCTTCCTCACAAAAAAACAAACAAACAAACAAACAAAATTAGAGTATACAGCAGCTCAGGTAAAACTTCTAAAGCATATTCTTGCACACACCTTCACTTTTTTAAATGGAATAAAATAATGATAATTTAAGTGCTTCCTGATGACTTGGGGTGGCAGGTCATTATTATGATCCACTTAAATCAGAGGCTGTTCTTTCTTTTCTTTCACTGACAGACGCTCCACTCACAACCTATAAGCTGCCTGCTGCAGACTGCTATGGAATGAAAAATCAGAGCTACAGTTAAAAGGATTCAGTGAAAACAGTTACAACATACTGAAGGATGGTTTTAAGGCTTGCATACAGAAATATTTTGAGTTGTAGGTTTATGAAAGTACTTTCATCAGCCCAGAAAATTGAGTTTTGTAAACTAATTCTGGGAAAAGGAACATATAAATACGACAGTGTTATTTCTATATGAGATCACAAAGCTAACACTTATTAAGTGCTTACTCTACTTCAGACTTGGTTTTAAGTACTTTATCTCAATTAATCCTTCAAAGGCTAAGCTTGATCCCTCAGTTTTATCATCTGTAAAATGGGGAAATCCATATGACCTTCTTCAGTTTTACTGATGAATTTATGATTCACCAGACATTACATTTATCATAAAAAGATATATACATATATATATATATATTTTTATTTTGGGGGGTTTTTTGCTAAGGAAGAGTCACCCTGAGCTAACATCCACTACCAATCTTCCTCTTTTTGTTTGTGAGCCACAACCACAGCACAGCCACTGACAGACAAGTGATGTAGGCCCACGCCCAGGAACTGAACCCAGGCTGCCAAAGCAGAAAGCATAGAATTTAACACTAGGACACTGGGGCTGGCCCAAAAAATATATTTTCTATTAGAAGGAAGAGAGAATAATGCATAAAGACTCTGAGATGGAAATGAACTTGGTGTGTTCTGGGTACAGCAAAAAGCCAGTGTGATTTGTTAAATATGTACATCTAAATAGCAGAATATTATTGGCTGTATCTTTTGTCTGTGCTTTTGTTAAATCTGTCAATACCTATAGCTGAACACATGCAATGAGAGAGTAAATGCCAAATAGTAAGATTTCAAATGAATTTCCCAATATGGAAACAGAAAATATAAGTCTCTTGTTAAAGAGAAACATGGAATCCTAAATGCGAATCTCCCTTTAAGAAGAGAAACAGCTTTATCTGAGAGAAAACTGAAAAAAAAAATCACTTTTGTTTATTTAGGTGCTACACATAAATTCCTTCTTTTGATGGATAAGAGCAACTTGAGAGGACAGAGTTTTCACAACCCTATTTTGCTGAGGAATCAGATCAAGACTAGATAGTATATTGAAAAAAAGAAAGAGAGAGAAACAATGTGATAACAGGCAAGTATATATTTCCTTTCCAAATAGTATATCTGCTTATAGATTTCAAGAATCACAAAATATGTTTCAGAGAATTACAAGTTATAAAGCACGGAGAGCTTAGGATATAACGACAGTTCACGAATTATACTTGTAAATCATTTCAGACACAACTTACAATGAAAACTCCAAGATTTCCCACTGAAGAGTTCAGGATTTGCTCTCTTAAATCTATAAAAAGCCAAATTAGCTCTTAATTTTGGAGATAGCTATTACAATTTTATGTCATTATAATGTACAATTTTAAATACTGAAAAGTTAAATGCTTCTGATAGTACTTAACACCAAACACACTATGGAGTTCTGTTTATATTTCAACATACGAGAAAGATAATTAACTAAATTTCCAACTGAGACTTTATCCTCCCACTCTCTTCCATAGCAGCAATATTTTATTTTTTCCCTCATAACCTGAAGGAAAAGATACGACTTTAAGAACACGTATATTTGGATCTTTGAGACATTTAGGACATTATAAAACAAAATTTGACAATGTTTAAATAACTTTTAAAGCCAGATCAATAGGCATCTGCAAGGGTGTTCCATAATGAGAGTTTCCTATGGGCACCACATTACAAAGCTCAGAAACTGGAGTTGTCCCCCAGGATGGTGTCAGTAACCTGTGTGACCCTGGGCTGGTCTTCTAAGAAATGGCAATCTCAGTCTCTATCCGTAAAATAAGAAAGTTGAATTACATCACCTGCCTAGGACACTGTAAATGAAATACATCATAAAATGTCAAGCACTAGTCTAATAATATTTATTATTTATGACCATTGTTACCTAAGGTCTTTACAAGTTTTAAGATTCTAGAAGTTTTGCTATAATGCTCTTTGAAAAATTTGTAAATTTTGAATCCCCAAATACAAAATTGTATTCCATATAATATTAACATTAAATGTATTTTATTGTACTCTAGTTATTAGGTATATAGCAATATGTTTATTAGATATTTAATTATTCAGAATGCCTTAGCCACAAATCACACTTTAATAATAACATGGTTTACTCTTTTTGTCTGTCTCTCTCTCTCTTTCTGTCCCTCTCTCTCTCTCTCCACATACATACATACACAAATACATTTCCCCTTATTTAAAAAAAATTAGTAAATCAAGTATACAATATTCTATTAGGTATATCTTATGCTTCAGTGAGTCTATATTTAGAAAATTCTCTGATTTTTATGAGAAAACAATTTCCACAAATGTTGACATATATAGCCGAAATATACATTAAACAATTTAGAAAGAACTTTTAATTTTTCTTCATTTACTGACTTTTCTTCCTTCCCTCTGAGTTAATACTTGTGTCACATTGTACATAAGCTCTTCCTTTCAGTTTTCTTATTTTGGTCAATAAGCCCACATCATGTGCAGAATATCTCTACACTATAAAGTTATTTTCTTATAATAATAATTTCTTCCAAACTGTTTTTATTCATTAAATATGCCAGACGATGGAGATATTTTGGCCTTTAAAAAGCACAATTAAAATCTCATCTAGAAACAAGAATATTCATGAATTATCTTTGTACTTCTATGTTAATTACAAAACTAAATATTTTAAGTCATGCTTTATAACTCAGAGATATTTCCCAATTAGAAAATTGACCAAGCATGGCTGCTTGACGTTAAATTTAAACATATTTGTGAAATACAAATACAGTTTTATTTATGAAGTGTTTTAATATCCTATCATCATGTTATAGGCATTTGCCTAACACTGTTTGAATTAAGCTCACTGTCTAAATGACTCTTGCTAGCATAGACTATTGGTTTATGTCAACATGTCCACATCATTAAGGAGCCATTCTGCTCCAGTGTTTACGATATGAAGTAAAAGGAAGTTTTGTCAACCTGCCATAGTGCCCAAAATGCTCCAATTGGATATTCATCACCTAAGAATGGCTGTAAGAGATCACCAAAAATAAAATACCTTCAGAAGAGAAAGCTGAAGTCAATGTACTGGGGCTTGCCATTGTCTCTCCCCAAATGCCAGTTAGTAATGAGACTTTTTAGGGGGAGGGAAAAACTGTGCCCTAAATTACATAAAGCTGGTAGTCCCAATTTGATTCCAATGCATCAGTTTGAATTTAGGCATATGGCTACATCTGAGATGTAAAAGTGAGGGAGAAATATATAACAAAGAGATTGGTGGGTCAATTATGCCCGGGAAACCCAATCATCAATGACTAGAGTCAGGCCCCTTGTCCCAAGGGAGTAACTCTAAAGGCCATCATCCAGGGCACCCTGATAGAACACAAGCAGTCTCTGACTCCACCACTGGAACCATTGAATATCTGCAGTAAAATTATCCTTCCTCCCTTACAGCACAGTGAAAGTCTCAGCGTCCTTGGGACTCCATGGGATGCTACACAGTGTCTACTCTCCCACACTGTCAGGAGGCACCTTGCCCTACCTAGATAAACTGTGATCCTGTAATCTCCTCCTTGGCTAGCCTTCTTCACCTCTCCTTTCTTCCCAGTGGATCTAAGGAAAATGAGATTGGTATTACAGTCAACTCTTGTATTTATATCTTGTGAGTCTATGTTATCTGGGTAAAAACTCACTCCTGTAGGGAAAAATCAAGGACCCAGAACCTAGTTCTAATTCTTGACCCAGAGAACCAGATTAGAAACCAAATAATTCAGGAATCATTTAGTTCAAATTACTTTCTCTGATTTTACCTCAGTGAACAGTGTACTAGATTGACCGTAACCAAGCAGGTATGATGGGCTGAGAGAGGGCAAAAAAAAGGAAAAGTCCAAATTGTCATGTCCTCCCATGGAAAATAGTCTGAGTAAGATGTAGCCTTTAATTTTGGGTGGCAAAGAAGGCAGTATGAGGACAACAGTAGGCATTCATTCAAATATTTTTGAGCATTTACTACATACCACTATTCAGTTTGAGATATCCAGAAATCAGGGAAAGAATGTGATCTCAAGGTCCAGGGTGGGTGACAGAGACGTAAATGAACAATTAAAATATCACATAATTGTTACAAGCCTGGGTACTGGAAGAGGAAAATGGAGGATACAAAGCCACTGAAGAAGGCAAGGGAGGGCAGGTCAGGGCAAGCTTTCTAAAGTAAGTAAAGTCAGAGTTTTTAAAAATTGCCAATTGAGGCGGTTTAAGTGAGGCAGGAAACATGCCAAGGACAGAGACAGCATGACATGTTTAAATGGTAAGGGATAGGAATGGCTAAAGCATAAGGATGTGTGCCTGTGTGTCTGTGTGTGTGTTTAGGGTAGGACATGAGATGAAACAGGAAACACAGGCATTATGTTTCAAGAGAGGTATTAGGCAACATTTTCTTTTAAATATGACACTTAAAACACAAGTAAGCAAAGAAAAACGGATAAATTAGAATTCTTCAAATTTAAAAACTTTTGCATGTCAAGGGACACTATAAAGTGAAAAGCCAATCCACAGAACGTGAAAAATATTTGCAAATGGTGTATCTCATAATGCTCTACAATATATCCACAATATATAAGGAGTGCTTACAACTCAATAATAAAAAGAAAAATAACCCAATTAAAATCTGGGCAATTGCCAAATTAAAATTCTCACTAGAATGTTGAGAAATTGTAGCTCTCATATGTTGCTGATGAGAATCTAAAAGGTGCTGTGAAAAACAATTTGACAGTTCCTCCAAACTTTAAAGATAGTGTTACTATATAACCCAGCAATTCTATTCCTGGGTATCTTCGATATGAGAGTAATGAAAACATATATTCACACAAAAACTTATAGACAAATGTTCATAGCAGTGTTTTCATAATAGCAAAAAGTGGAAGCAACTCAAATGTCTATCAATTGATAAATAGGTAAGCAAAATGTAGTATACCTATATAGTGGAACATTATTCAGCCATAAAAATGAAAGAAATACTGATACACGCTACAACATGGATGAAACTTGAAAATATTATGCTAAGTAAAAGAATACAGACAAAAAGTCTCATATATTGTATGATTGCGTTTATATGAAACATCCAGAGTAGGCAAATCCATAGAGACAGAAAGTAAATTACTGTTTCCAGGGGCTGGGGGAAGGAGGGGTGGGAAGTGACTGCTAATCAGTATGGAGTCTCTTTTGGCCATGATGAAGCTATTCTGGAGTTAGATAGTGGTAATGGTTACACTGTTTTTTTAATATATTACAAACCACTGAATTGTACACTTTAAAAGGGTGAATTTTATGACATGTGTATTATATCTCAATTTTTCAAAAAAGATTTAATTTGTTGCCAAAAGAACCGGAAACTCTACAGAGATACATAGCAGGCCTAAGTCTCACTTATAAGGTGCAAGTCTCCCAAACCCAATTTTATCTTTCTTAGCTTCCCTTATGATCAGCTCTTGTACTATAATGCATTCAGCTTCCTAATAACATCAGTAAAAATCTAATTTGTTATGATAAGCATTGCAAGTTTCTTAAATATACATGGCAAGATCTTAAGTGTCAGCTTTTCTTCCATAATATTTTAAAAAGTGGAGATATAACTGGAAGGATATCCAACTAGAAAAAGAAATATGGCAAAGACAGATTCTTAAAACAGTATAAGCTCAAATTTTGAATAACAACAACAGCTCAAATTTTGAAGCTGTTAATTTACCATGTTAGCCGAAATTTTCCCTTGATCCCATCTCATATTTGCTTCCCAATTCCTTAACATACGACTTGATTTTGTAAGCTCCCAAATCGAAAAAATATTATCATCTATTTTGTGAAAAAAAGAATCTAGTACGTGGGGAGGAGTGTAGGATGTACAGGCATAAACCCTATCCTTTCTAAGAAATAAATCTAACAAATGGTGCCAAAAGCTTTTCATTAGAGATATTTTATGTCATGTTTGCCATTACAAATTACAAAAAATAAAAAGTTTGTCAAAATGGATTTATGGTACTTCTTTCTTTAGTTCATCACAAATAATTTTAAAGCCATAATTTAAAAATATTATATTTTTATTAAAAAGCTAATACAAGATTGACTTAAAATAATCTTATAATTTATTTCTAAGACATTGCAACTGCAATAAGTTTGCAAAGAAATTAAATGTATTTGTAGAAGCGTTTCAGTGACAAATTAATCTATGATAGTGATAATTTTAATCGTGAAAAACATTTGAAGCAATTTTTCAAATGTTTCATTTCAATCAACTAATGGAAAATACCCAATCATATCTGCATAAAGTTAATTTTAAAATGTTTTGTTTATATTAGACAATTAGAATACATTACTGTCTTTTGTCACTGGATGAGATGTTTATTTACTGGAGGACTGAAGATAAAGTGAACTTAAATATTTCTAGAGTAGGGCAAATACTACTTGAGTAGTCGTTCATAAACAAACAAGGAACAAGCAAGTCTTGAACAAGACAGTCATTTATTTTACTGAAGTGATTCTGGGCAACTCACCAATATCGAACTACTGCAATATGCAAATAGAGTAACTCCACAGTCTGAAAAATATTCACAACAAACCTTAGCTCCTCTTAGCACTTCGTACTTTTCTTAATTAACTCTTTTCAAAACCAGCCAGTCAGCCTTTATCGAAACTAGCTTGTGGAGATCAGAGAATTATTTCTGAGTCCTTAGAAAAAGTTGCCAAGAAATAGCCACATCTTTTTGAAGAAATACTTCTAACACATTATACTGTGGTAAATTCTACTGTGAGAGTGCCACTAGCTCTTTATACGTTGATGACACAGCCTGATGAACTAAATAGCAGTGACCCGCCCTTAAACTGGATCATGCTGGTTCTCTCCAATACAGGAAAGGTGGGCTCTGGAGAAGACAGGCCACAGACCAGGAGGAGTTCTTAACACCCAGCAGCCATAAACCCACGCATCAGGAAAACAAAACATGCCCAGAGAAAATCCTACCCATTAGATGGTTTTTATCTTTCCTCTTAATACCATAAATGAGCATGTTTTCCTTTTTTAAAGTATTTAATGCTAAACGAAGCTTCAGCTGAAATCGATAATTTGGTCAAAGAAAATTAAAAAGAGCTGTGAAAATATCACTGCCCTTAGCCCGAAGAACCTATTCTGCAACACTTGGACACCCTGACCCCAGAGTCCAGCATTTTCTTCCAGTGAGGCCTCTGCACTATCCTACTGTGCGGCTGACCTAGAAGTAAACACACGAAGAAGCCAATTCTGCTTTGAGGGATGAACAGTTGTCTCTGTTCAACATTATTTCTTAGAATTCTTCAACAAAGTGCCTGACATTGTGTTATGTTCCGTAAATGTAAGAAAGGCATAATTACTAACCTTGAACTGTTCAGTCTAGTGGGGGGAATAGAGGAAGCAGTATGTATAAAGGCCAAGAAGCATAAAACAGAATGGCTATTCAGAAACCAAGAAGCCCACTGTGGCTAAATCATAGGGCAGATATGAGAGAGTGGCCAAGGATGGGGCTAGAGAGTGAGAGAGAATTCAGAGTGAAGCCAACATTTATTAAGAATTAACTATATGCCAGCCACCTGCTGTGGTAAATATATGACATACGTTTTTTTCCTTATTGAGACCTTATAAAATAAACTTATAAGGCAGATGTTATTTTGATCATCCCATTATAGACGAGGAAGCCAAGGGATACCCATCCTACTCAGCTAATAAGTAGGGAAACTGTTCTTTGATTGCAGCTTCCAGATTTCATGCTTATCATAAAGAGTCTTGTGTATAAAAACAAGCATTTGCATTTTCCTTGTAGATGAGGTGTCACTGATGAGTATTACACAGAAAAGTAGCACAATTAGCTTGACTCCAAAGAATGGTGAACCTGACCCCAAAGTTGAGCATGGATTAGAGGGGACAGACCATGAAGCAGGCAGATAACTATCACTCAAGCAGTAATCCAGGCTGAGGATGATGGAGTTGTGAATTTTGGCAGCAGAAATGAAAAGGAGCAATGATCCTATCAGGGCATTAATTCAATTAGAGATATTTAAATTTCTTAATAATGACTATGGAATGAGAAATATGCTCCTGATAATCCCTTAGATTTATTAAACGTACTGGTCTGAAAGGATGGTAAGTGATGAGGAATCATTATGGTACTATTCCTGCTCAGGGATCATCTTTTTTTCCTATTACTTTCTTCTTTTTTTTGTCTTGTATTCTTGGCTCTAAAATGAAATTGTCACCCTTTCAACATACGAATCTCAGAAATCAGGCTGGCTGACATTGAAGTTTAACATATCCCCACAATCAGCCTCCAGCACAGTTGTGCTTATTTTCTACCACGGCCTTCCAGAGACATCCAAGATTATAGTTGTGCCTTCTTTGCCTGTTAAACTTACTTTTAATTTTTAAAGTGGGACTATTTTTAAAATAAAAAAAAAGGACTTTACTGGATAGATATAAAAACAAGTCAATACTACACATGTTATCATAATCTTCCCCTTTGTTGTTATGAAACAAACGAAGCTAATCTACAAACATCGGTGTGTCTTACACCTCCCAAATTCAAAAGGGCCTAAAAATACTCATATCAGGGCACTATCTTATGATTCACTTAGCAACATCTTGAAGTACAACTTGCATCCTGACCCCTTAGCACTTTAGCACTTTAAAGAATGCTACCTGATAGAACACAGACACATTATACACTTTACTCCAATTTACTTTGTGTATATTTCTCTAGGAGTTCTGAATAGGTAGCATAATTAACTGAGGAGATAGTCATTTGAATGGAGGGAAGAACATGTTCCTGCTTTGTGAGAGTAGTTGTATCTCACCTGTCCATGGTTCTTAGAGATTTAGAATATCACTTTGAAGAAGTTATAAATTTGCCACTTACCTGAAGAACTGTTGGTAGAGAGATCTGCTATTTGCAGCCCCTGACTAACATTTGGCATCAGAAGAAACTAAGTAGACATGGGGATTTGTTATTGTTTGTCTCGCTTCTCTGGTTTAAGAACCTTTCATCCTCTACTCGTGACATGCCAACTTTCCCACCTCAGTTAGGCACTCAACCCATAGCAGTCAGAGTTTCTCATCCTTCTGGATGAACATTTATCCAGCACCATGCACATGGCCAACAACAGCTAAATGTAACTCTTCTGAAAAAATTATAAACATTGGGGGAAGAGAATCCTCGTCTTTTCTTTGGGACTGATAAATTGGCCATCCTTGCTACTATTTGTTACCTGAAAATAACTCCAAAATCAGAAGCTGTAAAGACAAGAGAGACACAGACTTCCAGAATCCTACTGCTATTACATGAACCTCGGGATCCACAGTGTTTGAATCAACGCACATTCGTAAGCCTTCCCATCCCTTTTTCGATTAAGCTAACTTGAATTGAGTTCTGCCACTTGCAGCTGAGAGAGTCCTGATTACCAATGCAAGAACAACAATAAATTAATTTCTTCTCTTTGAAAACACAAAATAACAGAGTACTGATTAAAAACAGGTACAATATATACTGAAATAAATCTATGTTTTGCTTATCAATAGATTAATTTGAATTATGAGTTGGTACTCATAATTCTTTTGGCACTGAGCAATCAACCTTTAGAGAACCTTGAGGTACAAAGCCAAAAGGTATTCTTTTCAGAAGAAACATTTATAAAGAAAAACAATGACAAAACAGACTAAAAGAGACTTCCTCAAAGTATAAAAACAGTAGGAATCTGAAGATTTCAATGACATTTAAAACAATGTGGAGAACTGCATTTAGCAAGGCACATTTTCAATTGAGGACAATGGAAAACATGAGTGAATATATTTCATGAATTATGCATTGTATCAGAACCTCATTTGGTAACCATTCTGACCTCAGCTATTTCTGTGCCGGTGTCTGTTCTACTCCCAATTAATCAGAAAAGAAATTAGCACAGTAGATAATAGATAATGTTAGAATTAAAGACAGGAAGTTGAAAACCCTTATAGCAATTTAACATTTAAAAGCATGAAATTAGTTTTGAAATTAAAATGAAATCAAAGAGCAGGAGCAAAAAGTAACCTCTCTCTAGTTCCAGCTATAATTTTTAAGAGGACATAAAATTGCTCTCTATATTTTTATTCTCCACAAATAGTTCAAATGTGAATGAACTAAATATATAATAATATTATAGACAGCAATGAACTGATCAATGTAGGCTCTGCATTCAAACTGAATCTAGCACATTAAAAAAGAACATGGTGGTTAGAGATAGGAGAAAACTTTTAGGACACATTAGTGAAATTATAGGCAAATATTTCCATCATAGATGGAAAATTAAAAGATTATATATGTATGTGCGTGAATTTTCCTCAAAGTTAAAACAATTTAATGATTTCTCTCATAAAGGAAGTATTAATTATATATTAATCACAACAATTTTCTTTACAAAATATGCTCTATTTTGTAAAATAGAAAGTACTAAACAGAGAAATTAATAAAAAGGTACCATCTCCTATAAAGTCTTCCAAAGGCCTCATGATGTCCCCTATGTCCTGCCCAATACCTTTCTGAATTTATTCCCTGCTGCTTTCCTCTGATCACTCTGCTCCAGCATAACTGGCCCCCTTAATGCTCCTTAAATGTTCCAGGCATGCTCCAATCTTGCACGAGCTGTCCCCTCTGCCTGGAATGCTCTCTGGCCTGATATTCATACGGCTCACTCCCTCTTTTCCTTCCACATTTTGTTCAAGTGCCATTTTCTCAAGAAGGCCTACCTCGACCATTCTATTTTAAATTGCCCTAAGCACCTCTCAGCTCTGCTTACCCTGCTCTACTTCGTTTGCTCTCTTAGCACCTTTTAGCAAACTATACCATTTAATTTTTACTATGTTTTTCTCTAGTCTCTATCTCTTTCTCTTCCTTAATCTCTATTATATTTTGCTTATTCTCTATTCTCACAAAAATGGACAGGGATCTGTGTCTGTTTTGTCCAAGCACTTACAGAAGTACATAGTAGGTATTTAATAGATATTTATTGAATGAATAATTGAAAAGTTGAATGTGACATGGTTGAATGAAAATAAATGCCTTCTAGGGCCCATTAATTTGTAACATGACCTATAATCACCAAAACATAATTTAATTTGTAAAACTGATAATTGTGTACAAGAAGAAAACTGTAAGTAATTTGGGCCCCAAAAAAACACTTGGGCCCACAGGATAATAGAAATATACCCCAGGATTCATTGGTTTGGAGTCTCTTTTCTCTTACAGATTAGACCTAGCAAGTGAGAGAGGAGGAAAAGAAAGAAGAAAAATGAGGGGAAGGGGCAGGAGAGGGAAGAGGAGGAAGATGAGGGGGAGGAGAGAGAATTTCTGTAATATAATGACCTACACAATGGCTCCATGACTCTCATTCTCAGTAATATGGTGGACTAAATGAATGTAGATTCCCCAATTCCCGCTACAAACACACAGAAGCAACTGATAAAACATAACAATAAATTATCTGAGCTTGGAAGAAAAAAGAAAAATCCCTAAATGCCAAAAATGAAGATAAAACAGAGAGAGTGGTAAACGCATAAGCCACAGCTGGGGAACTAGCACACAGGCAGAGCGTCTAGGATCTCAGCTACATGGATTCACATCCATAATGGGACAAGGGATATGGCAGGACACTGGAATAGAGGCTCCTTCATAAAGATAATATTCTCAATGGTCTTACCCCTCAGCGGAAGGGGTACTAAGAGAACTCTATCCATCAGTCCATGGAAGCGACAAGAAGCTTGTTTCTGCCCAAAGTTCTAAATTGAGTAGAGGAGGAAGGAAGGTTTCATATGGAGGAGAACAGTCTTACTGATGAGAAACAGAAACCCCAGTTTGTCTACTTGAGGGTATGGAGACCAAATTACACCAACTGCAGAGTTCAGGAATCTTGAGGTTGAGAAATAAAGAAGGGGGGGGATAGAAGATGATGGAAAACGGCTTTTTTAAAATATTCAAGTTTCTGACTTTCTCCAAATAAAACAGCTAAGTTTGCTCAGAAATAAAAATTTTATCTCAAAAGAGAAGAACATTTAGATGGCAACATAAACAGTAAAAATGTTATACAGAAGAAAGCCTAGAAATAATGATGACCCCGTGGAAAAGATTAAAATGGAGAATATGGAGGAAAAAAATTGAAAGTCTCTAGCTTAGCTTAAAATAAAATTTTGTAATCAGAAGCAAAAAATTAACTGGTAACTTTATTCTCTTCCTACCTTCATTGACTAGAGAATGAACCTGCTAGTCTTTCCAGAGGTAGAATTTAGTTAGAAAACAAGAACCCTTTTTTTTCAATGTATTTTCCTTCTTACTTTTTATCGTCTTATTAGAATTATGATGCAGGCAATGCTAGTACTGTAAGATCCATGTAAACACAAGAAAATTTATCTAACTAGTGTATCCCAACACTCATCCTATATAATACTTTAGACCAACTGGGTACAATATCATTTGAGTTTTTCAGGTATTAAAAATCATTTTAATAAATAAACAATCCATTTTCAAAACTGCTCAAGGAATTTTAAAAGCAATCTCTATTGACTAATAGAATTCGTTTGTAATCATAGATTTAAAATTCCAAAGGACCTTATTTTCCAATCCTCTTTTTAATAAGATGAAAACAGAGTCTAGAAAGTTGCATGCTCATGGTCAGTCACACAAGTGTCAGGTGATCAGGCTGGGACTACCAATTATATCACAAGTAATTAAAGCACATTAAAAATGAGCAATTTGAGGGAACAATTTGCTTTGTGAGTACATTAAAACTTGAAAAAAATGGAATCACTACACTTAATTCCATCTATTTTGCTTATGTATGCTGTATCTCAGATTTCTCTTTTGTTATTGTTTTTGATTTTGCTTTTTAGCCACCCTCATTAATTGATTTACTTGAAAAAAATGCATTAAGTTCTTCCTGTATTCCTGGCTCCGTGCTGGGCACTGAGGAACCAAAAAAGAAGGAGGATAAATTTCTGTTGGTGCTTTGTGTTTTCTCTGGCCTAATACATACTTATTGGTTGTGATTTTGTCTACAATTACCAAATAACCATCTATCTTTGCTTCACTTTGAGTTTCTAAAAACTGGTTTCAACCAAATTTTGCTTCCTGGTTTATGTTATGCATATACCATATGCCAGGTTCTGGTCTAGGTGCCGGCGATACCCCTGTGAAGGAAATTAAACTCCTGGCCCTCGTGGAAGTTACATTCTAGATCAATGGTTCCCAAACCTGGCTGCAAATTGGTATCATCCAGAAAGCTTTAAAAAACTGATCCTGGTTACACCCACAGAGATTCCGATTTAATGGGTCTGGGGAGTGGCCTGGGCAGTAGGAGTTCTAAAAGCTTCTCAGGTGATTGTAATGTGCAGCTAAGGCTTGGGAACTCTGGTCTCGTATATCCATTTGCATGAATCTTTGATTTCAGTTTGACTTGATTCGTCAACGTCCATAAGCATGAGTATAAAACTTCTAAATCCTGTGAGTCCTTCTAGTGAATCATCGAGCCTGAGAGTGGTCTTGGGGGAGCCCCAATACCCCCCACAACCTTTAAGGCCATGGTCAACTCCTACTCACTCCAGCAAGCCTTTCCTCATCCAGTCCTCTTTGATTTACCTCTTCTTTGTCACTGAGTTGCACATCGTCTTATCCTTTCCTACGGTCTGTTGATCTTTTCACTTATGAAAATCATACTGCCCCAATCAGACAACTATAGAACTCTCATGAATATGGTATATCCAATGCTGTGCCTAATGAGACATTCAATAAAAATCTGTTATACTGAATTAAATTCAGATACTTATTGGCAACTTTAATATAATACTAATCAAGCACTTCCAGACTTTGCAATTCAAACGAGATGGTTACAGTGGAGATATTTAATTCATTTGTAAGCTAAATTGAAAAACAAGTATCAAAAGCAAAGGTAGATTCCCCCCCCAGCCAAGTGAATAACACACTACAGTCACTTATTAACAGGAGATGTTTGTTTTCTCTCCATACCATTTAATTGCTCATGCATGCAAGCAACTACTTTTATATACTGATCAAGTTTAATGGCAAGCTGGTAAAAAGAGACTGACTCAAGAGTCAAAAATATATCTTTATATGAAGCAAGCACTATTCTTCTAGTTCTTTGGAAAGGGCACTCAAGTATCTATGTCTTCATCTTAGCATTTACTATCCATTTAAATGTATCTCGGGTGTTTTTAGAATCATAAAAATATTAGGAACACATTTTTACTGCTGAAAAGGATCCTAGAGAGAATTTAGTCCACGGAGGAAATGGGAGCTCAAAGAAGTTAAGTGATTTGGTCAAAGACACACTATTCCACCAGGGAGCTGGTGCCAGAACTCAGATTTCCCAATTTCCATCTAGGTTCTAACTGCAGTAGCATATTGTATTTCTCAACTTTGGAGGCTCATATACAAATCCTATCCTCTTGAAATGGCACAAACATATATCAGAATTGCTTCTTTTGTATTTTTTGGAATACAAAAAATATCATGTTACTGGAAAATGCACAAGTAACTCCAGCAGTCAACAAAGTTCTTCCATACTTTTGACAGTAAAGTGCTCCCCAAGTTTTTCTGGAAGACCCAAGAGTATGCCCATCGCTTGGTTGGGTCAACTGTCTGGTTGCTACCATATAGTACCTGCATTTTCTTTCCTCTTCTGCGACAGCCCCCACTAGTGGCTAATGCCTTGTAAGATACTAGCACATGCTGGATACCATTCTCAGGTACCCACATGACTTCCAGGCACCCACAGCATTACCACTGGGTGCCATTTTCACTTTGACTTACACTTGCTGGTACCCCTGGATGTAGTCAATGTTGTTGGGTTCTTCTGCCAATTCTGGTGGGCATTGCTATTTAATATCAGGCACCATGGCTATCACTTGCCAGACCCTGAAATCTCTCCGTAGGTAGAATGGAGATGTACTGAGTCCCATAGGTGCAAGAATGTACCATGGTGCCTTTATGTGATAGAAGAGAACCAAAGCACATGACCCCATTTCTTATTAAGGCAAATAGTCTTAGACAGAGCCCTCCTTCTCCCTGGAACTCAGATATTAACTAATGAGAAGAAGATCTAAGAGTAAAGACACCAGGCTCTTCATTCCAGCAAAACTACCCCAGGCTTTGCTACTGGGTTAACTTGTTAGTAATACGATTATGTCTTCCCCAGTTCCTTATCCAAATGGACTGCACAATGGTGGTTGTCATCTTCCACCCAACATACTAGGGGGACATTCTTAATTAGTAAGACTGGTTCACCTTGGGATTGCCTCTTGGAGGAGTGAGAGATGGAGGGAGATGTGCAGATAAATTGAACTTTTTTTGACAGAAGATGTGGTCAAAGATGCCACATTCTCACCAACTATTACAATTATCAGCAGTCACAGTCAAACTGTTCATCCAAACCTATTATAATTCCAAAGATGCCAAAGCAACTGACTTTATATTTGGTATCAGAGGGTCTAAAAGATCAGTCACACTGATGACGACTGCTGGCTGTACGTACATCCCTTTTCTACTTGTATTTTATAAGCAACAAAAATGAATTTCAATAGATGACATCATCTAGATTTATTCTTCCAGGGACCCTCATATACAAATGCTGTCACCCTTAAAGAGAATTTTATCTTATAGAAAACAATAAAAATGGTATAATTATTTTTATAAAGAGCAATTAAAATCAAAATAATCTGTGTATAGTTGCATAGAAATGTAAATGTAAAATACATTTTAAGATATTCCCTAACGGACATCCTCCTAAAACATTCAGATCCAAGTGAAAAATAAAAACCAAGAAAAATAAGTGTGACTGGCAAATTTCAGGGTGATTCAAAAGCTGATATGTATTAATAACAACAGTGATAATGGATAACATTTACTGAGCATGCACAAGAGTAACCAGCATATATGCAGTGAGTGTAGTCATGTATTCGCTCATATAACCTTCACAGCAACCCTATGTGATAGATACTATTATTATACCCATTGTGCTGTTCAGGAAACTGAGGCATAGAGAAGTTCAGTTATTTGATAAAGGTGAATGCCACAGCTGGGGGTCAAAACAAGGAAATCTGATTCCAGCCCTAGGGCTCTTAACCATTAGACCACTATCCCCTATAGTTTCCTGTAGGTAGTAGGTCCTCTGTAAGAAAAATATACAAATAAAGAGAGGAGAACACATGCAGATTACTTCTAAAAGAAAATTTTGTAGATTCAGAGAGAATATGAGCAAAGCAAAGATAGCTAATGTTTCTTTACATTGTTAGCAGAATATGTTACATGACAATACATTAAGAGTTAAACATTACTAAGACAATGCATTGCTCTATTGGCAGAAAAATATTCCTATGGCATAAAAAATTTTTTAAATTTTCTCCAAGGTTTCCTTCTTATTTTGTCTTTTATAACTTTAATTCTTTTCCATCAAGTCTGTTATCCCCTTATAGATAATAAAGGCATCCTTTTTTTTAAGCTACAAAATTTCCTTTTTAGTTCAAGAGGCCACACCATTAGCAGGAATTATGGAAAAAACATAAAATTTGAAGTTGAAAGATGTGGATTATATTTCTAATTCTTTTACCTTGTATTGTGTGAGTTTCAATCACACACAATACACATTATCTTAGAGCTTCCTTTGCACTACATCAGGAGAGATGAGCAATCACAACAGAGAGTTTATGGCCCAAAAAGTCTAAAATATTTACTATCTGACTCTTTACAGAAAAGTTTGCCCATCTCTGGTCTAAGTAATAAATGAGATAAGGCACAAGTGAAATACTTAGAGCGTCTGGCCCACCGTGAGTTCTCAGTAGATGTGAGCTCCGCCTCTGGCGCAGAGCGGGGTTGATGTCAACAGAGAGCACTAGGTGCTCTAGAAAGAGAAAGAAAATATCACTGTACCCAAGGACAAACCCAGGATGCAGCACACTTATTGGTGATGATTTCTAAAGCTTTTTTCTTTCTTTTTTGTACAGAACCCTCTTTTCAACTAAAATATTCCATTGAAACTTAATATGCAAAACAAATGAAAGCAACACTGTTCTTCTTGGGGATGGGGATGGCAGAGCTAAAACTCAAGCATACTGGTTCTCAGCTGTTTGTTCTTTCCTCTGCATCATATACTGTCCTTTCATATAACAAGGTTTTGTTATTGCTCAGTTTTTACTTGAGTAATGAAGATAAATAAAGTTGTATAAAGAGGTGTTATGACAAATTTGTTTTCCAAGGAATAAGAGGAGGGCCTTCTCAACAAGAAGTTAATATCAAGTTTTTCCAACATCAAACATAAGAGATATTTGGTAGATCCCAATTAAAGAGGTGTTTACTTCAAAACTGTAGTATAAATTGTCATTCTAGAAAATAGCCCCTTATCAGGAAGGCTAAAAGCAACTTCTGACATCAGTTAAAATGAACTTTTGGGTAGAATCTGGGGTCTGTGCCTTTGATTGGTGGGAAAGCCCCAAGGTGAAGGACAGCCTACACTTTCTCTTCTACCTCCTCACTCTTATTTCTCCCTGCTCTCCCTCCTAACATCCTTTCAAAACAGTCAAACACCATTTAGAAATTGGTGTAAAGGCTCTTCTTTGTATTTAGTAACATTTAGGGTTGTTTGGTCCACTTGCGCCTTTCACCACCACCACTCCCAACTTCAACAGCCACTTGCAACTTCTGGTTCTTACCTGTTCTTCCCACACCTTGAACAACATACTATTGCCAGTCACAAAGCTTCTGTCAGAGGACCCTCCTCACTATAAAGACTCCATTTCATTAACCATAGTAGGAAAATGAATATGCTAAAAAACAAACGATCAAATCATTATATTTTCTCTTTGAAACATGAATTGTCAACTCAAAACATTTAATATGGGAAAAATATATTTTAAGCCATTGGTCCTTCTATCAACAAATGAAATTTTTCACAAAGGTCTGTTCTGTAAGTTGTGATTCCAAAGGGCATTTTACCTAAAAGTGATTATTTTAACACATAATTTGTAGAGATAAAATGAATCCTAGATTTGAAAAAGTTTTATTCTTGGCACATGAAGTACTATAGATTTGTCTTACTAAGTCTTATGGATATTAATCAACACTTGCAGCTGTCCAAAGCTGTAAACAAGTAAAAACTGTTGTAAAGAATGATAAGAAAGAGTCAAAAGAGAGAGAGAGGGAGAATGAGAATTACAGAGTGATTTCATACTTATGATCAAGAAATTACTTGTGGAAAGGAGTATATACTCAGTAAATTCTTAGCTGATAAAATACTACCTATTTCACCCTAAATCCTAAGTGGAAGGGCATATTCAATTAGCACCATTGTAGACAAGGCAGTGGAATTACAGGGCAGGCTAAATTGTTAAATATAAGTTTTCTTAACCATTCCCACTCCTCCCCTCCTGAGGAGGATTTTTGCTACCTTGTCTTTGTGGGCTAATCAGGGGTAAGGGGTACAACCAAATACTTGGAGAAACGTAAATCTACAACCAGGAGATCCCGAAGGCAAGAGTGGGCAATAAGAGAGAGATGAAAATGTCTGTGGGGACTGTGGGGGAAAGAAAATGGGGTACAGTGAAGAGGAGAGTCCCAGAACATTATGAGGAGAGATCTGAGCACCAAAGTACAACTTCTGAGAGAGGATTTCCATGATGTGTGACGTGACTGCCTCAGTATATTTAAATAACAGCTCCTATTGCTCCAACACCTGCAGCCTGAGACTGAACAGAGCTATCTCCTGAAAAGAGGTATGGATTTACAGAGTGTAACTTCACTCAACTTCTCAGCCTCATTCCGGACCACAAAAAGATACTTCAAACTGCCCCCAACTTGGAAATAGAGAAAAGAACCTTCACCAACCAGAAGACCAACCCCCTCCCACTATTAAACTTCAACTAGGACACGAATACAGCTGATCAGCAACTATTCCCAATTAAAAAGTTTTGTTGATTTTTAATTTGTGCTAACCAGCCAATTCACAGAAGTGCCCAGAATATAAAAAAACAAAGGATCCTTTTTATTCCTCATGCCTGAGGCTACTGAGGAGCCCATTTATCTTCAGGGAGTTATTCTCTCAAATATTCCTCAGAATGCCGCCTAAGGGGAAATGACTACAGCTGCTTCTTAATGCAATTTTTGTCAGGAAGATAAGTTTCCTCATTGAAAGGGTAAATGGAAGAAGAAAACGCTTCTGCAAACTGTCATATTTCGCAAGAAAAAGCCCTTTTAAAATTCCCTGGGAGCTTGATTTTCTCTTACAGACCAAAAGAGCTTGAATTGCCCTACTTCAAGAAGGAAGAGATGGGCCTCGTCTCTTCAGTCCAAACATAGACAAAAAGTTTAATTCTCTGAATGGCTACTCCTCGTCTATTAAATTTGTTTCCTTCTGGATATAAAGTTGGCCAATCACCAGTCTGAAAATGTGCTGCCTCTAGTGGAATGTGATTTTCTTTAGTCAAAGGAAAGTCACTTTTCAGCTTGTGCTTCTGGCTCCTTAGTGAAGGGGTAGTTAGCCTGTCTCTTCATCTTCTTCTCTGGCTCCACTTCAATGCCATCAGCTCTACTGAAGGCTTTTGGAATAGACACCAACACTAAATTACTTCTGCTGGAAAATCTTATGAAAATAAGAGCCTGTAAAGCAACCCATTTAAAGAAAACAGTATGGTATATTTTAGCTAGTTAAATTAATTTTGTAAGGAATCTTTAGATAGCCCACAAGTTGGGATCAAAGCTATGGTAAAACACGGGAGCAATATAAATTACCTTGGGAATATACAGGCAACTAGAAATTTCAACTATTCAAACAGTCCATTCACTGAAACATTAAGATTAATATACTCATATGAAAGGGAAGCCATTTTTATTATTTTCTCCTTCCTTTATTAAAATGGCTGTTGACAACTCTAGATAGATATATGACTCAATTCATTTATTTACCTCTTTCACTGTGCCTGGCTATGGTGATGAAAATGTAAGCAAAATATTATACCTGCTCTCCAAAAGACTAAGAAACTAGCAGAAAAGCAAGCATCCTAAAATAATAGTGTAACTTACACCATACATGTGATATGAGTAAAGGAATGAAGGAATGCAGAGAGGAAGTAAGGAATTTGGCCAGGCGACAGAAGAAAAAAGGATGCAAGAATCCTTCACTGGAAGGGAAATTAGAACTAAGCTTCAAGAAAAATAGGAGTTTGCTAGGCAGGAAAGTGATGAGAGGGGCCTTCCAAAGACACTGAAATTCTAAAACACACTAGAGGAAAAGCAAAGAGCTTAGCGAGCGTAGGAAGCAGGGTGAAGGGTGGGAGAAAAGGCTAACAAAATAGTTTTTTGTAAGACTTGACTACCATACAAAAAATTAGGACTTTCTTAGCGGCTCTGAGGAGCTGTCAAAGATTTCTGAGCAACAGAACATTTCTTAATGTTTATTGAAACAAAACTATTGGCCAGAAAGATTATTCTGACTTTGTCATTTGGTTAAACTAAACTTGAAACAAATGATAATTGCAATAAACAGCATACAACATAGCTTTCAAAACACACATTTTCTTACAGTTAGATTTTAATCAGTTCTGGGGTGGGGACAGAGGAGAAATCCTAAACAATTACTCTAGACTTTTCATTTTGTGAGTACGTTTACACTGAGATAGCAAAGCAATTGATATTTTTTACATTTATCAGTTTTATTACCATAATTCTCAAGGCTGGATTTCTGTTAAGATGCCTACGTGTATAATAAGCATCACATATGCCCAGTATTTACAAAATGTATCGAAGAGGGACTGGAGTTTAATAATGTAACCACTATTAATTGTCAGGGTTGTTTGGAATATATTAATTTTAACTGTTCGCATTTAATACTATACTTTACAAAACAGGTTTATTTCCTTAGTCTTTCCTTTGCTAATCTTTCCTTTGTGTCCTCTTTTATGGGCGGAAGGAAGATTAGAATCTTGATGTACTTTATGGCTGAATGCAAAAAAAGTTTTTTCTAAGTTTTAATTTTTAGAAGAACAATAAAAATTCTCCAACTCCTTTTTTTGGAATTTAGTTAGAAGAGAAGAGAAAAGAGAGAGAAAGAATAAGAGAGAGTTCTCCTACATAAAGATATTCTGAGGCATCCTGCTGTGTCAGTTAGATCCTACAGCTACTCAAAATAGGAAATAATCCGGCAGCACTGTGCTATGTAATGGAGAGGAGCTCTCATTTTTTTTGTCTGCCTTGCTCCAAAGGTGTCCTAGCTAGAAAGTCATCTGGGGGCATGAGCTGAAGGAAAACACACATTAAGTTTAAACTTTATGCAAAATGCATTAGTATGATCAATATTTAAAATTAGACCCACTTAGAATGTTCACTTGCACAGAAATTTCTTTACACATACACACATACACACACACACACACACATATATAAAATCAGTCATGTTTACTCAAACTTTAATATAAAAAATATTAAGGTACGTTGAAAGCCTAGTCATAAAATTGCAGTTAAAAATATTACTGTGTCGGGGCTGGCCCCGTGGCCGAGTGGTTAAGTTCGCGCACTTCGCTGCAGGCGGCCCAGTGTTTCGTTAGTTCGAATCCTGGGCGCGGACATGGCACTGCTTGTCAGACCACGCTGAGGCAGCGTCCCACATGCCACAACTAGAAGAACCCACAACGAAGAACACACAACTGTGTGCTGGGGGGGCTTTGGGGAGAAAAAGGAAAAAATAAAATCTTTAAAAAAAAAAAATATTACTGTGTCTTTTCAAAGAAAAAATAAATACATCAAGCCACCAGACTTTCCTAGCCTGTTTTAATTGGTTTTCTTCTTCTTCTTCTTCTTCTTCTTCTTCTTCTTCTTCTTCTTCTTCTCCCCAAAGCCCCCTAGTACACTGTTGTATGTTATAGGTACAAGTCCTTTTAGTTGTGGCATGTGGGATGTCACCTCAACATGACCTGACGAGCGGTGCCACGTCCGCACTCAGGATCTGAACTGGCAAAACCCTGGGCCGCCGAAGTGGAGCGTGCGAACTTAACCACTCGGCCACAGGGCCAGCCCCTTTACTTAAGTTTTGAAGGGAGAAGTTCAACATTGAATCTTTACAGCGATCCAAAGAAAATAAAGAAACAAGGATGTGATTTTATATGGTAGGTTCATTTATCTTCCTTTGTAAAAACAAAAAAATCACTGTAATTGGTTATAACCCTCAAAGACCAAGAGATGTAAGAAGATGGCAGATAAATGCAAAATGTAATGAGGCAGGACTGTCCAAAAGCCCCTGCATGTCTTCCGTCTAGATTCTTTTCAATAAAGACCGATTACAGCCTTCAAGGCAGAATGTATGTCATTATTCTTCAGATAGCCCATCCTGGGAGGCTAAGCTCCTCCCTGGCTATTTTTATTAGCCTGTGTTTGTCTATACCTGACACAGAGAAAAAGCAGCTTTGAATCATATATTTTATAAATGTGCCTTAAATAACCAAAGCAACAGAAAGGCTTGCATTAGGACGCAATCATCTGCTACAAGTGCCTATGTTTCTCCGACGGTCAGATTTTCCTTTGCACACTCTGACGCCAGGGTTGAGCCACTTCAGTGATAGGACTGTACTGCGGATTTACTGCAGCTTTTTATTTGACAAAAATTATTATAAAAATCGCACAAACCATTCAAGACCAACTGCCTCTATAAATGATCTGTCCTACTGATTATCTGTTCCTAGAGGCCTCTGAGAAACACATTTCTTCTTTAGTTCACATCAAAGTTTAAAAATAATACACATGCCAAAAAAAGGTTTTTCCAATCTACTCTACGTGCTTCTTGTTTGCAATTTGGCTACTTCGGTTTTATTCTTTGTAGAATTAAGGGCTAGTGTTAAATAAAAGTAGAGATAACCTTTTCTGACAAATGGAATCAGAAGTCCTTTCTCTACCCATTGATATGCTGGCTTTGGGGCTTCAGTTTCCTTTCAATGATATGGAGAAATAAGAGTTGCATACATGATAGATTACAACACTTTTGCTACGTTACTCACTAGGTTTTCTACTGTATTTTTTTGATCCTAAGGTGCCATTGATTATAAATCACACTAGTGAATTAATAACAGCCTCTCTGAACATTTCTGAAATGTTAAATGACTAAAAACATGAGTCTCACAGGGAAAAAAAAAAAAGAGGACTTTTTAAGGCAATTTTCAGCCGGGCATTAAAGATCTTTGACTATAAATTAGTTCATCAGGAGGAGGCCATCCAGTTGTAGAAGGTTCCAGATATTTTATCTTGTCTTTAAAAAAATATATCAAGTAAGTTTCTCTCAATAACAAATAAAATTTTTAAATATTACTAAGGTAGGGGAATGGGCAAGAAAAATACCATTTATATGCTATTATTTGCCCTGAGCTATGTGCTTTATATAAGTTTTGTATTTAAGATTTACAACAACTCTATGAAATACATACTACTTTATCCATTTTATACTAAAGGAAACTTAGGCTCCAAAACGGTTTAAAAAAAAAAAACCAACTAGACCAAAATAGGATATCTAGTAAGTGGCAGAATGGTGATTCAAAAAGTCTGAGACCCTCTCCATTTTAATGTCTCTCCAAGAAATGCCAACTTGCCAAGTTTGCAAAACACAAACAAAATCTCTGCTAAAACATACTTGCATATGTTTAAAACAATTTGCTTAGGAATATATCTCATCTCAACTTAATTCATCTCAACTTAATTCTTTAGGGATATTTATTCTTTCATCACTAACACTAAAGCCAATGTCATCTCTTGAGATAATTCTGACTATATTGTTACATAATTAACATCATCTTTTAAAAATTTCAATTAAGATCCCATTATTTTCACGTAAATCAGGATACTCTTTCATTAAAGAGATTTAACAACTGATTACTAGTGTTCCACCCCTGGCTATATTTGCCAAGAGGTGGTTAAGAGCTTGTGTGAAGCCAGCCCAGGTTTGAGGCCCTGCTTCACCATGTTACTAGCCATAGGACCCCAGACCACTTACTGAGCTTCTTTAAGCCACACTATCATCATGATTTCCTAGTTCATGTTCCTTAAGCTCTTAGCTCACTGCTTAGAACAGAGTAAGCCCAGTTGATTTGTTCTATATATATTCAAATATTACTAAGGTATATAGCCTATAAAAGAGAATTCAAAATCTCAGCACATTTAACTTTAGCTTAGGCAGTGAGGAAACTGCACTCAGTGTCTTATATATAGAAGTAATTAAACCTAATTTAAGACTCAGGCATATTATATTCAGCTCCATCACTAATTAACATATCAAATATTGCCTTCCCTATAGAATTGGAGCATGGTGGTCCATAATATGCACCTTTTAGAGGTCACACTTTGATCAAAACATCAAGAACCAAGGTGAACTTCAGTTTGCAATGAATGAGAAATACCTATAAAGGTGTTTCCCTGAATTTGCTCCATAGACATTGGCCATACAACATACTCCTAGGGGAAAAAGAGCTCCCTGCAATTTTGGATTCCTATAAAATATCCCCTTTTGGTGATACACAATGATCAAGTGCTCTGTGACCACCAGCAGTATCAAGAAACCTGTTTAACTTTGTTTACAGATTTATAATTTCCTGAAATTATATGACCGCAGAATTTTTTTCCTCCACATAACACCTATTAAAACAAGTTCTATGGAAACACAGTCCAGGATTCAATAGCCCTCTCAAATCCCTACTGGAAAGTTCACAAAAAAACTCTTCTGTAAGCTCTAGTAAAAGTAATGGTATTATAGATCTCCTTTTCAGTTTTCAGGAAAGTTCTGCTGCAGAGGCATGGGGGTACATGTTACAATTTCAGCTAATTTAGAGTCAAGGGCTACAGGATGAGAACAGCATATGGCAATGAGTCTTACACTTCCTACCTACGTGAACTGTTTTAGTTCCATAAAAAGCTTTATGGGTTTTTTTGGCAATGGATTCCTGCCACCGAAATAATATATCTTTAGGTTATAATATGTCTGAAAGAATTCATTTTGTTCTAGCAAGAGGGAGAAAAAACTACATCGGACTAGGGATGCTTCCTCATCACAAAACAGCAACATGTATCTTGCAATTGATAGCTGTGATTGTTACAAGAAAAAAAAAAGATTCTTCTACAGTAAAACATAGTGTCAGCCTACTGGTCACCAATTTAGGAAAAACTCATTAAATTCAAAACACCCAGATGAAAAGCAAACGAGCATGGAAAATAGTGTGCCTCATTTGCATGTTTCTAAAATCTATTGCAAGATAGAATATGCTGTACCCTAATTACATTGGTTTTCAGTGGATTTAAAATTAAAATTACAACTTTCTCAAAAAAAAGTATGTACTTTGAGAATTTAAGAACTCACAAAACTCAACAAAAAGAAGCCAACCAATTGATTAAAAATGGGCAGAGGATCTGAATAGACATTTTTCCAAAGAACACATACAGATGGCCACTAGACACATGAAAAGATATTCAAAATCACTAATGATTAGGTAAATGCAAATCAAAACCACAATGAGATATCACCTCATACCTGTCAAAACGGCTATTCCAAGAAATAACAAGTGTTGGAGGGGATTTGAAGAAAAGGGAACCCTGGTGCACTGCTGGTGGGAATGTAAATTGGTACAGCCACTAAGGAAAACAGTATAGAGATTCCTCAAAAAATTGACAATAGAATTACCTTATGATCCAGCTATTCCACTTCTGGGTATTTATCTGAAGAATATGAAAACACTAATTTGAAAAGATAAAGGCATGCTTATGTTCATTGCAGCATTATTTATAACAGCCAAGATATGGAAACAACGTAGTCCAATGACAGATGAATGAATAAATAAGATGTGGTATATATATATATACATATATATATATACACAAACACAAAATAGAATACCATCCAGTCACAAAAAAAAAAGATAAAATCTTGCCATTTGCAACAACATGGATGGACCTGGACAGTATTATGCTAAGTGAAATAAGTCAGACAAAGAAAGACAAATACCATATGATTTCACCAATATGGAGAATATAAAAAAAAGTGAACAAACAAAGTAAAAATAAACTCACAGATACAGACAGCAGATTGGTGGCTACCAGAGGGGAAAGAGATTGGGGAGTGGGCAAAATGAGTGAAGGGGGTCACTGTATGGTGATAGATGGAAACCAGACTTTCGGTGGTTAGCATGCTGTAGTGTATACAGATGTCAAATTATAAAATTCTATACCTGAAACTTATATAATGTTACAAACCAATGTCGCCTTAATTAAAAAAAAAAGTTCGAAGAATGACCCTGTGGCTCTAACAGCATGATGTAAGAGAACAGTAAATCTTCACCAAGCTTCCAGGCAGTCATGACAATAGCAACTATTTCCCAAGGAGGCCAAATTCCATCATCCTGAAATGATATTTGACACAGCATTATGACTACATGAAGCATTAGGATAAAAAATATAAATGCATACTAAAAAAAAAATCAAGATTCTCTATAGCTTCCTGAAATTTCACTTTGCTTAGTGGTCTCTGATGTTCTTTATGATCACATGTTTCTAATGACCACTTTTCTAAATAAGAAAATACCTCCAAAATACATTCTATGCAATTCAAACTATTGGTTCTCCCAAACGGAAGTTTCTATTTTGGGGTCACCTGATTATCTGGCCTACCCAGATGAAACACCAGACATATACACAATGTAGATACCCTTTGTTAACATCTGAAGGGCTAATTTTAAGTTCAACTCATTTATAGAATCCTCATTAGCTGACAACAGAATTCATATTATATAACAAAGTATATAGGTCGCTAGGTTAATCTTAGCTTTATACATAAGTAGCTTTCAAGGAACTAATATTTTTTTATTTTGATTCTTCACAAGTAACACCATAAGATTTAGCTCATCTAAGTACACCAATCTGAGTTACTCAAGCTTGAGAGTACTACAGACTGAATGTCTGTGTCCCCCCAAAATTCATATGTTGAAATCTAATTCCCAACGTGATGGTATTTGGAGGTGGGGCCTTTGGGAAATGATTAGATCATGAGGGCTGTTATAAAAAATATTCCATTACTGCTTTCATAAAAGGGACCCAATCAAGTTCCCGTGCCCCTTCTGTCATGTGAGGAGACAGCAAGGAGATGGCCATCTATGCAAGAGGTGGTCCCTCCCCAGACCCTGAATCTGCTAGTGCCTTGATCTTAGACTTCCTAGCCTCCAGAACTGTAAGAAATACATTATTGTTGTTTATAAGACACCAAATTTACTGTATTCTGTTATAGCAGCCATGACAGATGAAAAGAGAGTAACCTAGTAAGTGAGGGAGCCTGGATAAATATCCAGTGTAGTAGCCAACTTCCAGTATGATCCACAGTGATTCTTGCCTCCTGGAATTCATATCCCTGTGCATCCTCTCCCATGATGAATACAGCTGGCTGATATCTCTAAATAATAGAATGCTGTGGAAATGAAGGTATATGGTATCTGAGGCTAGGTCATAGATGACATTATGGTTTCTGCCTTGTTTTCTTGGCTTGCTTAATCTGGCAGAAGCCAGGCACCATGTCGTGATGACACTCAAGCATGGAGAGGGCCAGATGAAGAAGGACTAAGCTCTCTTGCCAACAACCAGCACCATGTGAATGACATATCTTGGAAGCCACCCCAAGTCAAGCCTTCAGATGACTGCAGCCCTGTCTGGCAAACTGATTTAATCTTGTGAGAAACTTCCAGTCACAGAATCCAGCTAAGCTGCTTGAAAAGCCTTGACCCACAGAAACTGTGTGAGATGATAAATGTTTATTGTATCTTTAAGCCATTAAATTGTGAGGTAATTTGCTGCACAGTAACGGATATGTATACCCAACATCTTTAATCCACAGTGTTTTATAGCTCTTGACTTGTTATAATATGTCTGCTTTGTAAGTAAGATATATGCTTTAGTGTTAGGCATTAAGTGAGTACAGACTTTCAAGGAAGGTGGCATCTCTCTCAAATGTCAAGGGTTCATTGTATAGTGAATTATAAAAAGGACAGAAATGTAAGCTCCACGAGGGCACAGACTGCGTCTTTTATTTTCTACTGTATCCCCAATGCCTAGAACAGTGCCTGGATCAAATTTAGGTTCTTAATAAGTACTAGGCGAATGAACACATGCAGGGTTGAGAGGACATCTCCCATGTAACTCTCATTAAGCACAAACACTCTGCTTTAGAATGCTTTCTGTTATTACAGGAAGGAACACTACATGGGAAAAAGAATATTTGCTCTGCCAGGTCTGCTCAGAAAACATATCCTCCACGACTCCAAATGTTCTTCTACGCCTGCTCTCTACTTCTCACTATAAATGATCCTCCACTGAAATTGAAGTTGGCCCTAAGCTGAGCTAAGATTGAGTTTGGCTGTTTATCCTAAAGCACTCAGTGTAGAGTTTGGTAACGATTTACTACTGCACGGGAAGTAAAAGAAGTTAGAGAAGGAGATATATACTCAAGATAGACTTAGATCAAGAATATATTGAAATCATATGAAACTCAGCATTTTATTTTATTTTATTTTATTTTATTTTATTTTACTTTATTTGAGGAAGATTAGCCCTGAGCTAACATCTGCTGCCAATCCTCCTCTTTTTGCTGAGGAAGACTGGCCCTGAGCTAACATCAATGCCCATCTTCCTCTGTTTTATATGTGGGACACCTGCCACAGCATGGCTTGATGAGCAGTATGCAGGTCCGCACCGGGATCCGAACCGGTGAATCCGAGGCCACGGAAGTGGAGTGTGCAAACTTAACTGCTACAACACTGGGCTGGCCCCTGAAACTCAGTATTTTAAACTTCTTAAGATCTATAAAACTCTCCGTTAAACAAGTTAGCCTCTGTTCCCTCCGATAACTACACAAAAGTAATAATAAAGAAGCACAATAAGAATAGGAAGGGAAACAATAGCAGAGAGAAGAGTCGGGGAGGGAGAGATAGAGTGTGAATTACAAATGCTAGTAAATAGAACAGTGAAGGATAATTGACTTAGCAGAGAGAGCTGAGAGTTCAACGCCAAGAAGAGGTAGGAGAGGACTAACAGCCAAGAAACAAGCAAATTCATTTGCTAGAAATCAGAAAAAGGTACGAACAGGGGGCATCTTGAACTTCTGAAGGCAATGGCAAGGGTAGGGCCAAAAAGGATGGTTGGTTGAAAATCTAAGAAGTATATCGGCCCTTAGATATAATCCTCTACCCTGAGCAACTAGATGATTCTACCTCCTCAACCCAGGCAAAGAGAATGGCTTTTCAGTCTCCCAGAAAGTTGAATCACAGTATAAAAGACCCCAGGGAGAGGCAAGAGACTGGGTGTCATAAAGATAACAGGGAAGAGGCCGGCCCCGTGGCCTGCTGGTTAAGTTCAGTGCACTCTGCTTTGGCGGCCCACATTCGTTTCTGGGCATGGACGTACACCACTTGTCAGTGGCCATACTGTGGCAGCATCCCACATAGAAAATAGAGGAAGACTGGCACAGATGTCAGTTCAGGGCAAATCTTCCTCAAGCAAACAGAGGAAGACTGGCAACAGATATTAGCTCAGGGTGAATCTTCCTCAGCAATAAATAAAGAACACAGGGAATAAGTAAATGTCCAGTGAATACCTGTATACTAAAAAGTAATCCCCCTCCACCACACACTCCAACTACCCTGCCCTACTTAGTTCTAAGAATGCTTGTAGCCTAGTAGGAAGTTCAGAATATTCCTCTCTGAGCAAACTAACAAGCACAAGATCAACTACTTATAGTTACTGGAAGTTTGGTATATAAACTATAGATATAGATATAGATATATAATTAAGTAAATATACCAAATAAAATTCTAATTTTAATGAATAAATGACAATACAGTGCAGCTTGCCAATCAACAAGTTCTACCCACTAATACCAAGTAGACACTGGCTTTTAAATGCCTCATTTGCAGATAGGAATGGACAATCAAGACACAGACCAAAGAAACAAGAAAAAAGGGAAAAATGCAGAGAACAGAGGAAAATTTTAGAAAACTATAGTCAACAAGAGAAGATGTGCAAACACGAAACAAGAACAGGATATGATAAAAAAATGATTGTGGGAATTAAAAATAAGAGCAGAAATAATACAGCCAAAAAGGAGATGGAAGATAAAGTTGAAGAAATCTGACTCACAAAGTAAAACAAGAGTGAGAAAAAGATAGAAATTAGAGAGAAATGATAAGAAAATTAGAGGACCCACTAAGCTGGTCTAATACCCACATTACAGGAGCTCCAGAAATGCAAAACAAAAACCCAAGAGAATCACCAAAGAAAATGTTTCAGAAAGTACACCAGACCTGAAGTACATAAGTTACCAGATAGAAAAGGTCTACTAAGTATTTCATACAATGGATAAAAACTGATCCAACCTAAGACATATCAATGTAAAATTTTCAGAACACTGAGAACAAAGAACAACCCTTAAAAGCTTTAATCAATGAAAGAAAAAAAAAGCAAGACAAAACCAAAATATTAGGTAGCAAAATAGCATCATACTTCTCAACAACAACTTGAGCACTAAAAGAAAGTGGAAAAATGTCTTTAAAATTTGAGGTAACAAATATTTCTAACCTATATTTCTATACCCAAATGATCAATCAAATGTGAAATTAGAATAAAGGCATTTTCAGACCATGTAATATCTCAACAATGTACTTCTAATTATATAAACTTTCTCGGTAAGTCTTAAGAGGATATGCCTGCCTAAAATGAGAGAGGAAGCTAAGAAAGGGAAGACATGAGATCAGAGGGGAGGAAGTCCAAGACCAGAGAGAAGCAAAGGGAATTTTCAGGACGACAGTGAAGGGAAAGTATGCATGACAGATGTGCGGCAGAATTCAGAGCAACTAATCCAGATGGGAACAAGAGGATAAAGAGCGATAACGCAGCTATCTGAGGAATATCTACAAGAAAATGCAAATATAAACAAAAACATGATAGACTACCTGATTTTCTATGAAGTTATTGAGAAGAAATTCACATTTCTGATGGAGAGTTTAGAGTAAATGAAAAACAAAAAAAAGGACAGAGAAAGTGCATCAATTATTAACTCCAGAAAAAGCAAAACATTGTTAAAGAAAAGAAATGTAATCAACAATGAATAATATTTTCAGTCATAATTTTAGCACTAAAAATTGATTTAACTGAAAATTGGTATAACTAATTGAAAAGATGTAGGAAAAGATATTTTAAGATTTCTTCCCATCTTTCAAAGTAGGAAATCAGAGACATTATGCAAAACAGAAACATGAAGAAAGGAAGGTATTTAGAAACACAGAGGTAAATCTGAGAAAAAAGCAGCTAAAATGTTGAAAGTGGTTCCCCTAAAGAATAAGAATAGCGAGTTGAGGAGAAAAGGAACAGGGTACTGCTATATTTTGTGAGAAACTTTGTAAAACTACTGACCTTTAAACTAGATATATATATTAATTTCATAAAAAAATAACATTTAGATTTAAAAGAACAAAGCTAACTGACTTTCCCAAAGAGTACTAAAAACTTTATACTTAATAAAACATGAGAACAATTCCTCCACACGTGAATACAATGGGAGGAAAAAATTGCATCTCCCAAAGGAAAAAATGTTTACCTCTATAAGAACAAGAAACTTTCTCATTTCCTCATTGTTCCTCAGACAGAAAAGTCTTCAATAACTAACTTTTTATATTAATATAGTCCAGATAGTTTCAAATACTGACTAATATAAAAGCTAAACAAATGAGACTTGTATCAGGTCCATTAAGAAAGGATATGATCATCTCACGTATCCTAGAGTATATTTCTGCCTCTTCATTGTTATGTAAACATGTCTGCACACATATATGTCTACATGCATGTGTGCATACGCATCTACATTCACACACACATATATATAAAATATTTAAAATTTGGATGAAGTATCTAGAAAGATAATTTTGCTATGATTTGATAGAATTGATTTTATTTTTCTGAAAACGTTTTACTCAAGATAGGAATTTTAACTTAACCTATAGATCTGTTATATATATAACCTATAGATCTGTAAGTTATAGATAATTAATGAGTATTATTTTGAATAAGATCATTTTTATGAGAATTATTTTGCATAAGGAACACAAATATTTCAGTGAATATGTAGATTTTGGAAAAGTATACTTATCCTAAATTTTGAAGTTTTTAGTTTCGGAGGTTACACATCATTTGTTTTCCAATTAAGTACATTGACTTTCCGATGATAGACCCAATAAGTTTTTAAAAAGAATATATTAGAGAAAAATTAAGTGTTTCATGAGTTCATTTACAATTATCTAGCCAAAAAAATAGTTTTATTTACAAATAGATGGAGAATAGATTTTATAAAAGAAACAGAAATTGCATCTGTTAGTAATTGATTCAAGTAATTCTTTCTTCTATGAGAATGTCTTATAAATACTTACTTCCTGTAGTCAGAGTTCTAAAGTGTTTCAGAGTAGTGCAACTGAAGTCACATATTGTCTCAAACTGACACGTTTGTTCTTCTTTGTCAACAATTCATAAACAATAAGAGTCATAGGCAGGTAAACACTGAGTATTTTATTATGTCAACAAAAACATTCAGCTGACTTTAAATTTTATTTTGTGTGGATCTTTTAGTACTGCACAGTATTTTATGCAAGAGTTTCTAAATGCATTCTAACGTTTTTTGAAAAAAGAAGCTTTAATAAACAATTCTGTAAAAGCTTCTCGTGTAGATATTCACATGTATCCTCTTTCTTTGGATTTTGATCTAATTAGAAAGCTATTGGGGGCTGGCCCTGTGGCCGAGTGGTTCAGTTTGCAAGCTCCACTTCGGCGGCCCAGGGTTTCAAGGGTTTGGATCCTGGGCACGGACATGGCATTGCTCATCAAGCCATGTTGAGGCAGCATCCTACATAGCACAACTAGAAGGACCTACAACTACAATATACAGCTACGTACTGGGAGGCTTTGGGGAGAAAAAGGAGAAGAACTGAAAAAAAGATTGGCAACAGAATATTAGCCCAGGTGCCAATCTTATATTAAAAAAAGCAAAAAGCTGTTAACAGGGAGGAAGCTGCAAATACACAGGGCAGGCAAGGAATTCTTGGACCCTTCCAGGTCTGACCAGGTCAGCATTAGATTATTGACTTACAGTAGATATCACCCATTTTCACAACCTGGACTGCGACAATCACTGCCCCCATTGACCTCACATCTTGAGAGCTGTCTACAGACTACAGGAATACAGATATCAACACTTAAATCATTTTTTAAATTCATGCCACTATTTTCACAATTCAGTGTTCATTCACTTAAAATATTTCCCTGGGAATCAACTACACCTCAGGCCACTGGGCTACCAGCTGAGGATGCAGCTTTCAAAAGGACACACATATGGTTTCTCCCCTTATCAAGCTTACATTCTAGTGAAAGATACATACAGATAAAAGGAGAACACAAAACAGGACAAAAAAGTCCTGGAGCAAGTGAGCATGAGACCTAAGAAGTTTGAGACACACAATGTTATGGAAAGAGAATTTGAACCTGAGGAAACAGCATATGCAAAAGCCTAGAATGAAAGAGAATTAAACACATTCTGGAAACCAGATTATTAGGGGCTGAAGAGTGTAAGGAAGAGAAAGAGCTGGCAAAGGATGAGGCTGGAGAGGTAGGTGGGTGCCAGGCCATGAAAGATAAAGGTTTTTGAAAGTTATCCTAAGGGTAATGGGGAAATCATGACATCTTTCAAAATTTTATTTCCACCAAACTGCTATGTGTACACAGTAACATATCTGCTTGCTGGATAAGCTTGTGCTGAAAAGCAATGCTCAAACATGGCCACACCTTCCTCCACAGTGCCATTCCCAAGAAGCAACCTCTTCTATCCATTTCTTATGTTAGGTCACTTGATGGCTCCCAACTCTAAATAAAATGATTTCTTGAAGACTTATGCTATTCAATCTTCCCTTTCACAATTTTTGATAATATTATTTTTATCAATTTAAATATAAAGCCAGGATCCCTCGTCCTGCTGTGCAAGGTGAAACTACAAGAGCTGCTACTTCTCCCTCCATCTTTGCATTCCCTTTTACATCTCTCCCCTTTGGCTGGCTAACATTTTCCTTTTATTATTGCAAACTTGTTAACATCTACATTCTATTTTTAAAATCCACATAAAATTCACATAGAGTAAAATGCACAGATACAAAGTGTACAATTGGATAAGTGTTAGCAATTGTACACACCCCTGTAACCAACACCCCAAACAAGATATAGAACACCTCCATCATCCCAGAAAGTTCTCTCACTTCTCCTTGTAGTGTAGTCAATTCACAATCCCTCTTCTGACTTGCTATCACTCAGATTAGTTTTGCCTATTCTAGAAATTCATAAAAATGGAATCATACCATACAGACTGTTCTTTCACTCAACATAAAGTCATAGAGATACCCATGTTTTTGTGTGTATCAGTACTTCATTTTTCTCTCTCTTACTAAGTGGTATTCTATTGTATGAAAACATCACAATTTGTTTACCAATTCTTTTGTTGGTGAATATTTGGGTTTTTCTGGTTTTTAGCTATTACAGTTAAAGCCACTATGAACATGTACAACTATTTCTGTAAACAAAGCTTTGCATTTGTTTTGAATAAACACCTTGAACTAGTCATAGGCTAGGTATATGTTTAATGAGACCAAGTGATAATGGATTCCCACCACTTTAAATCCCAATTTATTATGAGTAAGAATGTAATAAAATTATTAACTTTAAGGATTTACACATTGGTGCTTTGCGAATCCAGAACTGTTGAACCTTTCTTGAAGATTAAACTTATGTTTAATATCGCAATTTAGGAGCCATGAAGAAAATTACTCCTTTGATGTCCCCAAAGGACATCTTAGTACAAGGAAAGTTTTTAAACTAAACTGTATAATAGTATCAATAGCTCCTCAAAATCTGGAGAATCATATTCACACTGCATTTTAATGAAACAAAAAAAAAGCTTTGAAGCTATGGGGAAAAATGCACAATGAAGGTAGCCTAAAAGTAGGAAATAACCCACTTCATTTCCTAGAAATCTAAGCCCATTGGATAATCTCTTATCCTCTCCTGAGGTATTCAAGTAGGTTAGCAAAGAGTCCTCTAGTTTCTACTTTAGTATACAAACTATGGCTTTGAGTTAGAAATAGCAATAAAAACCTCTCTATTCCAGTTATAAGTGGAACAAAGCAGAAGGAAGAGCCAACTGATATAGTTATACAAATGGTAATGGAGGAAAACTATAGAACAGAGAATGAATCTTAGACACGGATACTGCTAAGAAGAGATATTGGGCCTAGAGAAATCAAAGCGTACATTGGCATAATAAAAGAAATGAGTAGTTGGGCTGGCCCTGTGGCCTAGTGGTTAAGTTTGGCATGCTGTGCTTCGGCAGCCCAGGTTCAGTTCCCAGGCACAGACCTACACCATTTGTTGGTGGCCATGCTATGGCAGTGAACCACAAACAAAATAGAGGAAGACTAGAACAGATGTTAGCTCAGGGCGAATCTTCCTCAGCAAAAAGAAAAAAAAAAATGAGTAGTAGCCATAGTAGAAGATAAAGGATGGGTGTTTTGGAGATGTTTGAAGATGAAAATGGATGTTCAAAATGATTATCCACACAGCTAAATAAATCATTAAATATTATTTTAATCTGTCTCAAAGTTAATGTAAATTAAAGATCATTTTTATTATAGCAAAAAAGAATAATTAGCAAAGTCATGAAAAGAATTACTTAAAATCTATCTCCTACGCTTATTTAAATTTACTTAATTGGAGTGTTTTCCTTATCCAGAGCTGTTAACACTTAAAGGTATATTTGCTAAATCTGATTCTAAAATAACATTTGAAAGCATGTACCTTCACACATGTTGAATCTTAAGCTGGAAATATATATCAACTCTTTTGGTTATCTTTTTATAAAATATATTTTGGAGATTAAGAAATAATTTTAAGATAACACAAGTTTTAGTACCAAAAAAAGAGAATAAAACATAGAAGAAAAAAATGATTAAAACAGGGTGCCAGCCCCATGGCCAAGAAGTTAAGTTTACATGCTCTGCTTTGATGGCCTGGGGTTCATGGGTTTGGATCCTGGGTACAGACCTACACACTGCTCATCAAGCCATGCTGTGGTGGCATCCCACATAGAAGAAGTAAATGACCTACAACTAGGATATACACTTACGTATTGGGGCTTTGGAGAAGAAAAAAAGAAGAGGAAGATTGGCAACAGTTGTTAGCTGAGGGCCAATCTCCCTCACCAAAAAATGCATATTTAAAAAAACATGATTAAAATACAATTAATTGATGGAATGAGTACACGGGAAAAGAAGGTACTATAACATCTTCAACTGTAATGAATATAATTTTTTTCCATATAACAATTTTAGCTTAGCCTACACTAGTAATTTTTCCTTCTCATTTGGAAGCCAAAACCACAAAATCTCTGAACCTAGTTTTATTCCTTTCTTTACAAAATAATTTATTACCGAAAATGGCATGTAGCAAAAAGAGGTAATTCTGGTAAAGATTATCACACTTTTATCTCTGCCCAAAATAAGGAAAACCAATTTAAACTAGGCATGTGGGCTTCCATCTATGTACCAGTGAACTGCTAGCTACTGTGAATTATGTCGTGATCAGGCCAGACAATGGCCTGAATTAACGGAGTTTCCTTGAGTCAAAGCTACAACACACCAAGAGATTTTCCCCCAAATAACCAGTTAGACCTGAGTTCTCCAATATGGTAGCTACTAGCCATACGTGGCTTTTACCCTTGGAAAGAGGCTAGAGCAATGGAGGAGCTGAATATTTTTAATTTAATTGAAATGTGCTATAAGTGTAAAATACACACTGAATTTTGAAGATTTAGCATTAAAAATGTTAAATATCTCATTGTTACTTTTTTATATTCCTTACAAATTGAACTGATAATATTTTTGACACATTGGCATAAACAAAATGTATCATTAAAAGTAATTTCACCTGTTTCGTTTTACTTTTTTAATGTTGCTACTAGGAAATTTAAAATTACATATGTGGCTCATGTTGCATTTCTTCTAGACAGTTCTGGTTTAGATTCTTTACAAGAAAACAAACAAACAAAAACAGAGTGTCCGATTCTGATAGGTTTTAAAAGTCATGGATTCATTTGACTTTCTTCAAATTAAAACGCACAATGGTTAAGCCCAACATTTTGGGGGACTAACAAGTTGATTCTGAGAATTTACTGATACGCTTAGACTTTAGATAGCAGGAAAGATCAAATTCAAAACACTTACCCAAGAAAATGTGTCTTCAAGCAAAAGACATATAATGTAAAATGGAATGGACAGAGTCCAGTTGTTTACCCTTCAAAAGAAATACATGAAATATTTAGGAATATGGGTGATGAGCCAATATCTGGGGTTAGCAAAGAAGTTCAGTTACCATCATGAGACTAGAAAGAGATTAAATCATGGCACAATACCAAACTAAATTAGAGAGCATTTGATTTGAAACAACTCAAATTTAATCAGGATTTCAATCACTAACATAAAGGCTTAATTGAATCAATTTTCCTGAAAAAGTAATTAAAAATAATATCTACTGATGTAACCAAACAATTTTATTTAATGAAATACACAGGCATTTTAAATTAGTGATTTTTACCATTTATAGATAAATATTTTAATAATTTGCACAGCTAAAAAGAGAAAAGCAAATAATGCTATTTTATTTTAGTTGTCCTTACAAAGAGAAGTGAAATACACACTTGTTAAACCACTAGCAGACATTACAGTTTTGGAAGGTAAATCACATACTCAAGGATATTTACTTGACAGGTATCAGAAGGGAAACTACAGCAATTTAAAAATATTTAGTGAAAATTTTAATTTAAACAAGTTTATGTATTACACATATTTTATTCCAAAATATGTAAAATATTTCATTAAATAGATAGCTGTGTTCATAGACGCTAAACAGAACTGTGAATGCTAAAAATGCCAACAGTGGCTTTGAATCCCGGTTTTTAATCTGTTCAGGAGCTTTACGTGAATGATTAAATGAAGTAATACACACAAACTTCCAAGTTTATGGCAGCGTAAGCATCCAATAAAATTTAATTCTTCACCTATAAATGTGAACTATATACAATTGAAAAATTAAGGACAAATTGAGCCAAAGCAACATAGAAAATTAAAATATTACCCTAACTGATTCAGGGTCTTGCTTTTCATATTTGTCACTTAGAACAGACAGGTATGCATTGCTTTTTTTCCTTTCTTCCCTGACAATATTCAATCTATGGCTTTTTTCTCCTTCATTATAATTTACTGCCATACTTAGGTAATAGTTCCTAAATGATTCTCAATGTTTTTTGAAGGCATAGGTTCACCCCTGACTATAAAATTTATTAAACTTAGTACTATGAAAACAAATTGCTGAATTCAAATATAGTAGGAAGTTCTTCAGCCCCGAGAATGGTTCTAGAACTCGGGACAAAAAAGACTGACAATAAACCAGAGAAAAGGAGCACGTGGCCAGGAACTCTTTAAAAAAGTTATGATGCCAACACTTCCATATAACTTCAAGCCAGATGTAGGTAGGTCCTTCTGTCGTTCTTTCTTTCTTACCCTTATGATCAGTGATTTAACAAAATGGATTTTTATTTTCATCTACTCTGCTTTTAATTCTCTCACGTGATACTTTTGTTTTCTCTTAGAAGGAAAATATAGCCAAAACTATACTTCTATTTCTGATTCCTAAGAGGAAGTATTTCTATCTGAATTGGAAACAAGTTATCTTGAATAACCGAGGCCTTTACTGAGTCCTTAAAATAAGGCTCAAGATTTTTACATGTTACCTCACATAACTCTTAGAATATCTCTGCAGATCTTTAAACCTTTCTGAGGAAGTTATTATTCATTCACATTTTTAACAGATAACGAAATTAAAGTTCACAGAGGTTATTACTTAACTTACCCAAAATCTGTCCGTACTGAATTTCTTAGATTCTAAGATGGGCTTTTTTCACTTTAATGTGTCCCTGAAGTCAGGATACTGTTTACAATCAATAGTATCTTCATGTGATGAAATTCAGTAACAAGAGCATTACGGCAGGCATTTGTTCAAACCAAACCCCCTGCTACTCTACGTAATTGCATTACAATCATTAGACGGGTCTAAACCTGGAGCTCAAAACGGGACTGTAAATTTCAAAGCCTGACTACATTTTTTTTTTTTTTTTTTTGAGGAAGATTAGCTCTGAGCTAACTACTGCCAATCCTCCTCTTTTTGCTGAGGAAGTCTGGCCCTGAGCTAACATCCATGCCCATCTTCCTTGACTTTATACGTGGAATGCCTACCACAGCATGGCTTTTGTCAAGCGGTGCCATGTCCACACCCGGGATCTGAGCCTGTGAACCCCGGGCTGCCAAGAAGAGGAACGTGCGAACTTAACTGCTACACCACCGGGCTGGCCCCTAAAGCCTGACTACATTTTTATTCTCCTATTGACTGAGTACGGAAATCAATCCATCAAAATACAAAAAATAAATTAATACAATAAAATTTTAAAGAGTATTTTACGTGTAAAACATGAAGACATCTCAACTCTCAAATTATTTGACAATTTTCTAAGTAATGAAATCAATACATAAGTATAGCTGAAACATAGAGTGACTACAAAATTTAGAAACAACACTCCATCAGTAATAAGCATCCTTTCCTCACATCATTTGGCTCCAGGTGACATTCACGATTCCTAACCTGGGGCAATTTTACAGTTACGACCAAACAGTATATTGAAAGTCAAGAATCTTGACTTCATATCCCAGAATTTATATGACTTGGGTTTTATCACTTCATATTTTTGGACCTAAAATTGTCACATTTTACAACTTAAGGGTTTGAGTCATTTTGAAATATTCCAGTTCTAAACCCAAACTATCTATTCTCTAACCCAGAGATAAAGGATAAAAAGAAGAGTGAGAAAAGAGAATGAAATTACCCAACAGAAATTATCCAACAGGGTTTCTCAGAGACCCCCTGGAAGGCAGCTCTATGAAGAGATTCTTTCTCCCTCGTGGAAAGCAAAGCGTTGATACATAGTGTTCCTAACCTCAATTCAATTGAACCTCTTCAAAAAGGTAATAGATTTTTCAATATCTGTACCACGGACTTTTAAGAAAGAGCAGCTGAAGTAATGATGGTTTTCCTGGCAAGTTACGTTTTGATCTGTCTCTGAAATATCAGCACAGCACAGTCCTTATGCCACAGATGAGTCATTGCATGCCTTGGGTTGAATATTGTAGAACATCATAAAAACAATGATTCACGGTGCATTTCATGCTGCAAATGACTCATTAATTCATTTTTCTAAACACATTAACTGAGGGATCTATGTCCAACAGGGAAAATTGTATATGTTGAACAGAAATATGAAAATTCACACAAGAAATTAATTTAGAGGATAGAAATCTTTTAGGTCACTCATTGGAAATAGCCCACTCTATCCAAATGGAATAATAAGCCATAAAACAAAGAGGCTTAAATATCAACCTTAGACATGGAAAAGGAGAAAGATCAGGGGCTCAGATTAATTAAAGGTAATGGATGCAAGGAAACCATGGAGCTCAGCCTGGGACACTGCTCAATTGAAAGGGAGAGTCTTCAAAAACAAGAGGATTAGGCTCCACTATCAGGGGCCAGGGAGAATGCTCAGAGATTCGGGAAGGCTGATCCTTCTAGATAGATATGATGAATTCCAACAAATAAGTCCACAATGTCTCAATCTATATATCTAGTCTTATCTCTATGCTTTCTCCAAATTCTATATGCCAGCTATAAAGAACTACTTAAATTTTTCAAACATGTTTTACATTTGTTCCTGTGTCTCTGCTTTTGTTTATGCTAATTACTTCGGCTAGAAAGCTCTCACCCCACTTCTCTGACTTTTAACAAAATCCTATTCATCTTTCTCAGGATAGGAGAGATCTTATCTATAGTGCCATATAATTATCCTATTCCCCAAGAATCTGCCTTTCTCTTCTCCATGTTCCAAAGCACTTTCCAAACTCTCCTCCAACATATCTATCTCTTCCACAAAACTGTGATCTAGTTTTATTCACTGACTATAGTACTTAATCAATATATATATTTTTAATGAAATAAACTCTGTTTCCTCCGAGCCTTAAATCGCTAAGAAACATTTCTGAATGAGATCAAGGTGTCATCTGGCATATGGCAGTGTGCCTTGAACAGAATAGGTTCTCAATAGATATTTGATGGAAAACTATTGGGAGTGAACTTTATAATATAGAAATAGTGACCCAATGTCATTAATAAAATGAATGAAAATATGAGAGAGAGATGGCAAGAGAGAGAATACGAGAATAAGTGAAGTTAAAGATGCAAAACAATGCTCTCTTCTTATCTATCACTATCTCCCCAACCACCTAGAAAATACACCTGGAGAGGATGTACCAGTTCCCATGGGTCCAATTACATTCTGAAAACTACAATTCACTCCCTATACACCAAAATTCTTCCAAAGAAATACAGTACTAGTATTGTGTATCACTCTAATAGGCTACTACAGTGTAGTAGCCTGCATTATTGTTCAAAAATATTGCTGCAGGCTTGAGCATGACTTGCTCTGACCAATGACATGTGGGAAGAATTGGCATCTGTGGGCAGAAGCTCTTGGATCTATTAAGGTCTGCAATGTTCTTTTTTTCTCTCTATTATGAGCCAGGCAATATTCCAGCTATAGGCTACAATGTCAGCCTGGGTCCAGGGAAAAAGATGTAATGGAGAGCTGCAGCTGACTTTCAACGGACACGTAGCATGAGTGAGAAATAAACTTTTGTGGTCTAAACCACTAAGATATGGGGGTTGACTGTTAATACACCATAGCCTAGTTTATCTTGACTCATTATATGTGTGTATATATGTGGGATTACATAAGTAGTGTATTACATACAAAGGCATACATACATAAAAATACACACACACATATATGTAGAAACGCGTCTTTCTTAATTTTTGTTTTTCAGGGGTTTCTAGGTCACTGGAAGGAAAGGAAAAGTGTGTCAGTGTGGATAGATTAGTAACGTTCTTATTCCTCTACAATAAACAACATCACTTTTGTTCCACTTTTTTGCCCAGAAGAGCCTCCTTTCAATAAAACAATAAACATAAATATCATTTGATACTCCATATCAAATCAGCTATGTTCATATTCCAACTTTGTATAGTTCTGGTTCTGATTACCCACCTTTGTAACATTTTCTGTTGCATTCCACTCTATTTTATTCCATTCATCTTTATAAAATACTCCATAAAAAATAGGTATTATAGAAACAAAGACTGAACTTATCGTGACTGATTCCAACCGTAAGAACTTATTTTCCCCTAATTCCTACTGGACATGCATCAATGAGCCACAGCAAATCTGACAGAGAAGGCAGAGGAGCAAATAAGAAAAGATTTTGTTACATATATACCAAATATTTTTTTGCAATATTCCTTTGCAAGGTTTATACTTGGTCCATTGCTGGATCACAGCCTCCCACAGTGATAAATGTTATGTAGCTTCCAGGGCAATAGATTTCCATCAAAAATCTGTTCTCCATGTTAAGCATCTGCTCTGTATTCATTAAGTACTCTCACCAGTTTTTCTTTATTTCCTTTATCTTGTAGACTTCTCCCTACTCCTTTCCCAAGGTGTTCTCAGGAAAAGATTTGCGCATCTGTGAGAAAACACCCTCAATGAATATTTACACTGACTCATAAGATTGGTAAAAATACGAACCTACATGCAAAGTTGAATAGTACCCAGCAAACAGCAGATATTTAATAAGTGGTATACCCCTCCCCTAAGAAACTGTGTAATCCCAGACAAAATAAAATAAAATAGAATCTTAGGGCCCATTTGTCTAACATAGTCCCAAATATGGGCCTCAAGTCACTTTATGTTGATAGTAAAGGAATGAGTGATGCAGTCATCAGCCACACAGATTACTGTATTGATAATACAGTGAAATCAACCTGATAAGTGCCTCTAAATATTAGTGGTGATGATGCTGAGTGGAGCCATCATCACAGCTTTAGGGTGTGCTTGGTCTCCCCTGGTAAATGAAGAATAATTTTTTCAAGGCAAACCAGTGGAAACACAGCATCTATTACCAGTTCAGGTCAAAATAAATAATGGAAATCAAAACTTTAGGAAGGTATTGCCCCACAAAATATTTTATAACTTATCTATGTGCAGTTCCATTAACTTTGGCAACCACAGCACAGCTATGCAACTACAAAGTCAACAATTCTTCAAGAATATGCCCTACCTGTACAAACGCGAGAACTTGGTAAGAAGGCTTTCACTACCAACTTCATCTAAAGCAATGTTCCTCAAAGTGAGGGCCACAGATGAGTCTGGTCTAAAATCTCTGGTCTACAGAAAAATAAGGAGCTTGCAGTAGAATATAAGTCAATGCACTGCTTCCTTCATTGAGAAAATCTTGCTATGATAAAGAAAGTCAGCTCATTTACATTTTGGCACAAGCTCCTTATGCTGTCACGGATCAGCAGCAAAATTTGCAGACCAGTACTTTGAGTAGCACTAATCTAAATGAAGATCACCCAAATAGGACAGCTCTCTTTCCCTCACACCCAATATGGAAACACAGTCAGTTCTATGCATGCTACCATTTTTATGTGCTACCTTCTATCATATTTTGTGCATACCCCAAGTGCAGCTTCTTTGGCCACCTCCACCACTACACTCATAGTCAAAACAATCCTTTATCTCACGTCGATTATTGCAACAGCCCACTAAATGGTTTCTCTGCTTCTGTCTCTGTTCTGCAATAGTCCTGCCCCTTGGCAGCCAGAGTGAAAATTCCAAAATCATCAACTGGATCAGGTCTCTCTTGGGCTGAACAAATGGCTTACACATTCTCTAAAGACCACTTCCTCGGTTCTCCTGCCACCTCACTGACTGTTGTTCCTCGGGCTCCTTGCCCTGTCCTTACTTTCCTGTCCTTTCAATGTTCCTCTACTCTGGAGCCAATCCTCAGATCCTTTCTCTTTTTTGTTCACACACTATTACTGTTCCTCAGTGCCCAAGTTTGTCATGTTCTATCACATTATCCACATTATCAGAGCATCTTTTCTTCAAAGCCTTTATCTGCAGATATGCTTAATTGTTGATTGTCTCCACAAACTAGAAGGTAAAGTCTGTGAAAGTAGGGATTTCTTTGGGTTCATTCACCACTTGTTTTCTCAATGTTTGGCAAAAAGTGAGCAATCAATTTACGTTTTGAATGAAATAATGAATAAATACATGAGTTGGGAATCCCTGAAATTAATATGGAATGAAAACTACAGTTTATTACACCATTAGCTGAAGTATATTATGCCAAAATATATATTTGGGTGGGGGGGTTCCTATAGCAACTCCAATCAGATGCTCATTCATGCCAGGCTATAGAAAATGTCTGGACTTTCCCTGTACTTTTGTCAACCAGATATTTCTCCTCTGTGACTAATGCTGTTCTGCACTGGAACAGTCCCTTCCTTGCATCAGGGTCTGTCCTGCAAACAGCAGAGAATGCTCAGGCTTTCTGTCAGCAATCGTACTGATGAGGATTTTTAGGCTGCTTAATTTTAAAATGGCTTATGATGAGGATTTTTAGGCTGGTTAGTTTTAAAACTACAGATGAGATTCAGGCTCCAAGGAGTGGAATTTGTTTGCCCCTTTGTTGGGAAACATTTACATTTCTAAGGGAAACCTCAATCTGTGAAGATGCCTCCCTCTCTGTGCCAGGAAGAAGGGGGGATGGTCTTATCTCTAGAAGCTCTTGGTCAATGCCAGAGGCAAGAACTTAAGTTGGTTACTGTCTGGCAACCTCATGTAACTGACCCTCCCCCCCACAAATCCTCCTTTGTCTTTAGCCGAGGATAAAATTTAAGCGGTGACTTCTGCCATTTACTCAATCCGGTTTGATTCTTATCTACCATTTTAACTTTTTTACATATTCTTTGTCTTGTAAAGAGATAACTCACATACCTATGCCTTAAATTTAGCCCTAACCCTCAACTCCGGGCAGGAGCAGAAGCTCTGACTGCCCGTGGGTCCTGTCCCCACGCACCAGCTCTGCCTGCCCATGGGTCCTGTCCCCATGCCAGTGGGGGCAGCAGCAGCAGCTCTGCCTGCCCATGGGCTCTGTCCCCATGCCAGCGGGGGCAGCAGAAGCGGCAGCAGCAGGAGCTCTCACCGCCCATGGGTCCTGTCCCCACGCACCAGCTCTGCCTGCCCATGGGTCCTGTCCCCATGCCAGCGGGGGCAGCAGCAGCAGCTCTGCCTGCCCATGGGCTCTGTCCCCATGCCAGCAGGGCAGCAGAAGCGGCGGCAGCAGAAGCTCTGACTGCCCATGGGTCCTGTCCCCATGCTATTCTATACTATTCTCTAAATAAAAGAGCACTACTGCCAGATCTTAAGAGTCTAAAGAAATCTTTCTTTCGACTCCTCGGCTCACCGACCCCGCATCAGTACCAAGTGCAAGGTTCACAAATTCAGAGTCACCACTTGGACTTCTGCAGACGTAGCTCTCTTTTCTTAATTTCACAAAACTTAAGGAGGCTCTCACATCTTTCAATACGCTTTGTCTGCCACAAGTAAATTCTCACTGCCCAGGAGCCCCATCTCTTTGCATGGCTCACGTGTCCCCAGGCTGCAGCTGGAGGTCCCGGCCAGCAGCCTCTATATGCTGCACGGGCACGGTCATAGCAACAGGATGTGCTTCCCACCTCACTCCTTTTGGTAGCAGAACATGCAGACTGAGATCCAAATGCACTGCACAAAAGTGTGGATTCCAGCCACTTACTGTGTGAGACTAGAAGCATCCCATCTGGCTGGAACAGTGCAGAGGGGCTCTGTTCTTTTAGCTATATATGCTTGTAGAAACAATAACTGATAGCAAACCTCAAATTTAAACGTGAATGTTCATCTTTGTTTACTAAACAATCTCCTACGGATACAAAGGTGAGAACAGTTTCTTTTGGGGGGGGGGGCGGTTACCAAGGTGATAGTTTATTAAGACATCAGCTCATTAAACGCACGCAGCACAACAGAGGTTCATCATCCTCATGCTACTTCCTCTTGTGCAGCATTTTTCTTTTGGAAATGTGATGTTTTTCCCCACTATATCACCTGGGAGGGAGAAACCTATTTTTCCTATTACATGAGCACAAGGGATAATAAACACCTCAGTACATTCTATAAACAATATGTAGTGGAAAATTGGTGTTTATTGTATTTTCCCTCTAAACGCAAGTGAGCTAACCAAGACGTTTCATAACAAACTTGAAGACCATGCAGGCTGTACCTTGGAAGACAATGTTTTCTGGTCACTGCATTACAACATGCAGAGCTTCTTATGGCTTAGGAACCAGGTTCTATTTTTAGCTCAAGGGCTTACCTGATAACCCTTCTTAGCAGAAATTACTATCCGTGAGACAAGCATCAATGTAAAATAAAGCAAGCCTTAATAATGCCTCTGATTCCCTTAGCCTCCTTTTAGCCATGAGCAATCCTAATTTATAGACATTTCATGTATCTCTTCATAAAGAAATCAAGAAAAAATAAGTCACTAGCATAAACTTGTATGAGAAATGTCATTAGAGATCCTCTGTTTTTGTGCTTTCCACTTTAGGCTCACAGGACACTTGAAATACTCATTTTTATTACCATATTGCGTATCTTTTCTCCCCCGTCTTTAAAAGGAAATGTCTGTAAAAAGCTGATACCTAGGATACCAAATGGAATGAAGCTGTGGCAGAATTCTGCATCCAAAATGACTGACTCATATTTTCTAGCTATTTAACGTCCAAATGAGAACATAAATGTCTTTCATTGCTGAGTTACTAGAAATAGAGGATAATTTGTCTTTTATTATTTTTACTGCTTGTCCCTCTAATCTTGTTATTCATGTTAGAGACCATTACTGGGGTTGTAATATCTTATTTGTCGAACAATAGACCCTAGAATGCTTTCTGCTAAAAACAAATGCATAACAAATAAATGTATCCATGGTTTTCAAATGGCAAGGCTGTAACTAGGAACCAGCCAGCTACGGTTTATGTTTGTTTCTGCAATGCACAGCAACCCTAAGTCTCTCATTTCTGTATACGAGAAAAACTAGGATTCTACTTCCTCAGAATGTAGTTTAAAAGACCCAGTGCTACTTCAAGGAAATGGCAACAGGAGGGAAAAGTTAGCACATTCTTTGGTCTCTCTTACAAACTCTGGCTCAGGGCAACAGAGAGTTTCACATCTTTCACACCTAGACCAGACGACAGCTTCAGGCTTCTCCCCTCCTGCTGCCACCTCAGTGTAGGGACAGTTTATGGGCAGCATTTAGGTATTAATTCTTTCAGTAGAAAGTAATGAAAACCTAACTTAAATTAGCTTAAATAGAAGTGAAAAATGATGAGCTCACACAACTGAAATATTCAGGTCTCTCACTGACTTTGGTGTGATGGGATCAATAGGCTGACATGTGCCTTTTCATCTCTTGTTTCAGTTTTCCTTGGCCTAGCTCCATTTTCAGGCAGGCTTTCTCCATTTGATAACAAACATGGCCAACAGCAGGTCTAGATACAAATCCTAACAGCTTTGTAACCTGCATGAGAAGAGCATCTTTTTCGTGTTCTGTCCAAATTCCCAGGGAGTACTGTCAATCATCTTGCTGGCTGAGATCATACACCTATCGTTGAACAAACCACCGTGCCTGGAGGCAGGGGTACTTCAGTTCGCTGGGTCACATGCTCAGCCCTAGGGGACCAGGAGAAAAGGAAGCAGGTCAGCCCCACATCAACTAGAGGACTGAGAAAGTTGATTCTGGGGATGGGGGCATTCCATGAAGGAACACTGCACGGACAGACATATTTTCACGGAAGCACATTCTCAAAAAAAGAACCTAAAATAGAGAACAAAGCCCTCTGATGCTATGGTTAGGCTCTGAGGCTCTTGTTGACATTATGCGTAAAGACACCAAACACACAGAAAAATAATTCTCTCTAACTGCTTTAGTCACCTGCTCTGAAAATCCTTGTCTCAAGGACCTTTCAAAGTCCTTCACAATGTAGAATCAATAAGCAGCCTCTCATATCTCCAGTGTACTAGGTATAAGAACCTGGGTGCTAACAACAAGCCACTTAAGTAGAGGTGGATGCTAGCCGTTTCAGCACAAGCTGCCTTAGCTTCACATGAAATGCTTCAGAAATTCCACACATGGGGACACACAGACCCTGGACTGACAGCTTTAAAGGGAAGAATGTTCCTCTTGTTCATGTCCAATGCCTTGGAGTATCCAAAAACAAAGTCTGACTATCCACGAGAATAATACAATGAATTGGTTACTAATTCATCCCCATTGGTAGCTAACATTAAAACTGAGGCAGAGCTCCTCCATTAATTTGAGGACAAAATGTTGCCATTTCAGAAAGTATATACATGAAATGAAACTATATTTTACTTTCTTACTCAAATGATCTAAAGATTTCAAGAATTTTTAATTCAGAGTAGTGGCTAAGAGGGCCATATACACATCAGTGTTCAATACCACCACGGCCGATATTTGCTAATCAAAAGAAAAATTCAAAATTTTTTATAAATTTAAATGTACCAGAGATTCCCATCCCTAAGAAGGGTTTTCTTGCAAGTCAGTTCAATTCAATTATAGTAATGATACCTCCAGCCTTTTACAATGAGGTCCCAGTAAACAGGTAAACAATGGCAACTAAAATAGCAAGCAGGTATCTAAGTGATTTTAATAGCTCTGTTTTTAAAAGATTGAGATAATGTTAGCAGCTTTTATAACGGAAACTTTACAAAGAAGTCTTCAAAAGAAAATGACAAAGGCAAGTGGTTTAGAATTCTCTCATCTCAGAACATCAAAGAAACATGTAACTTAATCTTGGCATTGATACCAAAAGCTTGCTACACAGAGGTGAAGGAAAATTTGTAATAATGTATATGTATTATGGTACACGTGGCATGTCTACTATGTTTAAATAGCAGACCTTTTTTTTTAAGCAAGGCATTCTGCTTTTGTTTAATGTTTTCTGTTCTCGTGGAAAAGAAATATCATTACCTCTGTGTCAATAAAGGATAGTTGATCATGTCACCCACGCTTGAAAGACTAAAATCCTCAGCCTGGTGAAGAAGATCCTGTATTGTTTGATGCTGGCTTATCTTTCCACCTCCATTTGGTCCTACCCTTACCTTTATCCCAGGTACACTGATCATCTTTCGTTTCCTCATACATGCCAAGCTGTTTCCTCTGTGTGGCATACCCCTGTATTCCTGCCCCTAATTCCAGCCTCATGCAGCCCTCAAGCTAGGGAGCCCCTCCTTTCTTGGGGTCAGGTCCCTCTTCTGTACGGCCTTCTACCCCAATTGCTTGGTCTTCAGAGCATCTTCCTGGTACTATAACTAACACCCTTACTCCTATGACCCACGAGGGCAGGAACCATGTCTGCTTTTCCCTTATTATATTGCCAGTGTCAGCTGAGTGCCTGACATATACTCAGATCCCAAACATTTGTTAGAAAAAGTTCCATGCAGCCTAAGATTAATGTGTCCCAGTAAAGTATATTTCTGCCAAAATATATTTTGGTTTGGCAGATTTCACTATGGTCTGCATTCCTTGAACACATTAGGAAGGTCACAGTAGAGCATTTTAGTAGCTTCAGGAAACTCCCAGATAATTGTGAGGTTTTACAGACCAGACCTAGGTAAATGATAGAAGTTAAACAAAAGCAGATTTTTATTTCAAAAGAGGCAAAATTTCCCATCAGGATTCTCAAAAATGAAATAAGCTATCCTGAGATATTTAAAAATTTTACATGGATATGTATCTAATTATAAAATACAACCCACAGGGAAATGATCCTCCCGTTCCTCAAGGGTCCAGGTGGATGCCCATTTGACCACTACCACTACTAGCATTTAAGTCACCCAAATGGTCCGCTCTCACGTGACAGCACTGAGAATAATGTTTAAGAGATAAAGTAAGAATATGGAAATCTTGGCAAGAGAGATGTGTTCACTTAAATCATATCCAGCCTGTCAGGGAGTTGAATCAAAACTAGAGCAATAGCCCTGATCTGTGGCTCTGAAGTTTGGCATCAGTCCTCCAGGAATTCACAAACACACAGCAGAACCCACCAGACTGACCTCTGTCAGAGCTGACTGTCTCCCTGCCAAGGGTCCCAGAGGCCCAGAGCCATGAACGTGGGATGGTGCTCTAATTCCTAGGCCCCCTAACAGGCAAGGTTAAAATGCATCCCACAGGGTCCTAACTTCTAAGGCTGCATTGGCCCCACAATAGAAGAGGTCTCTTAGGCCACAGAGAATGTAAAAATTCTCAAATACATGCCCATTGTACTTACCAATTGGCATGGAACCTGCTAGAACCAATGCTTCCTCCAGAATGGCACAGCTGGCACCTGGCAGATCAAGCCCATGCGCAGACATTAGAACACTCTCAACAGCTCAGGCTTTCTGGACCAAGCCATTTGCACTGAATGGAACTTAACACTGAGAGTCCAAGAAAGACTCTAGGTTCTCAACCTTTTTGATGCTATGAATCCCTGCTAGAGTCTGTTAGAGCCTATGACCTCTTCTAAGAATGAGATACATGGGATTACAAAGGAAATACAATGAAACACAGTTATCGAATTTTAAAAGAATGAATTTGTGACATGGTATATATTTTTCTTTTCTAATACTTGAAATAAAAAGATCTAACAGCAGATCTAGTAATAATCATACTTTCAAAGTTAGGATCAGCATAAACGATTTTTTAAAATATTTGTAATAACTGTAATGTGATACAGCATCCATGATTTCCACTGGTGGCAAAGTCACAGGTACTGCTGATGCTACTGTAGTTTGTGACCTACTCCTATAATGAAGGACAATGCTAAGTTCCAATTAGAGGTTAGTAACAATAAAGATGTCATTTTCTCTATCCAAGTTCATGTACTAATAGAATTCTATCCAAGCCTGTGAACCACAGGTTAAAAACTCCTGTTTTAAACGGATACTAGATGAATTCTAAAGATTCTTTAACCTTGAAGAATCTATGATCAATCTCACATAGGTTTAGGGTAGGGGGAAAACTGTGGATGTATTTATAGAGGGCTTTGAGTTTTAAAAATAGAATAGTTTATAAATCAATAGTATTTTACATATCATAGTGAAAAAAAACCTCAGATCGTATGTAGGATTCTTGCTGAGCCAATTATGGCTTCTGGGTTTCTCCTATCCTTACAATCAGCCCCTCTAAGCTACTCCTACTTTCTACATAATTGTCTTGATCTACTTTTGAACCTTTGTATTTTCTAAAGCGCCACATTTTTCATTAAACATTCAGGGCCCTCCACCCGATGGTTACCCTCGGTGACCATCGTCACAGTGGTGAGGTCAGCAACTTTCCTTTTATTCCCTTTTATTTGAATTCTCTGGGTCTATCCTCACTCTTAGGCCCTATGAACCAGAATATGCTCTGGATCTGTAGCAGACGTCTGCTTTGTACTGGTGCAGGATCCTGGGCCCAGTGGGGCTTCTTTTCCTCTTCCAGTGGCTTAAGGCTTTTGCATGTGAAGGAATGCTGAAGGTGGGCTGGGGCTGAAGGTGGGATTTTATGCCTCTTTCCAAGGGCAGCCTCTCACTATCTGCACAGCTATGGAACCAAAGAGGTCTCTCTCTGGTTAACTTCCCTGTCCCCAAGCTTTCTGGTAAGCACTGAGCAGGGGCCCATGAGAAAGAACTTGTGAGATTCCCCTTGTATCTGTGCTCCCAGTTATTCTCAACTATTCTGCTAGCCCTCACTTGACTCTTAAGAATTTTTAAATGCTTTCTTCTTACTCGCTTTTTAAAATCTTTTTATTATTATTTTTAGTTATGGTAAAATACACATAAAATTTATCATCTTTATCATCTTAACCATTTTTAAGTGTATAGTTCAACAATATTAGGTCCATTCACATTGTCATGCAACCATCACCACCATCCATCTCCAGAATGCTTTTCATCTTGCAAAGCTCAAACTCTGTATCTATTAACCAATAGCTCCCCATTTTTCCCTCCTCCTAGCCCCTGACTACGGCCATTCTACTTTCTGTCTCTACAAATTTGACTATTCAAGGTCACATAAACGGAATCATACAGGATTTGTCTTTTTATGACTGGCTTATTTCACTTAACACAATGTCTTCAAGGTTCATCCATGTTGTAGCATGTGTCAGATTTCCTCCTGTTTTAAGGCTGAACGATATTCTATTGTACATATATGCCACATTTTGTTTATCCATTCATCCTTCGATAGACCTGTAAGTTGCTTCTATCCTTTGGCTTTTGTGAATAATACTGCTATGAACATGGGTGTACTCTTGTTATCCACTTTCACGGAAACTATTCCTTCCTCCTATGCCCCACCAAAGGGTAAAGGGTTCACATCCCATCTCTCCTTGGAGGGGCTTGTCTTTCTTTGGATTTCAGTTCACTTGCTTATCCTCTGACCTCAGCTCTTGATAGGCTCAAGATAAGTTATGACTTTGTATATTATCCAGCTTTTCCTCATTGTGACAGTGGGAGTGATTCCCTGTGGCTTTCTACATCTTAAATGGAAACCAAACTTCTGAATTTTATTTTATCAAAAAATAATAAAATAATGTTGGGAATAGTGGGAATACTGAGGAGGGATAACATGGAGAGGGGTTAATAAAAGAAATATCAATCTTCATCTTCCATATCTTCTAACCTAGGAAGTAAACAGATAAAAGAAAATATCAAGATCTAGAACTCTAAGTATGTATTTAGGAATATGGATGCAAATACACAAAGGGAAAAAAAAACAGCTAAAAGAGTTAAAAGTGGTTGCTTCCTGTGAATTGGAATTGGAGATGGCAAGCAAGGGAGCAGGAAACTGGTAGTCTATATTCGATGTGCTGCCGAAAAATATGAGTTTTTAAACATGTATAAGATTTGTTGAAAAATTTTAAAGCTCCTTCAGTATTGATTGATTCCCTGAGATGGAAAAAATGCAAAAAAAAAAAAAACTGTAAAAAAAAAATCTCCTTGCCTCTTTGAAATCTATACCCTATCACAAACGGGGGTGGGGGGACGGAGGAGAACAAAAAACAAAAACGGTGGAGAAAGAGCTACACAGATTAATTTGACATTCATTCTGTCAATCTAAGAATCTGCTTTAAAAGCCAGGAAAGCAATTTTGAGTTGCTTTTAAAGGATAGTCCAGAAATATACAGTGTCTAGGCACTGCAAGCAATGCGAAGGCATATTTATGTGTACGATTTTCCCTTTCTCTGGGCCAAGAGACATATTCCCAGCCAACAGGGGAAGGGAGGACTCTTACACAGAACAGCTGCTTCTAGGTGTCTATAGTGCAAAAGAGTGCCAGAAACAGCAAGGGAGAAAGTCCAGACAAATGAACCATCAGGAGAACTTTGACACTGAAATTGCCAAGTCCCAATTATATATACACTGCCATCTTGATTTTTCTAATATTATATCACTTTTTAAAATTTAACCACATGAATTTTTAAAGAAAGCTTTGTGTCATTACTTTATATGGAAACTACCACTTAACATGAATAGAAGACAAAATAAAAAATGAATGCAATGAAAACAAAACAGTTTTATTGGGCTTCTGGAAGATTTCCATCTGAAGCCTACTTTTTATTAAAAAGGGAGGTATACGTGTATTAGAGAGGTATTAAAAATCAGTACCAAATTGAAACATTCTCCTTGCCTTAATAAGAAACATTGAAAGAGAACAGATTCGAAATCCTTTCAATTAAATTCAATACATATCCATATACCACCCAAAGTCATCTTGCATAAAACCAGTTGTAGTGTCCCTCACTTTGAGACACATTGCTTTGGCCAAAGTCCCCTCCAGTCTTCATATTACTATATTAACCTCAGAGGTTCAGGACTACCTCTCCTAGTAAAGGGACCTAGAGGAGGAAAAAGATTAAGAAGAAAAATTATTCCCCACTTCCAACTCTATTTTCAAGATGATAAAAATGAAACAGAGAGATGATATATGAGCAAGGTAATCCTAGATAACCAGAAGGCTATAAAGAAACACTATGAATGAATACAGCAGGGCTGATAAGGATCAGGAAAGTACTCCAGGTAATCAACTTGAACATATATTTGTAAAGGAGACTCCGATGAAACAACAAATTTATTTGACAAATAGTTATGGATCTTGTGCACTGTGCACGATACTGTGCGGGATCCTGGATTGTTCTTTATCACTATTGTAGTACACCTCTGAAATAGTAATCTATGTTATAGCCAGAGACTAGGTCTGCCATACTTACTTCTACTTCCACCAGCATATAATACAGTGCTGGATGCTTGATAAACGTTTTTGGGGTCACTAGTGTCCTATGTATTCCTAGAAGAAGAGAATCTTAAACATAGAACCTTGGGCAGTTCTTTAATCTAAGCTCCCTCCATGTTCAGAAATCTCTTCTACATCATCCATGATCTTCTAGCTTCTGCTGAGTGCTTTCAGAGATAGGGCCTTCACTAACGCTCAAGGTAGCTCATTCCTCTCCCGAACCAACTCAGACAATAATGTTCTTGCTTATAGGGAGAAAAAATTGGCTTCCCTGAAACTTTCAGCCACAGGTCCCAGTTCTCTCCAAATGAGAAATAAAGACTACATCTTTCTTCCTTTTGACATTTGGAAACTCATATTACATTTATCTTAAACTCCTCTTTGCCAAGTTTATGCTCCATAGTTCAAAAAAACTGTTCTTAAAGAGAAAATTGTTTTTCCACTAGTTCTCCGGTGGATCATCTGAAAGTGGGTGCCTAAAACCAGGCATGATGCTTCAGATATAGTTCTATAACACAGAGAACAATACGATATACCCCCTCCCACTCTTAAGACCTAGCCATTTGCATTATTGTTTGTTTTAGCCACACCACACTCGTACTAGATTGGACAGTGTCCCCTCAAATTTCACGTCCTTCCCAGAATCTCAGAATGTGACTTTATTTGGAAATTGGGTCATTATATTTGTAATTGCTTACGTTAAGAGGAGGTAATATATAATCCAATATGACTGGTGTTCTTATTAGAAAAGAACAGACACAGAGCTAGAGACACAGAGGAGAATGAATGCCATATGACAATGGAGGCAAAGACTGGAATGATACATATCTACAAACCAAGGAACACTGAGGATTACTGGTAGCACCAGAAGCTAAGAAAAAGGCACGGAGTAGATTATCCATGTAGAGTCTTCAAAGAAAGAATGGCCTTGCCAACACCTTGATTTCTGACTTCTGGCCTCCAGAACTGGGAGAGAACAAATTTCTGTTGTTTCAAGCCACTGAGTTTGTGGTAATTTGTTATGGCAGTCTTAGGAAACTAATACAGTATCTTTGTCTTCCACATAGACACAGTTTAGATAATACACTCAGGGGCTGGTTTTGTTTTCTGTTTATTTTCCTTTTTTCTTTCCAGTAATTCATCATCACTGAAGCATGTTTCTCCACCCTGAATCTATGTAGTGGACATTGTTGAGTGTGCCAGCCCAGCATCACCTATTTCCCTTCTTCTGGTAGCAGCAGATTAAGATTATGCTGCGGGGCAACTCCTTGGGCCCATTAAACTCCATGTTGGTGGGACTATCAGTCAAGATGCCCTTCTCTTCCCCTGAATTCACTCTCTCTCTCTCTCTTTTCTCTCTCTTGGAATTCTGAGTCTTGAGCACAGTGACACAGTGGTGGAAAACAACTAGAGTTGATTGATCCCAGGAGTGAGTTATCCTTTCCAAGGTCTTGTTCTTCAGCATTTCCTTCAAGCCCATGAACTCCTCCATAACCACCCAAGGACTTCCTTTCTGCTTCAATGAGCCAGAATCAGGTTCTACTTAATTCAGTGAAGGAACTCTGATAAATTACGAAACTGAAGCTTTGAATTTTGTCCTGATTTATTGTTTATCTTATTTTGACTTACCACTATTAGTAGGTTCCAATGAAATTTCAGTATCACTCCATTCCCTCCTACAAAATAAAAAATTAGCTCAAAGTATTTCTACGTATGGCTATATATAATAGATTTATTATCATTTTTTGAAAGTCTATGTGCTTCAGTCCAAGAAGAACGAGATGATGGAAAACTTAAAAAAGAATGAATGAATAGCTTCCAGCTGGACTACTAACAACCTTCTTATTCTCATTCTGATTCTGGACAGCAAAAATTATTAACTGCGATACCCAAAGAAAAACTTCCCCATAATATTTAATACTAAACATGATGTGTGCCTGGCACTGAAACACAAAGCTCTTAACATATAATCAGCAGCTGTTTCTACAAGGCTATGTTAAAATGACATCTTTCTAGATTTTTCCAAAAGTTGCAGAATATTTCCATAGCACCAGAATGGTTCTTTTTCCCTCTTGGTTGTTCATCTTATAGTTCAGATAATTAAAAACTATATATTACTCTTTCTCTGCTGTACACTCACCAATATGATCCCTCATTTCATATTTAAAAACATGCTGGTAAAGAGTTAAAATCTCATTTCAATGATTCTTTAGTGGTGTAAGAAAGCACCTTTTAACTTCCTTGGCCCTCTGAAGAATTTAAGATGTAAATAGATCTAACAGGTAATGGACGCCCAGCAGATTTCTGTAATTTTTCACTTTTTAACTTCACTGTGCTAGACTACATTTTCCCTCATGTTGGCAACTAACTATGGGAAAATCCAATTGTTACAGTGCCATACTCAGCACACTCATCACAAGTAGATGACATTTTACAGCAGCCTGAAAGCTAGCTTTAAGAATGTAGGGATATGTGACTTTATTTTCCCATTTTGAAACATTTTAAAAGAAGGCACTTACATTTAGTTATGTTATTAAACCATTTTGATAAATGAAAACAGAGGAAAATATTTTTTACTTAAAACCACTTATCTTGGCTGTTAACATTCTTCTGCTAAATGTGTGATATGTGCCTGTGACATTCTGTCACTGCGATCTATATAAAGAGTTAAAAATAGATGAGAGAAAGCATCCTTGGTCCATTAGGATATTAATTTACAATGTAAAACTACATTTTAATCTTAGAAATCCACTGCATTTAAGAGACTTCTGCGACAACAGCCCCAACCAGGATTGTAGAATTTTTAAATAAATATAAAGATTTAACAAATTAAACTTTCTGGAATATTTCGTTAGCTGCCCATGTGTAGCAGTTTGTAGATGCTAGGAATTGTTTGTTGCATAAATTTTAGGAGCTTAAATGCCCATTACAATTTGGTCTGTGGATGTAGGGCCAGAGGCCAGCAAGGTCACCTATGGGATAAATCATTGGACGTTAGATCACAATAACTTACATAGTAACAGCTACTCCTGACATTTCCTATGACCAAGTATCTAATGTAAAAGAATGTATTAATTTTTTCCCTTAACAAACATTTATTTGTGACAAAACATGGATCCTAGTGGCTACCATCCAGTCTAATGATGCATACTGAAGGGAGAGAGCTAATGTGCACTGGTTTCATTTAATCATGAAGATTCTGATCAATCACTAAAAAGATACATTCGGTAATGGAAAGGGAAGAATTCTCTAGACTTTAACTATGACTCAGATGAAATAAAACCATGACTCTAACTTTTTTCTTTGGGGCTAGACAATAAAGCAAGTGCCGTGGTGGCCCTTATTGTTTATCTGCCTAACACAAAATCCCTGTTCTCGCAAAAACAATCCTCTACCTTTCTAGAGGAAAGACACCTCCCAACCAGTATAGACCGCCCTTCTGGCCACTGTGATTGGTGGAAGAATAGGCTCTTTATCGGATGAGAGCCAGTAAGGCGTGAGGAGGATGCTTCCTGGGATTTCTGGAAAGAGCAGCTTCCTCTTTTCTCTGCAAAAGCTATGGAAAGACTCTCTTCTTTACTAGATTTGACCCTGGGAGTATGAAGCCCTGCAAGCTTCACACGGCCATCTTAGAGGCACTAGGGGAGAACCTGTCAAGACTGGAGCCAACATTTAGGAAGAGAAGATAAGAAACTGCAACGGGAAAACAAGGAAATGGTCACATGGTTTGAGCCCTGAATCAGGTCCTACCTGGAGCCAGCCTCCTCTACTTAGTTACACAGTCACAGAGTCTCTCTCTTTTTTTCTTTTCCCCTTAAGTCACTTGAAATCAGGTTTTCTGATTCTTCACAGTCAAAGAATCTGAACTGATTCAAGTATAAATGATCACTTTCAAGGGCGTAGCTGAAGTGTGGCAGAATTAGGAGTGTGCAAAGACAAAGACAGGTGCCAGGCATCATGCTAAGATCTTTACCTGCTTATCTCATTTAATCATCTCAAGAATCATATCCACAACCTGGTGGGTGTGATTCTCAAAAGACAGGAGACACTGGAAATTCAAACGATTTGCCCAAGTTTTCACAGCCAGTGACTAAAAAGTGGATATTTGAACTCAAGTGTGTCTGATTCTAAAGAGAATGTTCTTTGAAAGTTTCCATCTGTCCTGGCTTCCAATTTTAAGTCTTTCATTATTGCAATTGATTATATATCTTCACCATAAATTATAAATAAGACAACACACATAATATACTCTACAACTCGCAAAGTACTTCTAACACATAGTAGGTTTTTATATTTTTAGTGAACCTGAAACGCTTCAAGAATCCAGAATGACAACAGCACTGAACTGATATAAAACAAAAAGTATTAACTTAGCAACAGAACTATCAACAAGGGCCAATCTTAAACTTTTTGATCATTAACAGATATAACCTAGTTGAAGCACATTATCTACAGTGGTACTTTTTGTTTTTAGATATTCTTTACCTAGAACTCTACTTACGCTCACCCTATTTAGGAAAAAATAAACATGTGTTTGATCATTTTGATCACGTAGGTGAACACCTGATATACAAATTCAAATTAGAGACCCACTGATGACTTTTTGCCTATAGAAGACCTGGAATATAACAACTGAAAAGAGAGGTTCTTGAGCTGAATGAGCATTTTTAAATAAATAGAAGAAACGGATTTAACCGAGAAAATAAGTGTGCTCTTAAGGTGGAGAACGTTTGGATGGAGACTTTGAAAACTGTAGACTCAGTTGAAATAATGCAGAGTGACTGGTGACCTTGGGCAAATCACTTCATAATCCTGGATCCCCAAGAACCCATCAATCAAAAGAGGACATCAGACTACTACACCTCCTAAAATCCCTTTCTAACCCATGATCCTCCCCTTTGTCCTTTTCCATCTCATTTTGCTCACCAATGACCCTTCTGACTCCAACCCCCTCTACTCCCCCTCTCTGGACAGCAGCCATTTAAATTCCAGCACTAGAAGGACATATAAGCACCATCGCCACCATTATTTAATAGGCACCTCTGCTTTGAAAATATTCCTTCTAATCCTATCATGAACTCTACAGAAAACAAAAGTATACCCATTTCAAAAATGAGGAAATTGGAGCTCCATGAAGTTAAAAATCTCATCTAAAGTCACAAAACTACTAAGTAGGAGTGCCAGATTTGACTGCAAGCTCTTGATCCTCCCTAAACTGCGGTACCTTTTTCCTTGTAATGGGCGGTTAGTGTTCTTCCGGCTCATCGGTCAGTCTTTTCCAAATACATCAATCGATTCTCAAGCGTGGTCACAACATCGGTTTAAATCAAAATTGTTAAAATCAAGCTTCATAATCCAGAAGACTGAGATCTACGCTTTGCTCAGTGTGGTCCCAGATCAATGTAAAGTAACATGCATGTCCTTGTGTAAAGCAGGCCACTGTGCTCCAATGACAAATAGCATATCTCTTTCACCTTCTTTAGGACAGAGATGACTTTAAATCACAAAATTAGAAGGGATTGTATCAGCCAATTTAGCAGGCCAGTATTCAATCCCAAATGACACCGCATAATGAATATTCCAGAGATAGAAGAGACACACTGTTTATAATAAAAGCTGAAAGCCTCAGGAAATCTTCTGCCTATTTGTTTCTTAAGATGAATAAGCATTTATAAACAGAAGTAAAACCTTCCACAGGCAAGGTTACCTTTTGCATGCATCACTATTGCTCATCCTTAACAATAGTAAGCTAAAAGGAAATTAAAAAACAGAAACTCTCGTTGCCTGTGCTATAGCATAAATTTCAAAATGCTGCTTTTGTTGCTCTTGTTTTGAATTCAGCAAGGGCAACACAGAGGGTTTGATAAAATCCCCATTCCTCACATTACCATTTTTCCAATTGGGACAATAATCGACAGGCCACACTGACCAGCAAGTTTCTTTAGAGATAAGAGGAGCTGTCATATTATTTAAATTTTTCCCCCAAAAAATACACTCCGACGGTTTAAAGCACAGGTATTACCTAGTGCCCAAAAGAGCAAAAATGCTCAGCTCTGTAATCCTTATATTAGTCTCTTCAAAATATTGACATTGTTTGCTCAATCTTTGAAAGTATATGTTCAAAGCCTTGGTTGCATACATTGCTGACAGAAGTGATTTGAAATTCTGCTTCATTCTAACCATCAGTACCAACCAGCCCCCTGCCTTCTTCCACCATGGCTATCAGAAGTGTAAAAGGGCACACATCCATTCAACAGTATCTGCGGGGAAGGAAATCATCTCTCCTTGTTCAGATGTCAAACAAAATCAATAACCATTTCCTAAAGAAAGGAAAAGGGAGACAAGAACTGACCCCTTTCACCCCAAATCACTCACTCCCTCCTTGTCTAGTCTATACAGAAATCCATGTAACTGCTTCCCCCTTAATGGTTTCTTCTGGCTTCTGCATTTCACCAATTGTGTTTGGAAGCATTTTCAAGAAACAGGCTATATCTCTATAGCTTCTCCAAATTTAAGGAAAATGAATACCCATCTTGTGCTTCCTTTTACAGATAGACTTTTAGAGATGTATATAAAACAGACGTACATTACTCTAAATAAACTTGGTTTTGCAAATAGGTCGCAATGTACAAGGCAGCCCAGCAGTGCAAATACAAGAGTCCCAATGCCTAGAGCAGAACCTGCTACTGCTGAATTTACAAAAATATGATTATCATTGGTTCAAATCATATTCTTGAGCTTTCACACGGTCCAGTGATAGGTGTACTCTATGAACATCAGTGTTGTTCACACTGAAGTTCCGTTTTCCTCAGGTGTTTCATTATTCCCTTGGGAAAGACGAAGCCTTTCTAACAGCAAGAACATGCAACTGAACAAAGCAATGCAAAGATGCAAGCAGAGAAATCGAGGTTGCGTTTGTGAGCTCTCCCCACTGCCTTTTTCCAAGAGAAACACAAATCTCTGTTCCACTTGGAAGCAGGAAAGAGCTGTTCGTGTTTGTACACAGAGGAGGAAAGGAGGGGTTCCTGCGTGCCCCAGAGACTGAGCAGGAGTATGAAGTGTCTTCTGCTGCACAAATTCCTGAGGGACTGAGGGATGATAATGGCCAAGGGGTGGAGGGATTGGTTATTAGAACAGAAGGGAAGTAAGCAACCCTAATGATGATCCCTGCAGAATGAATTCTCAACCAACCAACCAACCAACCAACCAACAGACGAAAGGGGCGGGCTGGGGGCAGGGGCACAGGGAGAGAGGGCAGAAACACTGACCAAATCTCTTTAGTTTCTCTAGGCTTAGGGTGACAATGCCAAAGCTTTTACCTATAAGTGTTCTGAGTTCTGCATACAGGTGATATCAGAAAAGTTCCCTGATCTCATTACATTTATGATGTAAGCTATTGTTCCTCCTCTCCAGGCAGGGTATTGTTCTACAGACTAGAAAGGTTTGCTTCTCAATACATGTCACGCTGTTGATTTAAAATTGAAACTAAATACATGAAAATTATACGGGATGCTTACCTTTCTGTGTAGATGTCTACAAATACTAAGGTTTCATTTTGCAATATTTCATGAGGCTTCTAATAAATATTCATCTAACACTTTTCTCTGATTCTGTTCAATCTCTCACTACAAGAACTTACTAGTTGTAATTTTAATTAAATGAATGTTAATTTAAAAAATTAAAACTACGTATTTTTAAAAGCAATTACCAAAGAAGTTCAATGAAAAATACTGTAGCAGAACAGTTTTCATTTCCTTTCATCCAAAATGTTTATGCAGTTCATACGCACACTATATAACCTGTCTCTTTACACATTTCCAATACATTTTAGGATTTTTTTTTTTTGAAGGCTGAAAAGAAGTTCTGCTAAAAGGAAACCTCTTTAATTTCCTTAAAACAAGTGTTTTTGAACATGGGGACATTTTGTAAAGAAAGTCTCAATATTAACTATTCTTGATTTTCAACATAAACTTCTAATAGGAATATTTGAAAGCATCCTAATAGGAGTTGCTTTCAATTCTAATCACATCTTGTTCTAAGTCAAGGTTTCCCCACTTCAGCGCTATTGACATTTGGAGTCAGATAATTCTTTGTTGTGGGGACTATGCAGTGCAATATCGCCCCTATTGAGAACCACTGTTCTAAGTCTATCAATAAGATTCACCTCTGAGGTACGAGAAAGTGATTTTTCTTCTTTCACTGGGACTAACATTTCTAACACTTATTATTCTGTCTCATCAAGCCATTTTACCATATATTTTTGTAATGCCTTTATCGTAGGGCAACAAAAATTCCATGGACTATTTCCTAAAGCCTACGTACTTTTAGGGAACAATCTTCTAGGAAAATTATCTTCAAATTAGGCTTCTGAGGACTAGAAACGAGCCCAAGCGTTTAATAGTTTGTATTTCAAACAGGAGGTGAGGGGTGGAGAGCGAAGGGTTTTCTCATTTCACATTAAATTTAGCATTCTATAAATGAAGCCTTCACCACCACATGCCCATAAGATCCTCAATGCCTAAACTCTGCCTTTGTTTGACTCCCTAATCAGCTAGCCCAACACTCCTTCCTCCTTGACCCCCAAACAATATACAGGATTATGTTTCAGTGGAACAGCACTCTGGGGATTAACAGAATTAATGGCTAAAATAATGCATTTTACCCTCACCACATGTTCTAATAATAATCAATGAAAACCACCATAGTAATAAAAGCAGAAAATGATAGCATAAGTCTTTTTATTTTAAGTGTCCATCTTATAGATGTCCACAATCACGGACGTATCTCAAAGGGTACATTTCAGTAGTTACTGTACCAGAAACTGGGCCAACCACTGTCACATGAAACAAGAGGACAGGCACTTGCCATTAGAAACTTGCTGTCCTTTCTGCTGTGTCCCTCTACAGGTCAGTGATCAAGGTGCAGGACAACCCATACCATGGTCCCCATCATTTAGAGTTCTCACTTCCCTTCATCTGAGTGCCCCCCGCCCTGCCCGGCCATTTGGATGCCCGGAACTATTTCTGATGGTCGCACACACACTCAAAGAGCCAAGAGCTATCAGCAGACAGTAGGTACAGTTCTCGCTCCCCCTTCTTTGAGTCTCTCTACAGATGGCACAGGTTTCCAGAGTCACCTTCATCCTCATTTCCCATATCTGGTAAAGTCTTGCATAAAATATGGCACTGACTACAGAACATAGCAAGCCAGACTGAGTCTGGGAAGCCGCGGACATGGTGACAACTCCCGCCCTCATCCCTCCAGTTCCCGATCCTGCACGCTGGAGAAGCGTCTTCCCTTCTTGGGGTTGGTGGGTGAAATCTTTGCTATTCAAAGAGGCGTTTTTGCGTAAAGCTTTTTGCACTAGATGCTTGTTTATTCTACTAATCTGGTCTTTTCCTTTTTTAAGTTATATGTGTGCATATGTGGGGAACTCGGAAGAGACCCCTCTCCCGAGAGCCCATAAGTGCTGGTCACTCTGCCTGGCTTCTCGGCCCCGCTGGCCATTGGGAGCCATCGCGATTCCGGAGTCGGCGGGGCAACATCACCGCGTCACCTGCAGAGGCAGCAGAACGAACTGCGGACCCCCGGAGTGACGCCCCGTGGAAGGACCCATGAGTCGGGAGCCCCACTAACGGCCGGGACTCCTAGGATTCCCTCCCGCAGAGGAGGGACGGCCGCTTCCTCCGGGTACTGAATCAGAGGACGAGACCGGCGTCAGGTTTGGGGTGCACGAGGACGAGGGAGAGGTTAGAGAGGAGCATCACTGGATGAGCAAAGAATGTGACCCTGGGGAAAGAAGGTAGAAGTCTCCAGACGTAGGACGGCACGTTTCCCTTAATCCCCTCCCCGTGCCGCCTGTGGAGCCCTGGATCTCTTCGTCATGGAGACAGACTGCAGCAACGCACGAGACTCCGGGCCGGCAGCACGCACACAGGCGCGCACACACGCACACTCACACGCCCGCCGCGAGTTGCACGCTGCAGACTTCTGCCTGACTTCCCGGCCCCAAAAACACCGCACCTCCGGGGCGTAGAACAGACACCACTCCCCTCCGCCCTCCTGCAATACACACGTAGACCCTACACTGCACCCAGAGGGTGCCGGGAACCACTTAAGGGAAGCCCTGGCCGCTCCCCTGTAAATGACAACCTTCCTGGCTGCCTGATCTGTCCAAATCTCCTACAAGCTCGCCTAGAGCGGGCCGTCCGGCGACCAAGCCAGGTAGGAGATGGAGGAAGAGCCAGGGGTGCAAGTGAACCCCACAGAGCCGCTACTAAGTCACTATTCAGGGAACTGCACGTAGCCTCCGACCCTTTCCTGAGCCTTTCGGCCCTACCAGCAGCCCTGTTCCTCCGCTCGATGTCTGCACCGCTCCCCTCCTGCCCTTCAACCAAATCCCTCAGCGATTTTCCATTTGCCTCTCTCCATCATTATATCGCCCTGACCTGGTACTTAATTCCCCAAATTATCCGAGTCCACTTGTTCTCCGGAGCCCACTGTCCTTTGCTCTCGTTCAAATCCGCTTTCCACGCGCACCACTTTCCATCCATCTTCCCTCCTGCCGCTCCAGCCAGGAGACACTCACCCTCTACTATGCCCCTCACACTGCGTTCTCAAGACGCTCCCACCCTACCTCCCAAGACACCCTTCTTTCCCTCTGAGGCTATTCCAGGAGCCCGCATCCCAAATCCAGCCTCCCCATCCCGCACCAGCCTGCTCCCGGCCTGCCGGGTCCTCTCCCTGGCTGCGCGGTCTTTCCCTCTCCCCAGCCTCCGCCAGAGTCAGCGCTGCCCTCCAGCTTTGCCGGTCCCCCCAGCTCGAGCATCCCAGTGGCCACCCGCTTTCAAATTGGCCAAAAGGCTCGCCGAGGCGCCAGGCACAGCGGGCAGCGGCCAGCCAGCTCTCTGAGCGCCAGGCGCACCTCCTGCCTGCCAGCCTGGGCTCCCTCGGGCGCCAAGCCCTGGCCCCACCGCCCGACCGCCTCACAAACTTACTTGCGGGTCGCCAGGAGGGGGCTGCGGTGAGCGGCGGCGGGACCCGCGGCGGCGAGTGCGCCCCTCTCGGCGGGGCTGGGCGGCGCGGCGCCGGCGCTGCGCTCCTGCGGCCACGCGCGGAATGGGCTCAGCCTGCCGCAGCCCAGCTCTGCCCCCGCCGCCGCCGCCGCGGCCGCCGAGCGCTCCCAGACATGCTCAGTTTCCGGACCTGCCCGCGTGGACGCTACCAAAAGCCAGCCGCGGCGGGGGAGGCGGAAAGGAGCCGGGGAGCGGGCCACCAGCCGGAGGCTACCACCCTGGAGGCCCGGAAAGAAGGGGGGCGCCGCGCTGCTAAAAATAGCTGCTGCGGAAGCCAAAGCTCCGGCTTAAAGTGCGCCCCCCTCCCCGCGCGCGTTCCCGCCGCCGGAGGCTCGGGAGCTCCAGGCTGCGGAGCAAGAGCTGCTGCGGCGGCGGGGACCGGAGCGCCGGTCCTGCTAGGTCCCTGCCCGCCCTCTGGACCCCACCCGGGGGAAACGGCTGGACCCTATCCGCACCCGCGGGTTTCGCCGGAGCTAAGCCCCAGGCTTGCCCGATTTCAGGCTCCCCCCTGCCCGCCAGCCCTAATTTTGAGTTATTGCCCAAGACACGGAGAAAAGTTGGATTAAAGTGATGAAAAAGCTCCGCCACAGCGAAATGGGCTAAGGCTTTTGGAGAAAAATTAAAGTTTTTCAGATGCTTGGTTTTGCTGGAAGGAAAAAGGAGGAAAGGAGGGCGATGATCAACAGCCCAGAGAGGGGGCCCAAGGGCGGCTTAGGGGGCGCGAGGGGCTGAAGAAAAGGCCTTAGAAAGAGCTTATAAAATGTAGAATTCTTCTCAGGGCATTTCTGCCTCCTCTTTCCGCAGGATTTTGCACAGGTCGCTGACACCCACCCTGACCTTGGTGATTTTGTTGTTCTTGTTATCTGAACTGTAATTTCCTTCTCCCACGTTTTATCTCCACCCTTCCTCCTCCAACCTGGTTTTAAGTTGCGAAAAGAAAAGGGCGCAAAGTGGAGATGGGTGAGTTTTGACGCCTGAACTGGAACCTGGCCTTTTGGTAACCCTGTGGAACGAGGGGTCGGTCCTGATGCCGAGGTCGGGCCAGGATGTGTTCCAGGTCTCCTGGGCATCTAGCACTTTTAGCCTCATGGTGCCTCAGAGCCACCGCACCTGCGAATTAACTATTTACCTGCTATTAATTTTCAGTATATTGTACCTTAATTCCTGATAATCTACTTTTGAACATTTTCCTCCTTTAAAGTGAGAAGTACAAATGTTTCCTGGGTCAAATACCTGTCTTATTTCATTCATCCCTCACAACTACCCCATAAGAGAATCAGTATTTCTGTTTCACAGAGAGGACGTTGAAGTTCACAGAAGCTCGTCTCTTATCTGGAATAATAGTGTTGAATCCATAGTCTGCTGACTAAAAACTTCCATGGTTTCTGCATAACCTATTGCCCTGAATTCATAGCTTTACTTGAGATAAGGGCTGAAGAAATTTAGAAATTATTCTCTGTGGAGTGCTAATAATTGAAAAATGCAGATTACGAGCTTTTTTCTCCATTATTTTCCCCCTAATTTCTCCCTGAGCATTCACGAATTAGATTTTGTGTATTCTGTTGAAAGGGACATGTTTTTTATTTTTTCATTCAGAGAATTTATTTAGAATCTTCTAAGGGCAATACATTCATTTGAAATGTATTTTATAATATCTCACTGTTCAGAGTCTTTGTTAAGGCTGCTTTTTCTTGTTATTGTTATAAATTAGTGAGGTTTTGCTAACCCTAGGTAATGTAGGTGTGCTTTTTCACAGAACTGTGGGGGTATGTGTCTATTTGGGTCAAATTGTCCTCCCTCCTGACTTGCCCTTCTCTCCCCACTTACAACTTAGTGCCATGTTCAGCCTCAGATAGATGAATAATTAATGTTTGATCTTTTACTTGCTAGCCTCCAGTTCTTTGATTCCTTCTTCCTTTAGAGTGTATCTCCAATAGATGTCATCTCCAAAACTAGAGCCCCTTTGTAATGACAACACTATTTTCCTAATTTTCCATGAGCAATTTATTGGGAAGATCAAAATGCAATTTCCCTAGGGTATCAACGCTACTCACCCATTATTTTCTGTGCCTAGTGAAAAAAGACGAAAAATATACTTCATCTTCATCCTAGTTGTTTTCCTTCTTCCTTTCTCAGTAATTAATCTTTTTTTTTTTTTTTTTTGAGGAAGATTAGCCCTGAGCTAACATCTGCTGCCAATCCTCCTCTTTTTGCTGAGGAAGACTGGCCCTGAGCTAACATCCATGCCCATCTTCTCTACTTTATATGTGGGATGCCTACCACAGCATGGGTTGCGAAGTGGTGCCGTGTCCGCACTCGGGATCCAAACTGGCAAACGCCAGGCAGCCGAAGAATCGGAACATGTGCACTTAACCACTGCGTCACCTGGCCGGCCCCTCAGTAAGTAATCTTAGGGCGGTTATGATTGAATATCTTCATGCTACAACATGGACACTAGGCATGATTATGAAACGGACAGATTTTGATTTCAAAATTAAGACTTTTTGATTTCCCTCCTAAATATGTAGTTCAAAAATATATTGCATTTGGGACTCTTAGCGAGTGACAGAAACTCTACCTAACTAAGGCAAATAAATACATTGGGCCACATAACTCAAAAGTATAAGAGGTGGCAGGGCTGATCCATTACTTAACCACATCCACAAGAATATGTTTCTCTGTCTCACTTGCTCTCAGCATTGCTTTCCGCGTTGTCTTCATTCTCCGTCAGACTGTGTCCAAAGTGCCGTTCCAGACCTACACAGATGACGAAGTTTTCCATCGTACAAAGAAAGCAAACCTCAGGCTCTGATGAGGAGATCAGTCTTTGAAAAAAGGACTCTGATTGGCTGCTCCTTCACATGCATAACCTTGTGCATCCTCTGGGAGCAGAAACCCTCTCAAAAGGAGAGAAGGTATCCAGTTAGTGGAAGAAGGGATAGGAGATGCTGGCAAGAGAGAAATAATAGATATCCACCACAGGCACGGACTGGCCTGTTTCCCTCTAGACACAAAAAGGACAGCAAGCCCCTGGTGGAATATCTGTTGGTTTGAGTTATTCAGAAATGAGTAAAAGAATAATAATGCTTTGAAGTGATTTTTCCTGTCTCTTTTTAGGCTCAGATGCTTTGATTTGCCTGTCTAAGGGCAGCAGCTAGTCCCCTCTTGTTGCCTTTTCATCTTTATTTCAGGGCCTGTTACTTCCAAGGTGGTACCACTCATTAAACTCATGTAATGAGCCTCCACCCAGATGAGGCCTCCAGTCCACAATCTGTCTCTATGGGACAAGGACATTTTCCATATTCTTAAAGGCCATTCTTTCTTTTTTGATTTAACATACTTGGTCATTTGTAAAAACTTGATCATTTAACAAACTTGATCATTTGTAACAATCTTGATCATTTATTATCATTTGATAATAAAAAGTGGGCTTATTTTGCCTCCAAACCTGAACATATAGGGGGGATATGCTGCTCTTCCTGCAGTAAATGTATTATGTCTTTCGTATGGATCATTGCTGGAATTATTTAAATAAATGTCTATCCCTCCTTTTCTCTTTGCTTAACCCCAAATCCATACAATTCACTTGCCTTTTTTAATATTTGTTTATGAAAAAAGGAATGCAATCCATGGATCACTTCATTTAAACTGCATTTTATGATTTTATTAAAATAATCAAATCCAGAATCTTTTCCTTAATCTTCTTCCTTGCTAACTTCTTTGTACGTAGTCTTCTACGAGCTTCTTCCTCAGCTTTTGTCCCACCGTGCTTTCTTATTCCACGCCTCTGGTGCTCCTGCTTTCTTTTCCTAGCTCTTCTCCTTTGTCTCACTTCTGCAGGTCTTTGACCTTCTCTTATACCATATGCCATTGTTTCAGTTATCTATGTACTCGCTTTTCCTCCCCCACTGCACCGCACGTTCCTGAAGGCTGGGGACTATGGCAAATTTATGCATGTGTATATTTTTTATCTTCTTCAGTGCTCAGTCATTAATGGAGTGTAAGGGGAAGGTGGATATTTAGATACGAAACCAGAGGACTCATGGGGCTAGCTAGCGTTAAATTGCCTAGTTTCAAGGAGTGTGAAAAGATGGAGGGCACTGATGCTGCAGGTGGCGCTTTGCCTGTTTCACCATTTTGTCTGGGGATAGCTCCGTAGCGCCCATTCTTCCCTCCTTTGCTTTTTCTTACCAAACTTCTGTAAAGTTGGAATTCCTTCAGTATGATCTATGCCACATTGCTAAGCATTTCTAATTTTTCCTTATCTTGGCACTGACCACTGGGAATGTTCTGGTTCCATTACATAGAGGCAGCTCATTTTAGACACTTGGGCACCTGGCCGCCTCTCCCTTGCACTTCTTTCATACTAAGTTTGCTTTTAGAAAATCAGAACTAAATTAGGAAGGTGAAGTAATTCAGAATTGAGTTCTTTAAGAGAAGAGGAAATATCAAGATGGCTTCATTGAAGAGCTATTAAAAGCTTGTCTTCTTGATAGCTATTTTCTCACTGTGAAAAAAATAATTCTTAACATGGAAAATTAAATGGAAATAATTCAAAGTCACTAATGCCCAAATTATTCTTTCATTTCATGACTATAGGTAAATGTCATAACAGATCAACTGATGATATGCACTAAAGATATAAATGTTCATTTCTCCCTCTCTCTGCACTTCCAGGCTAAAACTGCTCTAGGTAATAGTCATGGGACATTAAGGATGCTCATAGTATTTGTGAATCAAAGATGCTTCTTGACTAAAAGACTTAGCTGTGATGGCCGTTTCCTCAGGGAAGAAGAATGTGGATAATTACGTACTTCAAATATCAGGCTGCTCTTTTCTTGCCTCTAAATCTAACACAAACATGACTTAGTTATTGAACAAGCAGCAAGGTCTTGATGCAGCTGCAACTCTTTATACTTCTCATGGAGTCCAAAGCTACAATAACCAATGTTTTTAATGTGTGATTTTGGATTCCCAAGTATTGTCAAGAAATTCATGACCATTAATTTGTTTCCATAATATATTTGAATATAAGGGATTCAAAATACTAGTCTGCATCAATTAATAATAATAATAGCCAATATTTATTGGTACCCCTATGTGTCTCATTCTGCTGTAGACACTCACTTTGCGTACTATTCATTATTTAATTTTCATGGCAATCCAATGAGGTAGTATGTTACTTAGCTTCTTTTTGTTTGTATATATAGAAATCCAACCTAAACTGGTTTAGATGAAAAGGGAGATTTTCTGGCATAACAGTGGTGGAAAATATAACCTCCAGAAGACAGGGGGGTTCTCCAAGCCTCAGAGAGTGGAAACACTGACATGAGTCTGTCCGTTTCTCATCAACATCTCTTTCTTGTGTCAGCTGTATTTTCCCACCTGGAAGACAGGTTTCCTCTACAACCTGCAAAGTCCAAGGATCTGTCTATTAAATAGTGATTGAATCTGTTCCATTTGTTTTGGCTTAAAAATTCCCGGAGAGCTTAGTGACTTACTTCCAAGGTACAGAGTATGGAAAAGGAAAAGTAGCAACTTTACAGTGGAGAATCTTGGCAGACTCTGCCTTAACCAAGTGATGAAAGTTAATATCATCAGTGATGTCATGTGGATATCTTTACCTCCTGATACCATGTGATGAGAAGAGCACGTCATCTCTGTGGAGTTATTTCCAAAAAACTACAACTCTAGTCCAATCATAAGAAAAATATCTGACAAACCCAAATTGAGGGGCAGTATACAAAATACCTGACCAGGGCGCCTGAAAACGGACCGTCACAAAAAACAAGGAAAGACTTAAGAAACCATCACAGACCAAAGAAATGACAACTAAATCTGGTGTTGGATTGGCTCCTGGAACAGAAAGAGGAAATTAATGGAATCTAGAGTTTAGTTAGTAGTAATGAACCAATGTTAATTTCTTAGTTTTCACAAATGTAAGAGAGTTACCATAGGAGAAACTGGGTAAAGGATATACAGGAGCTCTCTGTACTATCTTTACAACTTACCCATAAACCTAAAACTATTCCAAAAGTTTAAAAATACATTTTAAAATATAGGGGGAAAAGCTAATATTAGTAAAACAAATTCCTGGGAAAAACCATGATCCAACCAGCTTGGATTAGGTGCCCATCCAAGACCAATGTACTAGGAGCAGCAGGCAAGGCCATCTAATAGAAAAATGACCCCTGGGTCCCACAGTTGCTATTCCAGTCATTCCCGGAGAATGGGACAGTTGGATAGGGATGAAGTAGATAGTTGTGTGCCAGGAAGGAATCCATTTGGTGAGAATACAGATGAAAAAGCTAAAGGTCAAGAGACTGAGTGCTATATTTCATCAATTCTCCGTCTAAATAATCCACATTTTAAACTTTATAAAATTGGGATGCATCTTGTCTTTCCTAGTGATATCATTAACGTTTTAGATTTGATGAAATCTGGTAATTTGTCTCTGAAGATAGTAAATGATGAGACCCCAGAATTCAAACTCAGGATCTTAATCACTCTGTTATTTGGACTCCAAAAGAAACCAAATAAACCTTTGTCTGTCATTTCTTTCAGGTGTCCTTCGATATTGAGCATACTACCATTTAACATAATGCTAATTACATCAACCCAAACTTTAAAAACAAAAGTGAAATCGAAACCAGGACAAATTTGATCTGAGAGTTTGTTATTCTAAGTGATCAACAAGATGCCATACATAGCTAGGAAATCAGATGGAATTCTGGGAAATTAAGATAGTCAAGGGCCAGGATTTAGGCTCTTTTGACAATAATATACATGAAATGTTGTAACACTCCATTTTAGAGAATTCATTTTGATATTTCAGCTCAAATAGCTAGAAAGAAGTTAGATTGACTTTAAAAAGTAAATTTTCTTAACCACGTACCTAGTTAGTTTAATAAGGTGTTATGACACAAGGAAACATGGACATTTATGTTTCATTCCTTTGAGAGACAATACCATGCTGTTAGGAAAATAACTTAAGAGAATGAGACAAAGCCTCTGTCAATTCAATGTTTTAATTCATAATGATTTATTGTGCACCTGTTATCAGCCAAGCACTATACTAGGCCCTACTGACATTGTGTTGCAAAAAGATAGACTTGGCTCCTGCTTTTGTGGAGCTTTTATCATCTAATTACAAATGAAGTAAGAGTTTAAAAACTGTAGAAGTTCAGGGAACATATGGCCAGGGAATTTAACCTAGTCTGGATGGACAAAGTGGCCTAAGGAAATGATGCTTAAGCTGAGACTAGAAAAACAAGTACAAACCTTTATCAAGCACTAGATGCGTGCCAGGTACTGCACTATGTGCTTTACCTAACCTGACAGGTATTGTTCCAGATCGGCAGCCCATAGTATGTTCAGATCTCTTTCTAGAGGTTTTATTGTAGGCAGAAGTTGAAAGGCTAAAATCTACATTTCCCAAACATCCTTGAGGCTGAAGTCCCAGATATAGTTTAGACTCTGCCCATCAAAATCACGTATTAGACTTTTGAAACTGGAACTGAGAACAAGGAAGAGACATGATGAACTTGAGCCTTGCTAGTCCAGCAATTGTGGGTGTGGCAGTGTCTTCCTGATCCTGAAAAAATAGCTTAGACAGTGTTCTGACGGTACCCTGATCATGGCTGCCGAGGTGTGGTTCTTGCTTGCAGTTGCCACAAAGTCTGTGTGAAACCTCACCTGCCTGGTGGTGGAGGTAACTGCTCTCCTGGTGGGCCATTTTGTGGGGTTGTTTTGAAAGTCCTTCCTGGAAGCTCAGTGTTTAGCCTGATCCTCTAATTAGTCTAATAATTTTTGTAAGCACTAAATTCTTCAAATAACTTCTTCTCCATAAGATAGTAATTGTGGTTTCTTTTATCTGCTACTGAGCCATAGATTATACAGTATTTGGTGCCAGAAGTGCTTCCAGGCCATTAAAGAAGGAAATCTGGGATTGGTTAACTAACCAGGTTGGGTTTGAAGAGAGTGAGATACTAGAATCCCACAATAGTCACTGGTGAAGCGCTACCACATCATAACCTGGGGTTACTTAAATTAGGTCCTGTGGTCAACTGAAATGAAGGGCTTGATGAAAGTGGAACATTGGAGATCTGAAGAAATGGAAAATGTAAGGAATGTTGGGTGGGCTGACTGTGCATAACTGTATTAAAGCGCATAATGAAAGAAAATGAAAGGTTTCGGGATTTAAATTCTTAGCTCAAGGCAAAGCCTAAGAGAACCAGAGTTTTTATAATGGTTCTAACGAAAATAGTTATCTCTTATATCTAGCTGCTGGAATTATGTACTAAAACATCAGATGTGGAATCTAACCCTATGCATCCTGAGTTACAATTTAGCATGAATTCCTGGCCTGAAAACAAAGGGATTGATTGGGAAAATGTATGATCCCAAGAATTGAAGTGATGACAAATATATATGATGACATTTGAAAGAATTAGTCCTTATTTCCTGAGCCCAAAACTCCACTGAACCTTACGTATGTGCAGAAATGCCTTTCTTTCATTGACTTACCTATAGTTACCTCCTCTGAGGTAGTTGCCTTGAAAGATGATATCTACTCTCCTTTCATCCACCTCTACAAACTTTCTTCAGTCTAAACCTGTAGCATGAGTGAAATCCTAGCATGCCAAGGAAGTTAGTTAGGAGGTTGGGGCAATTACAAAGGCAACCCAAATAGAGGTTCCGCATGCTTAAAGAATACCATATTTGGTTGTTTTTAAAATTCTATCAGCAAGAACCAGGGAAATGTGTGTGTGTTTGTGCATGTGTGTTGGGGGGTATTCTGAGGTTGCTAGACCAGGGAAGAAAGAAGGACATAATTTATCAGTGTGAGGGTACTTATCAGAGAGCCTGCATTTGATGTACCATCTTGAACAGTTGGGAAAGGTTCTAATGGTTTGTTCACTTGCTTAACTAAATCTTAGTCTTAACTAAATCCTGGTCTTAATGGTGAATTATACTGAATGAAGTTGATACGCTGGAAAATCACATGTGTAAAATAAAAGGGATCTGAGAAGTTATGGAGAGAGCAGTGTTGGAGTGCTACTATCAAGGAAGATTGGCTCAACTATTCTCTAACCATTTGATCTCTGAGCAGACTAAGAAGACCTTTCTTTTACCAAAATGCTAATTGCTGCATTAACTCTCCTCTTTGTCCATGAATGGAGGTGGGAGATGCTGACACTGAAATGACTTCTAGGATTTAATGGAAATAAAAGATTATCAGGGTGGAAGAGGCCAGGTAGCAATTTAACTACCAGAGTTAAGGTGGATGATTATCATAATGGATGACCCACAGAGATCCTTGGAAGTGACTAAAAGATCATGGATACCTCCTGGGTATAACGCCACAGTCCTACTTAATCTATACAACCAAAGTAACTTTTGTGTTGGTGAAAATAGACCTGACTTAAACATCAAAATGAAGAATCATGGCTCCCCACCTAAATTTCCAGACCCGAGTTGGAGCACTGGAGTCTGGGTACACTCTGATAGGGATCCTGCATTACAAGTAGATACTTGATCTTTCTTGTAGTCTTCCCCCAAAGGACCTGAGGTTATTTGCCAGGGTGACTGTATGTTGGGAAAAGGGAAATTCCCAGACATTTCTGGGGTTTGTTCATTCTAATTCTAACCGTCTGTGGTCCAGTGGCATGTGATAAATAGAAAATTCTGTGTTGAGTCGTTGTCACAGAGGGCTCCGTGTTTCTGCAAACCTAGTCTGTGCTTGATTCCCCTCTCCCTGAGTGAAGAGTTGGAATATATACAGTCAGCAACTCTTAGTAACTCCCCACCATTATTATGAATGCTTTCAAGGTAGAAAAGTCTCCTTCCCACTCAAAAAGCAAAACAAAAAAACTCCCCCGAAACCTAGACCTCAACCTCCCTAGCAAAGAAATAAGTGATGAGCCAAAGCAATATCACATTTCTAGGGGAATCATAGAGAAGTGTTACCACCAAATAGTTGAAAGTTGCAAGGTTAGTGACTGCAATCACATCTACCACTTAACTCACCTGTTGAATTCATGCACAAGCTATATGGATCCTGGCAAAAGCTTGTGAGAGGATTCTCAAAAGCTTAATTAGGTGATTACATCAATTGCAGTTGATTTTTCAAAGGTGACCTCATTACTGGAACAGACCAAGACAGCCCTTGACATCAAGTATGCAGCTATTTATTGGCCAGATATGTCTTTCATTGTATCTATAAACACAGAACCCCAGAAGGTGTTTGATTCCTTTACTTGATAGAAAAGCAGTACAATTTACAGTCTTGTCCCCAGGCAAGATCAACTCTCTGGTTCTATACCACAATATATAATCCAGAGTCCCCTTGATTATATTATCATCCCCTAGGTTTTATGCTGGACAACTACACTGATGACACTCTCCTAGTAGGATCAGGTGATCAGAAAATAGTAGGTACACTAGGTGCCGTGATAAGACATATAGGTGATGGGGAGATAGATTTAAATAAAAATTCCATATAAGTATGTATGTATGTATATTTTTACTTACTATCCAATTGTTGATTTAATGTTCCTCCTCTTGACTAGAATGTGTGTTCCAGGAGAGCAGAGATGGTGTCTGCCTTGTTCACCACCATATTTCCAACGCAATCTTGGCACCTAGAATAAAGGAATATTCAATGGATAAGTGTGTTCTTTACTGGACACCCTCTTCTAAAGAATGGTGAAAGTTTTATAACTTTATAACTTATTAGCTATCTTCTCCAGGTAGAGGTGAAGGATTTTACTGCTAGGCATTATAATTCAGAAAGGTTTTGAATTCTGCTAAAACAAGATGCGAAATCATTTTGAGGAAGAAGCATGGTTTGGAATAGGTAATAAATCTTATAAATTTCCTCAATTCTCAGTGACTTGTGTTTGAAAGAATTTCCATTTATGAAAAAGGACAGAATAATTACCTGCTTTAAGAGATGCTAGGAAGGGAATGGTCACATAGGGCAATTATGATATTCTTTTGTATGTTGTTTGCTTTTACCATTTAATATTGAGTAAACAGTTAATGAAACACCAAAATGATGCATATTTGATAAGATAGGAGGTCAAGGAAACACAAGAAGGGAGTAAACAAAAGTGAAACATCACTGAGACATTGTTTTGTATCAGATTTTGTTAAAAGAAGTCATCAAGGGGGGAAATATGTAATGTTTTTTTGCTTATCCAAAGAACAGTTGGTGAAGAATTTAGCTTTTTACTAAAAATTAAATTGCTTTGTTTTAAAGCTTCTAGGTAAGATAGAATGAGCAGAGACTCTTTTCTAAATAACGTTAGAAATTTAATAATGCATTATACCAACAGAGAAAAATCTACACAGGAAACCAGGAATGGGTCATCTATCTGCCATATTTTGCTACTACATGACAGAGGAATTTATTTCACCTACCCACCTCTCATCATTTGTCTAGCATCAGTCTGGATGTCACTTCACTGACACCCCATCCCCACCACTCAGAGTTGGCTGGATGCTCTTCCTAAGTACTCTCACTTTATCATGTTCTACAAATTCCTCTGTTATACTTAATGGTTGCAGTGGCCTATTTTTTCTTCTGATGCCCAGATTGAGGGAAGGGGCTATACCTTGTTTCAGATAATATCCTCAATGCTGGCACAGGGCCCAGGCACAAAATGGCCTCTAATAAATATGAGGTAAATGAACAAGGACACAAAAGATGACATGACACTTTCTCTACTAACAGAGCATCTTCCCAGATTTAAGGGAGAAGGGCCTGGTTGTTCTTGATGATGTTTTTTAATTCAGAGAAACAAGGGTGGAGGTGAGGCTTGACCATGGGGTTAGAAGGCCCACAACCTGGACTTGCTCTTTCTTCTGAGGATCAGCGTCATTTTGACCCATTCAGTATGGGGAGAAAGCCCTGTATTTTGCCCGTTGCACAAACTCTTGTACAACAGACGAATGACTATAGTGAGAGGGTTTTTAAAGGTATTCCCTACTATAGCTCTAGAGATAATCAAGTTCTTCCCACGTTGCCTAAGGGCTGTTATAATTTTTTTTCTTCTGTGGTTAGTAGTTTTTATGTCCCTGTCTGCCCCAAGGCCCTGAAGCTCTACCTTTTTTACTGTTATTGTAGATAGTATTGCTGTTTTAATTTCATTTTCAATTGTTTGTTGCTAGTATATAGAAGTACAGTTTCTTTTGTATATTGACCTTGTACCTTGGAAATTAACTTACTAATTCTACTAGCTTTTTTATAGATTACTTAGAATTTTCTATGTAAAATATCCTGTCATCTGCAAATACGGACAGTTTTACTTCTTTATTTCCAATGTCTTTCATTTCTTTTTCTTCCCTTATTGCAGAGGCTAGAAGTTGAATTACAATGATGAATAGAAGTGACAGAGCAGATGTTCTTGCCCTTTCTTCATCTTAGATAAACTATACCCTTAAGTATACCGTTAAGCATACCATTAAGTACGACATGAGCTGTAGGTTTTTCACAACACTCTTTATCACACTAAGATAGTTCTTCTCTTCCTCGTTTTTGATAGTGTTTATAACAAACGAATGCTGAGGTTTGTCAATTGTTTTTTAATTTATTATGAATTATATTGAAATACATTGATTGACCTTTTAAAAGCTGAATCAAACTTTTATTCCTGGGATAAACTTCACTTGATAATAATGTATTATTCTTTTATTTAAGTGACTAGATTCAATTTGCTTACATTTTATTGAAGATTTTTGTGGATCCTCATCAGAGATATTTGTCTGCATTGTAATGTATTGTAATTGTATTGTCTGTATTGTAATTTACCTGTATTGTAATGTCTCTGCTAGGGTATTAGGATTAGGACAGCATCAAAAAGTAAGTTGGGAATAGATCTCCTCATCTATTTTCCAAAATAATTTGTGTACCATCTAGGTCTAGAGTTTTCCCTTTGGAAAGGTTTTTGATTATCAATTAAGTTCAATTAATAGATAGAAAGCTATACAGATACTCTATTTCTTCTTGAGTTGTAGTAAGTTATATTTTTCAAGGAATTTGTCCATTTCTCTAAATTATAAAATGTATCAGCTTAAAAGTGGTCATAATCCCTTATTGTAAGTTTAATGCCTGTAACATTTACCATGATATTCTCTCTTTCATTCCTAATGTTAATACTTTGTGTTTTCTTTTACTTGATTAACATTGCTAGGTTTTTGGCTGATTTTATTAATCTTTCAAAAAACAATATTTGCCCTTCAAAAAGATTAACTCAAGTGGATCAAATACCTAAATGTAAAATTCAAAATGATAGAACTCCTAGAAGATGACATAGGGAAATCTAGAAGACCTTGGTTATGGTGATGCCTTTTCAGATCCTCTGCCAAAGGCGTGATCCATGAAAGTAGTAATTGATAAGCTAGACTTCATTAAAATTAAAAACTTTTGCTCTGTGAAAAACAATGCCAAGAGAATGAAAAGATAAGCCACAGACTGGGAGAAAATATTTGTAAAAGACACATCTGATAAAGGACTGTTATCCGAATTGTGCAAAGAACTCTTAAAACTTAATAAAAAGAAAGGAAACAGGGGGCAGGACCAAGATGGCGGAGTGAGTGGTCTTCTTTGTCTCTCCCTAGTCGAATCCACAACTAATTGGACATTCACCGATTAACAAAGGATATCCAGATAGCATCTCAAGACGCCTAAGAGTCTCGTGCTACTACACATCGGAAGGCAGAGGGACTTCCCCCCAGGAGGAGGTGAAAATAGGTGAAAACTCTCTGACTCCCGACCCCCGGACAGCCTAGTTCCTGCAGGAGGTTCTCTTCCAGCGGACTCCCCCATAACATCACCACACACCAAGGGCAGGAGTGTGCACTCACCAGCGGAGCAATGGTGGAAACAGGTGACAACAGCCCTACCCAAGCCCCCCGCTATTACACCTAAGCCCAGGGGGAATCGCCAGGGTCCCACACCCATCAGTAGGGAGGGCCTCCGCTCGCCATTAGCAGGGAGGCCCCACCCAGAATCCGGAACAAAGAGAAGCTCCTGGCGGGCCCAGCATGGCACCAGACCACAAGCTGCGGCTGGGCTCATGGTCTCCAGTGCACAGGTAGGTGAAGGGGGCATGAGGACTTCCCATAGACGGGCTTGGAGACATGGTTGGAGCTCCACCGCCTGGCTCTGTGGTGCGGGGGAAGGCTCCGGGGTCCCGCACCTCCCGAGCAGGGAAAGCCTCTGCTCGTCATTAGCAGGGAGGCCACACCCAGAATCCAGGACACAGGGAAGCTCCCAGTGGGTGGAATCTCTGGCACGGCACCAGACCGCAAGCTGCCGCTCGGCTCACAGTCTCTGGCTCATGGGTCAGTGCAGGGGGAGCCCAGAATTCCTGTAGACGTGCTTGGAGACACAGTTGGAGCTCCAGCACCTGGCTCTGCTGCACGGGGGAAGGCTCCGGGGTACTGCACCTCCCCGGCAGCGAAAGCCTCTGCTCGCCATTAGCAGGGAGGCCATGCCAAGAATCCAGGACATAGGGAAGCTCCCCGTGGGCGGATTTCCTGGAATAGCTCCAGACCATAAGCTGCTGCTGGGCTCACGGTCTCCAGCACACGGGTCGGTGCAGGGGGTGCCCGGACTTCCTGTGGACGCACTTGGGGACTGGGTGGAGCTCCAACACCTGGCTCTGTTGCCCAGGGGGATGCTCCACGGTCCTGCACGCCCCCAGCAGGGAGGGCCTCTGCTCACCATTGGCAGGGAGGCTCCGCCCAGCATTCGGAACACCAGGAAGCTCCCTAGAGCAGAATTCCCCACAAGGCAGCAGCTTACAAGCCACTGCCAGGCCCATGGACTCTGGCTGTGTCCCAGATGAGGTAAGGGGCTCCCAGAGATCCCGTGAGAGTGGAGTGGGGCAGAGTGGAGCTCTGGTGAAATGGCTACATAGCACTCCAGGTTCCTACAGCAGCCTCAGCAAAAGCCTCTGCACAGCACTAGTGGAGAGGTCCCGACTGGCAGTCACAAGGCAGGAAGGCCCTGGGGCAAAAGCAGCACAGCTAGGTGAGCTCACGACAGACTGCAGAAGATACCCATAGCTCTGCTGGGACCTATAGTGGACAAGTGTGATCTTGTGGGCTCTGTTAGGGACAAAGCGGCGATTATAGGTGATCCTGCTCCTGGCTGATGGGAAAGCCCACAACACCACTGCAGACCACAAGGAGGGAGCGTGTCTAAGTGGGCTGCAGCAGTAGGCACCAGCAGCCTGAGGCCCCCTTGCGATTGCCCCCACAACTGATGAGGGACCCCGCAGGACCACTGTGACTACAAGGAGGGGTCCAGGTCCAGTTAGTAACAGCTGACAGGGTTCCTGGTTGGTGCAGTCTAAACAGCTGCCCCCCCCCCAACACCAGTTGCAACAAGTGGAAGCACCGACTAAACTCTATCTCTATGCGGAGGCACAAATCCATGTCATCAAGCAGTATGAAAAAATATATGAAATCTCCAGAACAGAAGGAAAATGATAAGCACCCAGAAAACAATCCCAAAGACAATGAAATCTATAACCTAAATGACGATGATTTCAAAACTGCCATTATGAAAAAACTCAACGAGTTAAAAGAGAATTCAGATAGACAACTCAATGACTTCAGGAGCCATGTCACAAAAGAGCTTGACACTATAAAGAAGAACCAATTAGAAATACTGGAGATGAAGAACACAATGGAGGAGATTAAGAAAAATCTGGACTCTCTGAACAGTAAGGTCAATAATATGGAGGACAGAATTAGCAGTTTGGAGGATAGGAATATAGAAATGCTGCAGACAGAGGAGGAGAGAGAACTAAGACTAACGAGAAATGAAGAAACTCTCTGAGAATTATCCGACTCAATTAGGAGATGCAATATAAGAATTATAGGTATACCAGAGGGAGAAGAGAAGGAGAAGAGGGCAGAAGGCCTGTTCAAAGAAATAACAGCTGAGAACTTTCCAAACTTGGGAAGAGAGATGGAACTTCATGTGACAGAAGCCAGTAGATCTCCAAACTTTATTAACGCAAGAAGACCAACCCCAAGGCATATAGTAGTGAAACTAGCAAAAGTCAACGACAGAGAAAATACTAAGGTCAGCCAGGCAGAAGAAAATAACTTACAAAGGAAACCCCATAAGGCTATCAGCAGATTTCTCAGGAGAGACCCTACAGGCTAGAAGAGATGGGAATGAAATATTCAAAACTCTGAAGGACAAAAACCTGCAGCCAATAATACTCTACCCAGCGAAAATATCCTTCAAATATGATGGAGAAATAAAAACTTTCCCAGATAAACAAGAGTTAAGGGAGTTCATCACCACAAAACCTCCTCTTCAAAAAATGCTCAGGAAGAACCTCACTCCTGAAAAATCAAAAAAAGGAAAGGGGTTACAAAATCCAGAACAAAGGAGATAAGCAGAAGGACAATAACACAAAGTAACAGCTCTCCATCAGGTCAAAATGAAAAGAACTGGAAAACAAGTGATAAAATGGCAACAGTAGGCCCCCACATTTCAATAATGACTCTAAACGTGGATGGATTGAACTCTCCAATCAAAAGGCACAGAGTGGCAGGATGGATCAAAGAACAAGATCCAACAATATGCTGCCTCCAGGAAACACACCTCAGCCCCAAAGACAAACACAGACTCAAAGTGAAGGGATGGAAGACAATACTCCAAGCTAATAATGAACAAAAGAAAGCAGGTGTTGCCATACTTATATCAGACAAAGTAGACTTCAAAGCAAAACAGATAAAGAAAGACAAAGAGCGGCAGTATATAATGATAAAAGGGACACTCCACCAAGATGACGTAACACTTATAAATATATACGCACCTAACACAAGAGCACCAAAATTTGTAAAGAAACTATTAACAAAACTAAAAGGAGACATCAACAGCAATACAATAATAGTAGGGGACCTCAACACACCATTAACACCAATGGACAGATCATCCAGACAGAAAATCAACAAGGAAACTATAGAATTAAATGAAAAATTAGATCAGATGGACCTAATAGATATATATAGAACACTTCATCCAAAAAGAGCAGGTTACACATTCTTCTCAAGCATGCATGGAACATTCTCAAGGATAGACCATATCTTGGGAAACAAAGCAAGCATCAATAAGTTCAAGAGAGTTGAAATAATACCAACCATCTTTTCTGATCATAATGCTATGAAACTAGAAATCAACTACAAGAATAAATCTAGGAAAGGGCCAAAAATGTGGAGACTAAACAACATACTACTGAACAAACAATGGATTATTGAAGAAATTAAAGAAGAAATCAAACATTATCTGGAGACAAATGAAAATGAAAACACACCATACCAAATTATTTGGGACACAGCAAAGGCAGTCCTAAGAGGGAAATTCATTGCAATACAGGCTCACCTCAATAAGCAAGAAAAATCTTACATAAACAACCTCAAAGGACACCTAATGGAATTAGAAAAAGAAAAACAAACAAAGCCCAAAGTCAGTAGAAGGAGGGAAATAATAAAAATTAGAGCAGAAATAAATGATATTGAATCAAAAAAGACAGTAGAAAGGATCAATGAAACAAAGAGTTGGTTCTTCAAAAAAATTAACAAAATTGACAAACTCTTAGCCAGACTCACTAAAAAAAAAAAGAGGAGTCTCAAATAAATAAAATTAGAAACGAGAGAGGAGAAATCACAACAGATACCGAAGAAATACAAAGGATCATAAGAGAATACTATGGAAAACTATATGCCAACAAATTGAACAACCTAGAAGAAATGGATAAATTCCTAGACTCATACAACCTACCCAAACTGAATCAGGAAGAAATAGACAATCTGAATAGACCAATCACAAGTAAAAAAATAGAAACACTAATCAAAAACATACCCAAAAATAAAAGTCCAGGACCAGACAGCTTCTCTGGAGAATTCTACCAAACATTCAAAGAAGATTTAATACCTATCCTTCTCAAGCTATTCCAGAAAATAGAGGAAGATGGAGCACTCGCTAATACATTCTATGAAGCCAACATCACCCTGATCCCCAAACCTGACAAGGACAACACAAAGAAGGAAAGCTACAGGCCAATATCACTGATGAACATAGACGCAAAAATCCTCAACAAAATTTTGGCAAACTGAATACAGCAATACATCAAAAAGATTATACACCATGATCAAGTGGGATTTATACCACTGACACAGGGATGGTTCAACATCCGCAAGTCAATCAACGTGATTCACTACATTAACAAAATGAGAAACAAAAACCACATGATCATCTCAATAGATGCAGAGAAAGCATTCGACAAGATCCAACATCCATTTATGATAAAAACCCTCAATAAAATAGGTATAGAAGGAAAGTGCCTCAACATAATAAAGGCCATATGACAAACACACAGCCCACATCATACTCAACGGACAAAAACTGAAACCCATCCCTCTCAGAACAGGAACAAGACAAGTGTGCCCACTTTCACCACTCTTATTCAACATAGTACTGGAGGTTTTGGCCAGAGCAATTCGGCAGGAAAAAGAAATAAAAGGAATCCAAACAGGCAACAAAGAAGTAAAATTCTCGCTGTTTGCAGGCGACATGATGTTATATATAGAAAACTCCAAGGAATCTATAGAAAAACTATTAGAAACAATCAACAACTACAGCAAAGTTGCAGGGTATAAAATCAACATACATAAATCAGTAGCATTTCTATACGCTAACAATGAACTAACAGAAAAAGATCTCAAGAACTCAATCCCATTCACGATTGCAACAAAAAGAATAAAATACCTTGGGATAAATTTAACCAAGGAAGTGAAAGATCTATACAATGAAAACTACAAGACCTTCTTGAAAGAAATCGATGATGACATAAAGAGATGGAAAGACATTCCGTGCACATGGATTGGAAGAATAAACACAGTTAAAATGTCCATACTACTTAAAGCAATCTACAGATTCAATGCTATCCGAATCAGAATTCCAATGTCATTCTTTACAGAAATTGAACAAAGAATCCTAAAATTCATATGGGGCAACAAAAGACCCCGAATTGCTAAAGCAATCCTGAGAAAGAAGAACAAAGCTGGAGGCATCACAATCCCTGACTTCAAAACATACTACAAAGCCACAGTAATCAAAACAGCATGGTACTGGTACAAAAACAGGTGCACAGATCAATGGAACAGAACTGAAAGCCCAGAAATAAACCCACACATCTATGGACAGCTAATCTTTGACAAAGGAGCTAAGGGCCTGCAATGGAGGAAAGAAAGTCTCTTCAACAAATGGTGCTGGTAAAACTGGACAGCCACATGTAAAAGAGTGTAAATCAACCATTCTTTTTCACCATTTACTAAAATAAACTCAAAATGGATCAAAGACCTAAAGATTAGGCCTGAAACAATAAACCTTCTAGAAGAGAATATCAGCAGTACACTCTTTGACATCAGCTTCAAAAGAATCTTTTCAGACACCATGACACCACACGTGAGGGAAACAATAGAAAGAATAAACAAATAGGACTTGATCAGACTAAAGAGCTTCTTCAAGGCAAAGGAAAATAGGATTGAAACAAAAAAAACAGTCCACTAATTGGGAAAAAATATTCACAAGTTATTTATTCGACAAAGGGTTAATCTCCATAATATACAAAAAACTCACACAACTAAATAATAAAAAATCAAACAACCCAATTACAAAATGGGCAGGGGACATGAACAGACTTTTCTCCAAAGAAGATATAAGGACGGCCAATAGATTCATGAAAAGATGCTCATCGTCACTAACCATCAGGGAAATGCAAATCAAAACTACACTAAGATATCACCTTACACCTGTTAGAATGGCAAAAATATCCAAAACCAAGAGTGACAAATGTTGGAGAGACTGTGGAGAAAAGGGAACCCTCATACACTGTTGGTTGGAATGTAAACTGGTGCAACCATTATGGAAAACAGTATGGAGATTCCTCAAAAAGTTAAGAATAGAAATACCTTATGACCCAGCCATCCCACTACTGGGTATCTATCCTAAGAACCTGAAATCAGCAATTCCAAAAGTTCCATCCACCCCTATGTTCATCGCAGCATTATTCACAATAGCTAAGTCATGGAACCAACCTAAGTGCCCAGCAACTGATGATTGGATAAAGAAGATGTGGTATACATACACAATGGAATACTACTCAGCCATAAAAAAAGGACAAAGTCGTCCCATTCACAACAACATGGACAGAGCTTGAGAGTATCATGCTGAGTGAAATAAGCCAGACAGAGAAAGACGAACTCTGTATGACTCCACTCATAGGTGGTAGTTAACATATGGACAAAGAGAACTGATCAGTGGTTGCCAGGGGAAAGAGGGGTGAGGGAGGGCATTAGGGGTGAAGTGGTGTACCTACAACATGACTAATAATAACGTACAACTGTAATTTCACAAGGATGTTAACTTTCATAACCTTAATAAAAAAATAAAATAATAATAATAAAAAAAAAGTATTCTGAGACAGCATTGGAGCTCAGTGGAAAGAACACTGTCTTTGATTTGTGAAGTCTGCCCAAAAAAAAACAAAAAAAGAAAGCAAACAACTAGATTAAAAAATAGGCCAAAGACCTTAACAGATACCCTATCAAAGAAGATATGCAGATGGTAAATAAGCATGTGAAAAGATTCCCAGCATCATATGTCATCAGGGAAATGCAATTTAAAACAACGATGAGAAACCACTACATATCTATTGGAATGACCAAAATTCAAAACACTGTCAACAGCAAAAGCTGACAAAGAGGTGGAACAACAGGAACTCTCATATATTGCTGGTGGGAATGCAAAATGGTACAGCTACTTTGGAAGACAGTTTGGCAGTTTCTCACAAAACTAGACATATTCACCATACAATTAGCAATCGTACTTGGGGTATTTACCCAAAGGAATTGAAAACTTACGTCTACACAAAAACTTGAACACAAATGTTTATAGCAGCTTTAGTCGTAAGTGCCAAAACTTGAAAGCAACTAAGATGTCCTGTAGTAGGTGAATGGATAAATAAACTGGTGCATCCAGAAAATAGAATACTATTCATACTAAAAAGAAATGAACTATCAATTACTAAGTGAAAGAAGTCAATTTGAGCAGGCTACATACTGTATGATTCCAACTATATGATGTTCTGGAAAAGGCAAAACTATGGAGACAGTAAAAAGATCAGTGGTCGCTCAGGGGAAGGATGGGGAGAGATGAATAGGCTGAGCACAGAAGATTGTCAAGGTGGTGAAGATACTCTGTAAGATATTATAGCAATGGATATATATATTATAATGATGTCATAACCCATAAGATATACAAAACCAACAGGGACTCCTAAGGAAAACTATGGACTTTAGGTGATTATTATGTGTCAATGTTAGTTCATCAATTGTAACAAGTGTGCCACGCTAGTGGGGGATGTTGATGATGGGGGATTGTATGCATGAGTAGGGCCAGGGAGTATATAGGAAATCTGTACCTTCTTCTCAAACCTATAACTGCTCTAAAAAATATAATTTCTTTAAAAAAACTGTCAGTTTTTCCCGTTGTTTCTCTTTTCTTTTTCATTGATTTCTGCCATTAACTTTATTATTTCTGTCTCTCTAATTACTTTGAATTTAGTTACTTTCCTGGCTTAATGTGGTAGTTTAGGCTATCAACGTTGAACATTTCTTCTTTTCTAGTACAGGCATTTAAAGCTAAATGTTCACCACTAAGCACTGCTTTAGTTGTATCCCACACATTTTGATATGCTGTGTTTTCATTATCATTCATTTAAAAATATTTTTAAATGTCTCTTTATATTTCTTCTTTGAACGATTGGCTATTTAGAAGTATGTTGTTTATTTTCCAAATATTTGCGGCTTTTTCTAGGTGTCTTTTTGTTATTAGATTCTAATTTAATTCACTTTGTATTTTTGAGACTTGTGATATATCCCAGTATGTTGTCTGTTTTGATGAATGTTTCATCTGTGTATATTCTGCAGTTTTTTGGTGTATCGTTCTATAAATACGAATTATGTGAAGTTGATTAATAGTATTGATGAGATGCTCTATGTTTTTACAAATATTTTGTCTACTTGTTCTATCAATTACTGACAATGGAGTGCTGTTTTTCTGTTATACTGTAGATATGTTTCTTTAGTTGTGTTGGTTTTGCTCCATCAATTATGAAGCTCTGTTATTATGTACACATATTTAGGATTGCTATGTCTTACTAATGAATTGCCCCTTTCATCATTAAGTAGTGTCCTTTTTTACTTCTAAGTCTGATGTTAACATTTTTATTAATATAAATGTTAATGTAACACTAGCTTTCTTATCTTTACTGTTTACTCAGTATATCTTTCTCCATTCTTTCACTTGTACTGTATTTGCGTCTTTTTATTTAATATGCTTGTTTCGTAGACAACTTGTAGCTGGGTCTTGCTGTTTTATGATTTTAACCTGGGTGTTAGTTTCATATGCATTCAATATAATTATTGGTATAATTTGCTTTAAGCCCATCATCTTACCATTTGTTTTTCATTTGTGATTTTGTTCTTCTGCTGTTCCTTCTCTTACCCTTTGGGGGTTAATCAAATACTTCTTCACATAACATTTATTTCCTCTATTGATTTTTTAGTTATATATACTTTATTTTTAAGTGGTTACTGTAGCACTACACTTCTTTTAACATTTTTTGTGGTTGCCCTAGATAATAAAATGCATCCTTAACTTATCAGAACCTAATTAGAATCAATATTGTACCATTTCACATTATACTAGACATTTTACACTTTCGATTTCCTATTTTGAACTTTTCACTTTCCCGTTGACGTTCCCCACTTCACAAATGTAATAACCTTAGAACAGTGTAATTTTATTTACTTGTCAATCTCCTGTACTTCGTGTTATTGTTCAGTGTCTTTTCCTTCTACATATGTTATAAACCTCACCTTACACTGTTATTGTTTTGCTTTAAACAAAAGTCTATTGTCTTTTAAGGAAAAATTGAGGAAAAAAACAGTCTTTTACATTTTTACCTATTTAATATTTTCTGTAAGCCCAACTTTCCATCTGACGTCTTTTTCTTTTAGCCTAAAAGGTGTTCATTCCAGCAGTGCATTTCCGTCTACAAGATTTTCTATGTCAAATTCCCAAGAATGACAATATGACTGGTCCAGCTGGCTGTTGTTGGATCATTTTTATAATTTCACATCAGCTTGTGGACTGCCTGCTGTTAGGTGTTAGGTATAGAATCTGCACTTGACCTCATCAGCTGTAGACGAAGTTTGAGGACGGGTAACATAGGACCAAATATTGCTGACTACAGCTACCTCTTCTACAGAGGCTGCATTGGAAGAGCTCATCCTGGAATAATATTAATACCACCTACCATTCCCTGAAAATTTATGAGGTTCCAGTCTAGTTTAGTGGTAAACAAGCATTATTTTACCTAAGCCTTACAGTTGCCTTAGGAAGTGGTTATTTATTTATTTTTTTAAAAGATTGGTACCTGAGCTAACAACTGTTGCCAATCTCCTTTTTGTTTTCTGCTTTTTTTCCCCAAATCCACCCAAGTATATAGTTGTATATATATATTCTTTTTTAGTTGTGGGTCCTTCTAGTTGTGGCATGTGGGATGCTGCCTCAACGTGGTCTGACAAGCAGTGCCATGTCTGCACCCAGGATCTGAACCAGTGAAACCCAAGATCACTGAAGCAGAGCGTGAACTTAACCACTGGGCCATAGGGCCTGCCCCAGGAAGTGGTGATTTTTATGTCTCAGATATGTTGAATAAATTTCCTAAAGTCACAAGATCATTTATTGTGGAGCTGGAATTCAAAGCCTAAACTGCGTAACCTCAAAGACTATGCATATTTTCCAAAACCATCACGCTGTGCTGTTTTCTATAAAACGAACTGGTTGCCAACATCGCCTAAATAATCTATTTGAAGATGTGCTATGGAACAACAGGATAAAAATAGAAAAAAATCACTCAAGAATGATGAAATTTTAGTTGGAAAGTGTTGGCATTAAAACTATGCAGACATACAGAGCTAACTCTAGGTAGTTGTTTTACATATGGTTACAAAGTTAATTATAAATGTGCTTTTTACTAGGAAGATAGAATATGTAGTAGAAATAGATAACAGTGATTATAATTAGATAAATGTTCCATTTTTCATGAAAGAGTTTTTAGAAAATTTTTGTCTTTTATATATATAATGGAAGGAATGAAAGAATAATAAACCAGAATTCAGAAATGGTGATGTCTGGATGGCAAAATTATGTCTTATTTATTTCATTACACTTTTCTGTATTTTTTGAAACAATAAGAAAGATAAAATTTGCTACAAATATATGTTTCTCATGGGGCTGGCCCGGTGGCGCAGTGGTTAAGTGTGCACCTTCTGCTTCGGCGACCCGGGGTTCTCTGGTTTGGATCCCAGGTATGGACATGGCACTGCTTGGCAAGCCATGCTGTGGCAGGCATTCCACATATAAAGTAGAGGAAGATGGGCACTGATGTTAGCTCAGGGCCAGTCTTCCTCAGGAAAAAGAGCAGGATTGGCAGCAGATGTTAGCTCAGGGCTAATCGTCCTCAAAAAAAAAAATATATATATATATATATATATATATATATTTCTCCTTTTATGTTGTGAAAGGCTCTAAACACTTGAAACATGTAGCAGCTATGATTTTTATTCCAAAAATGCATCTGTACAGGAGATGGTTCCTTTGAGTCAACTTAATCAATCCAAGGCCCCCACTCTGTCAGGCTGATGGGAATGCAGTCTTAGACGCTCCTGGAACTCTTCCTCACAACAAAGTCCTGCAAAGACCTTGAATTTCGTATGAGAACTACACAACACGTGAAGACTCCTACCTTTAATTGATCCATACTGGTTACTAGTCCACTGGCCAGTGTCCAGAAAGACTTGGGCCCTTGAGGCTGACAGATCTCTCACTATCTTGCCACCTAATACAAGGGAAACTTTGCCATTTTCTTGAGGTTCTGCTATTCATACAATATATGGCCCTCTTCTGCTTCCTAGGCTAGAGCAAATTAGCACCTCTCTACAACTTCCCTCTCTTACTCTCTTCCCTGTCTCATGTTGGATAATTCTCTTTTCAGTTAAGGCTTTCATAAAAGATAGGGAGAGATCTTGTCTTGGGCATTTTTTTAAAAGATCTCCATTTTGTTCTATATGATGAGTAGACAGCCAAGGATATTTGGCAGTCAGTGCAGAGAAAAGCTTTTCGCTAGGTGCTGGAGTTGAAAGGAACTACAACCCAGCTGGAAAGATAGGTCACCCATATGGATAAACAATCAGCCAGAGAGAGCCAATGAATGAATAGTAAGTTTGGAGGAGTTAGTTTTATTGTCATCTCTTCCCAATGTCTTTAAATCTTTTCTACATCTTTTTTATTCCCTTTCTTTCATCTGTGCTTTGTTGTGTTTTTGTTGTTGTTGTTGTTTTCACATATCTTTAATCAGTATTCTCAGTCCTCTCCCCTAAATGGAAGCAGACAGATTTCTTCCTTCCTACACAGTTTACTCAGTGGGTATGTCAGAGAGTTTTTGTTTTTCTCACAAAGCAAATTAGAAATTTGAAATGTCAGGCAGACAGATGTGTTAAAAGTTCTTGTCAGGTAGAGGAAGAGAGATGATTCAGCATCTATATACACAGGAAACACAACAGAATTCAGTTCTATTATGTTTTGGAAAGCATAAATTACAGTTCTGAATTATTTCAACAAAATCTCTGCCCTTTCAAAGGTTTCTCAAGAAACACCGCCGTGTTAAAAAAGCAAAGTGATACCACAACACAACTGACTGGCTCTCTCATTTCATCGCCTGAGTTGTCATTTTATGAAACTTTTTATGAGCATTTCTTTCTTCTCTAAATATGCCTTCTTTAATGAAAGAAAGCTAGGGTTTTCCTAAATGAACTAGTTTGTCCAATATGTATAATCTCATCTAGCTTTCTTAGTCACCTCAGTGTTTGTCTTTTTAATCCCTTAGAGAGAAACAATATAGAGGAAGAAAAAGTATAAGGGAACACAGTTGTGTCTAACTATTCTCGATCCTCTGCTATCAGAAGATTGGAATGAAACACAGAGAAAGCCATTCAACTTCTTTCTCTTCCTCCAACATCCCCCTATGCTCACCGGCCTTATGAGTCTTTGTTATCGTTTTGAAGCAGACATTGATTCTTAACATTTCCTATTTTCAGGATCTCAAGAACACATGAATAGTGTATACTAAATGCATATTGTACTGTGCATTATTGTTGTGAGTTGAAAGAAGCTTTCTCCTCGTACGTTACAGTTTTAGTGTCAAAAGGCTTGGGTTCTAATCCATCTCTTCCAGACAAATGATACCACAGAGGTGACAACTACTCTGTGTTTTAGTTTGCTCATTACTAAGATGAGGAAAAGAATAGAATCCAGTTCCTAGGATTGTTGTGAGGGATACAAGAGATCCTCCAATAGCTGCATAACCTGTAACATAGAAAGTACATATTTGGAATTTTAAAATGCTTTCTTGAATATAAAGTAAAAGAAAAACTAGTTTATGAGTTATATTTAGAGGTTTGGGATTTGTCTATACATTTTTCCTCTCATTGGATATATATCAGATGCCACCAGGCAATACTTGAAGAGTTTTGCGGAGAGTCTATTAAAATTAGCACAGTTCTATGAAGTGCTCTCTGCCAAAAATGTGATTTGCTTTTACCATTTCTTGACTTTGACTTCTGCTCATAACATAACTGTGACATCTTTTGGTGTTTTCCAATTCAGTTTCAAATTATCAGCTGCTCTTTGCTACCCTTTATTTTCTCCTGCTGACTTTGCCATGTGCTTGCCCAGGACAATTGGCTTTGCTCTTCTTGCCTCTAGAAATTACCCTGGCAGTGATGTCTGGCAGAGTTCAGGACTGTGCTCTCCGAAGGGGCATAGCAAGTAATTTAAAAGCTATTTTGGAGTCAGAGCCAAGGGAAGACGTGTTACTAAGACCATAGTATTAAAGGCCAGTACTTTATAACTGAGTATTTGTTTATTAATTGGACTCATTTACCTCTTTTATTCAATAATAAATAATAAACAAACATTTGTTGTTAATAATAAACATTTATTTATTCTTCCAATTTTGGGTAAGCATTTAATAACGGAAATTCTGTGTGCATACAAAGTTGAATCAGACATAGATTGTGTCTTAAGCATTACATGTTGAATAAAAAGCAAAAATGTTAGCAAACGAAAAGTGAAATATTAGAGGGATAAAATCTCAGGGGAATTTAAAGGAAAGGGAGATTATTTGTAGCTGCAAAAATCCAGAAAACCTTCATTTAGGAGGTAGTTGTCTATCTCTTCTTTCATTGTTATTCTGTATTTCATTGAGAAAAATAATTGAGTGGAGGCTAAGAAAGAAACGAAGAAATATCAGACAATAAGTACCAGGAAATATAATGAAATACCCCTTTACTAACGAAGTTTAACAATGGAAAGGTGACTTGGTTAAGTTTGTGGTAAAAGCCAGAAGATTGACTGTAGCTTAAGAAAGGCAATGTATTGGGCTATATAACTGAAAACCCAGAGGGACATTAATTTCATGCACAACTGGGTTCAGGTGCTCAAACAATGTCATCAGGCTCACCAGGCACTCTCCATCTCAGCCTGTTGGCTGTACTTTCTTCTGTATCAGCTTTATCTTCAGGGAAGCTCTTTACACAGTGGCTGTACTGGCTGCTGCTTGTTCTAGGCTATATGCAGTCGGGGAATCAACTCCAGCGGGAAAAGGTGTTGGGGCTGATTTTTGGGTTCTGTTTTGCAAAGCCTGGGTTTCATGCCTGTCCCTAAGCCGATTACTATGGCCAAGGGAAAATGGTTCTTTGATTGACCAGGTCTGCATTACGTGCACTCCCTTAGAGCCTGAGAATGGAGTTAGCCCCAAGGTAACCCCATAGTCTGAGAATGGAGAGAGGTGGTCCACCATGAAAAGCCAGGGTGATGTGACTAGCAGAAGGAGGGCTGAATGTTGGGGCAGCAAGAACATGCGATATTCTATTACCAAGGGATAACTCCAGGTCATGGGATAAGAGTGGCTGACTAAGCAGCCCTGACTGTCTCCGTGATCGCTGTCATCATCTCCCCGGCACTGTACTGTTCCTTTTTCAACATCCTGGTTCAAGTTTTTTTTTTTTTTTAAATCAACAAACCTCAATTTGGTCTCTTTAGCACAGCTGAGGCCAACTTTAAAAAACACTAAGGAAATGAAAGGAAATAAATACCGTTAAAAAATAAACTGAGGGGCCAGCACCGTGGCCTAGTGGTTAAGTTCAGCACACTCCACTTTAGCAGCCTGAGTTTGCGGTTTAGATCCTGGGTGTGGACCTACACCACTCATCAACCATGCTGTGGAGGCATTCCACATACAAAATAGAGGAAGATTGGCACACATTTTAGCTCAGTGCTAATCTTCCTCAGCATAAAGGTAAATAAATAAATAAACTGAGGCTTATTAAAAATTTTAAGAGTTTATTTGAGCAAACTCAATTCGAATTGGGCAGCATCAAACAAGAAGTGGTTAGGAGCACCCCACCTAGAGGAGCTGGGGGAAAGACATACAGAGAAGGATGGAAACCAAAGAGGAAATTATTTGATTGGTTACAGCTTAAAGCCTGGTTGGCTGTTTGTGACTGGTTGTTGTTAGGTTTCAATTTCATAACTTTGAGGCATTTACAGGCTTAGATTTTGGTGTGCTTAATAGGCCACTTTGGCATTAGAGCCACATCAGTCTAATGACCTCCTTCTTTAATTAATTTAACAATACAAAGGAATATAAATATTAGTATTACAAAATAAAGATTTCTTTTAAAAGAAATCGTAGTGTAGGGGGAAATACTTATTGCCAGCATCCCTTTCCTGGTTTCTTCTTTCCTGATAATGCCCAGATTTTTGTTCCAATACCCTTATCTCTCCGATGGTGTCTGAGTACTTCAAAGGAAACTGAATGCTTTCTCAGCTTCCTCGGCAACAAAGGAACTGATATAAATGTCCTCACCTGAAGGCAAGAGATCCCACTGAGAAAAATGAGATGCGAGGAAAGGTTTCCTGGGGTTTTCTGGAAAGATGTTTCCCCCTTTTTAAGAACAAGCCTCCAGAAGAAACAGTGTTTCTTTTTAGGACACGGTGTGCAGACAGTAAAAATTGTTCTGCTACTGTTACATTTCTACCAGAGGGAAAACCTCCCCCCTTCTCCCCCCTGCCATCTTCCCCTCCTTTTCTTCCTTCTCCTCCTCCTTTTCTTTCTCCTTTCTCTCTCTACCGAACAACAACAACAAAACCAATGGAGAGTCATGTCGAAAAATACTAGCTTTTGGTGCAAAGAGATAGGTTCATCTAGTTTGAGTGCTGTCTCAAAAAGAGCAGTGTCAAAGTGTGCACGACTACAAAAAAACCATTGACTGTGCTTGTTTTCCACATAGCCGTGTCACTCAGTTCCATGCCTAGAGCTCAATCAATGTGATCTGATTGTTTCATGACCCGTTAGATTTGGGCTATTCATTCACAAAGCTCTTCAAACACCATTGGTTAAAACATTTATCATGGACACATTCGTTTCTACATGCTTTTCTCCCTTCAACTAGATTAATTGCCCAATTACCCAAATTTAAATAAAAATAATCATCAACCTTTTTATAAATACTTTCACAACAGATGTTCTTTAGGGCCATAGTCTTAAAAGTAGAATATCTTACTTCTCTTCACTTTCTCTTTTGCTAGAGTCACTGTTGGCAGCAAAATGTCAATTTCTGCATCTGTTTGTATGTTCAGAGCCTGACTGACATCATGGAAGAGGAGAGTGGAACAGAGTGTGAAAGGTCAGGTCAAAATTCATCTTGCTTTGTAACGAGGAAGGGCTGGGACAGCTGGAGTGCTTGTTTGCTCATTCCTTTCAGATGATACTGGCTGTGATATGTGTTTTCACACTAGTGTGAAAATTTGTCAAAAGCTTGATGAGAATAAATAGGATCTAGTGAAACTGACACCTGGAAAGAAAATGCTCCTCCACACTGTGGGTCCCTCTTTGCATCTCTGAAAATCACACAGTATAAAATCCATTAAGGTCTATGTGAAAACGTATGTGGGGCAGCCATTTTCCCCATAGCACAGCTTAATAATGGCAGTGAAGTTTTTAATAATGAGTCAAAATAAGCCAAATTAGAATAACTGTTGTACTCTTTCACATTTTGGGGACTTGTTTTCTTTGCCAAAAGTATAAACAGTTTTTGCAAGAAATCATGCAAATATTTGCACCATAAATGGCTTTTAAACCAACTTGGTGTTATTGCTGTTTTAACCCTTTGTTCCCCTTGTTAAGATTTTTTTGTTTGTTTTGCTTCTTCACGTTGTAGCCCTCCAATAAAACTCCCGTGATGGTTCATTTTATGTGTCAATTTGAGTGAGCCGTGGGATGCCTAGATACAACCTTGTTCTGGGTGTGTCTGAGAGGTGTTTCTGGGTGAGATTAGCATTAGAATCCCTGGACTTAGTCAAGTAGACTGCCCTCCCCAACGTGATTGAGCATCACACAATCTACTGAGGACCTGAACAGAACAAAAAGCAGACGAAGGAGGAATTTTGCCCTTTTTGCCTGCCTCACTGGTTGAGCTGGGACATCTCATCTTCTCCTGCCCCCAGAGTGGAATTTACATCATTGGCTCCTCTGGTTCTCAGGCCTTTGGACTCTGACTGAATTATACCCTTGGCTTAATTGGGTATCCAGCTTGCAGATGGCAGATGAAGAAACTTCTCGGCCTTCATAATTGCCTGAGCCACTTCCTCCCAATGAATCAATCTCTCTCTCTCTCCATATATCTCTCTATATATTCTGTTTCTCTGGAGAGCCCTAATTCAAACTCTATATAACAATTTTCCACAAAGTTTGTTCCCTGGACTCTGAGGTCTGAAGGGAACTATTAAATTCTCTCTGGAAAAGGAAAGGCTTCTATTGTCTCATAAGTTTAGGAAACATCGGGCATTATAAGACAAAGAAACTTTTTCAGCACATTTTTGGAGCCTCTCCTAAGCTAACTTGCCTGAAGAGTCTCAAAGAGGGTGGGTCTAATTCGCAGCATTTCTCTGACTTATTTTACTACCAAAGTTTAGGTAATGAACAATTTACTGAGTATTGTTCGTTAGAACCCATTGTGGGAAAAGGCCATTGTAAGGCCTTCAGGAAGTGGAGAGAGCAGGAATTAAGGTTGATAACACGCTTGTTTCCTTTTGGTTCAGACGTTTGGATTCCCTGGTAAGTAAATAAATTCTGCAGCTCCACATTCATCCACTCCATTTTCTTGTTTACTGCCAGCTCAAGCTTCCGTATACAAAAGTCATTATCAAAATGTCACACTCTAATAGCTTAGCAATTTAGAAAAAGTCTTGTAAAACTATACACATTTTTAAAAGTTTGAAGTAACCAAGAATTTTTTAAAGAGAAAGAAATGTTTGGAAAAGACCTACACATTTTAGAAACAATGCATGTTAATTATTTACAACCTATTTGGAGTCATAAAGGTGGTATCTGAGGTAACATTGTGGTCTCCAAAGTATGTTCTGAAGAATTTCACAGTGACTTATGCAAAGAGGAAATCTTGCGAAGAGAATCTCAATGTTAACCATCTTAGTATCTTTGCAAATATAGACCTTGCTGCCAGATAGTTGACTTTCTAGGAATTTTACTTTACAGTTAATTTATTCATATATATTCATTATTCAAATGTAATGACATATTTGAATGAAAATTTTATTAGTGTACCTTTTTGTGAGTTCAAAAATGATCATTTCTATCAATTCGTGCTAGCGTAATTTCCTCTTCCTCCTATGAGCTGAGAATATCTGAACTGTAGAATAGATACTCACAATCTTCTTGTGGCCTTACTACCAAGTTTAAAATTTTTAAATAAATATAAAATTACATTTTTAAAAAGCTTCAAGTCAATCGTTTGGTACTGAAAGACAAAAGAAAACCCCAAACTCTTCTTATCCTCAACATCCCAACGTTCAGTGAGTCCTTCTCTTGCTTCACAGCAGCCCAAGAGGGAGAGAACATTGCCCATCGTGTCCGGCTTGCTAAGCAGCTCCTTTGTGCCACCGATATGTTACTCCTCTCTGCCTTACCTTCCCTGGGCTCTCACGGTGGGATTCTCTTCCTGGTCTGAAGATATGTACAGGTGCTTCTATTCGTTGGCACATATTCTTACCAATGGTTCGATTCCTTGGGTCATGGCAGAATCTGCTAATCACATAATCTTAGTTTCTGCAGAAGTGAAAGGAAAAGTCACAGCTTATTTCTCTTCAGGTCACCATTTCAACTTCTAAATTTAGGCTTTATTTCTTCCTTTGTTATTTCCTTCATCTCTCACCATGCACGCTCAACATTGTATGGTTGCTTCTATTATTTGGTTCTTCAAAGGTATAATAGGTTAGTCGAAAGAGAAGTCTTAGGATGAAATAGATCAGTATCTGATTCTAGTTACAACTCTCATTAGCTAGTTGATCTTAAAAATTAACTTAGATTTAGTTTCTTCAATGGCATAATAATAATAATAACAATAATACCAATCTCATAAGGTGATTGGGAGTATCAAATGAGATAAATATCTATTAAAACCCTGGCACACAATTGACGTTTAACAAATATCAAACCTTCATGGGAAATTCTCTCGTTCTGTGCAAACTCCACACACTTTTCTGCAGTTATCTCTTATTCCAAGTGAAAGCAGCAGAGTCAAAACTATTTGCTGGTCGTTGCATTGGACTCTTCGATGCAATAAAATAATTATGAATTAATTTATTTAGCAAGTATTTACTGTGTAATCCACATGTGCTGAGGATAGTATAAAGAAATTTAAGAAAGAACATCTACTTTCTAGAAGAATCAATGCATCTATTTGGGTAAATGAGAAATGAATCAGCAAAATATAAATTCAAAGCTATATATAATTAATTTCAAACATATGTTCTATAAGTGCCATGAACGTTTCTTATAAACTGAAGATCTTGCTATAGGAATGTTTGGGGAAGGCCTTTTGGAATTAGCTGAAATCTAATCACCCACAAGAAGATGCTTACAGTAAAATGACCCCATAAGACTATTTCTGTTTTCTGTTTCAAGCTTGATGTTTTGAAGTATTTCATGCTTGAGATTCTGAATATTTTTTTCAATTTCCATTGTGACAAAATCGAAGGATTGCTTCACAGAGGTAAGGTGGCTTTTAATTCCATGGGAAAATAATCACCACTTTAACCATAGAGAATTTTAAAAAATTGTTTACCTAAGTTATAAACAAAGACAAGAGGCTACTGTAGTTAGATATATATTAAATTTTTAATAACATTTCTGGGATAGCTATTTTTAAATGAAATTACTTAATATTATAGTTTAGAAAGTACCATGTTTCAACTCTATAACTCTAATTTCTTTTTGATGTATTAACTTATTCACTCAATAAATACTATTATGTGTCTTTCACAAATTAGAGGTGGTCCTTGCCATTCCTGGAGCCTATAGTTTAATGAGGGAGATAGGTATTTAAATAAAAATTTGCAACTAAATAAATAATTATGAATTTTGTCAAATGATAATACGAGACAAGAAAGGGTACTATATGAGAAAGAATAAAAAGAGGGACCAAATTATATTTGGGAAGGGGTCAGGGAAGGCCTCCCTGGAGAAGCGACTGGTAAACTGAAACCTAAGGAATGAGCAAGATGTTCCAGGCACAGGGAACAGCATGTGCAAAGGCTCTGAAGTTAGAAAGAGCCCAGGAAACTGTGTGAAGACATTTGAAAAGGCCACTTAGCTAATACAGAAAGAGCAAGGAAGGAGGGGCATGAGAGGAGCTTGAGGACGGCCTAGGACAGCAAGGCAAAGGTCTTAGATTTTAAAGTGAAAATAAATAGTGACACATTATTATATCACTGTCAACATGAAAATAGATTAAATATGAGAATTTAATTCTAAGAGGAATTTCTTGGGATTTTTTATTGCTATTCTTCAGCCTCTCAATTCCATGAGTTAATATGACCAATTATGATCTAGTTAAAATTTAACCTTAAGAAATTAGTTCTTTAAGATTCCAGTGTCCTGAAGTCTCATAAGATGCCAGGATTCCTCAGCAAATCAAGAAATTCATTTCTTTAAATGGTAATATCAATGCTGAAAATACTTTGGGGGTGTATTTCTTAGAATTCAAAAATTTGCATACTATCATTATCCACAACATAAGTTTTTTAAATGCATACTGTGACTTAGGTACTTGAGCAACAAGAGCATAGAAGAAACAGCCCTGGAGGAGTTTAGAATCTGAAGGATCAAGTTAAAAATGACCATGGGAAGATAGGGACAGATAGACATATAGCAGCACTTCAGACAGAGAGCGACCACCAAGAATGGGAACAGTCTGAAATTCCTTTCTACAGGCAATTAAACTTGAGCTTAGAATTGAGGAGAGGGCAAGCTTTTCAAACAATACACTCGGGATTCACTGTAAGATATGAAAATATTGATGCCAAGTGCATTATTCGGAGAAATAAGAGTCTCCTTCCTACACTCCTCATCAGTGATAAAACCTATAATTGGGGAAATTCACCCAGATCTATTTAATTCACTCAACAGAAATGCCACTCCTTAATTAGAAGCAGCAGCCAAAATGAGAAGATCTGTTTTGGACTCAATTTTAGCATTAATAAAGTCAGAGTCTTCCAAAATATGACTGTTTTTTAAAGGGGACAGTTATAATACTTCATCGAATCCTAGTGCTGCATTTATTGCCACACAATCATTCAGCAGGTTTTATTTCGCTTCCGTTCTGTACAACCAGTGTTCAATTCAGTAGAGGTTTTCTCTTCATTTCTTAGATAAACTTATAACTTCCTCATGAGCTTATGTTAGCTCAAAATTTTAATTTTTAACTTACATTTTGGAATTTTCTCCATATAAAGACATATACCTTCACTTTAATTTTTCCAAGATTTGTTTTTTCAAGTTGCAAGGGGAATCTCCTTATCCAGGATCTGGTGACCAAAATGACCTGTTATTCATTCCCTATAGAATTTGCTCAGACAAATTTGGAGAGAAAGTATTTCCTGCTGAAGAAAGCATAAAATGGATATGGGAAACATTTAATTGATTTTTTAAGAAATAGACTCAGAGCTTATAAGAGTCAACCTATTTTCATTCCATATTTAAAAATTAATATACACTTTTTGAAGAGCTGTTTACGTTTACACAAAATTTGAGCAATAAGTACAGAGAATTCACATATACCCCCCCCCCCCAATTTCCCCTATTATTAACTTCTTATATTAGTGTGGTACATTTGTTACTATCGATGAACCAATATTTTTACATTGTTATCAGCTAAAGGCCATAGTTTGTGTTGTACATTCCATGGATTTTGGCAAATGTGTAATGACATGCACCTGCTATTACAGTATCACAGCGAATATTTTCACTGCTCCAAACATCCCCTGTGCTCCACCTAGTCATCCTTCTCTGCTTCCCTCAAACTCCTGGCAGCCGCTAATCTTTTTACTGTCTCCATAGTTTTGAGCTTTTCATGTAGTTGGCACTGTATAGTGTGTAGCCTTTTCAGATTGGTTTCTTTCTCTTGGCAATACGCATTTAAGTTTCCTCTCTGTCTTGTCATGGCTTGCTAGCTCAGTTCTTTGTATTGCAAAATAATATTCCGTTTTATGGATGTACCACGGTTTGTTCATCCATTCACCTACTGAAGGATATCTTAATTGCTTCCAAGTTTTAGCACTTATGAATAAAGCTGCTATAAACATTCGTGTCCAGGTTTTTGTGCGGACATAAATTTTCAAGGTATACATTAACATATATATACAGCCGTCAATCTGAGCCCCAGACGACTGTGTGCAGAGATCGTACTACCAACCAGAATACTTGAGTTGGGCTGTCATGTAAGCAACAAATAAACTTTTATTGTACTTGAGATAATATAAATTTTTCAGACAAATTTTTTAAAGCAGCTTGTATTAGTCCAATATAGTGGTTAATTGCATTATCATACCAAGAAAATTTCGTTATAATTTTATAAAAAGGCGCAAAACAAAAATAAATTAATATACTTGAAACCTACATATTATTTGACTTGATGTTTCACAAAATGCCACTTAAGGAGACAATATGATTAAACATATTATGATTGAACATATTCAGGGTAAACACAACTATTTTTATTTTTGTTTGCCTTTCAGTTTTGGTTATATATAAAATTTTAAATAATATCAATTATAATGATTTGATCTTTTTGTATTCTGGTTTTGCCACTTAACACAAACTTTATTCATATTCATATATATCAATTTAATAAATGCATAATATTTCATTTAATTGATATACCACAATTTTCTTAGCTATTCCCCTTTTTTGTACACTCAGGTGGTTTCTAGGTTTTTATAATAATTATAATGGTAAGATAAACATCTTTTGAGCATTTTTCCCTTAGAACAAATCGTTAAGTACAAATCACTAGGTCAAATTATACTGACAATTTTATGACTTGATATATATTTTCCAAATTAATTTATTAAAAAATTATTCCTAACGACCACTTCACAAGAATAAATGAGTTGTAGACTATGTCCCAGCCACTCCTCCAAAATTAGAACTTAGAATTTCAAAATGAGTGAGATACGTTTTTCTTGTTGTAATGACCATAAAGATGAGGTTTACATTTTCTGTATATTCACAGGAATCATAACTTACCCAGCTCAATGTCTGGCATATTAAAATGCTCAATAAATACTTGCTGAATGAATGCGTAAACAAATGAGTGATGAATAAGTGAATAAACAAATAAATAAATAAGTACATGGGACCATTTGTTCTAGTTTTGATATTTTCTTAGTATGATAAATGTTCTGAGACATTTTTTAAAAACTGTTCATCATAAGAAATGAGTAGTCTTCACACTAAGACACTAGTCAAGCAAGTGGAGCTGGATCTCCAACAATCACATAAGAGGCTGTTTATGTCACTGAAGCAGACCAGTGTAGAAAGAAACAGAAAAGAGCATCTGAGATAAAGTTCTTTAAAAAGAGCCAAGAGGGAAGCTGGAGGGCCAGTTACAAGCAATGAATCCAAAGGCAGGAGTGGTTGTCTTGGTCATCTGTGGGATTACCTTCTAGCTCTACTTGGGGGTACCACCCCTTGCTTGCTATTCACGTGGTTTCATGGAAACCATATACATATATATATATATGGAAAAAGATATATGGAAATATATATATGGAAAATATACATATATGTTTTATCACTCTGATCCCATTCCCATGCCTGGACATAGTTGATTGGTTTACGTGTGGACACGGGAGCCAAGTTGGATGAATGAATCATTTCTGAGGGACTTGGGACAAAAGAGATCACTTTCTTTCCCAGAAGTTGTAGTTCTAAGAGTAAAGCTCAGAAGTTGTGGATGTACAAATATTCTGTCAAGGGGAGTATTATGTAAAGGGATTAAAAAAAAATGGAGGAGCACGTGTTTGTTTCTTGTGAGGGTCCAAATTCGTTTTTAAGTCATTCCTACAGGGAAGCAAGTAAAAGATTCAGCAACATAAGATAGCCAGTCAGAAAAGTTGTCAGTCAGAAAAGTTGTCCAACCAAGTCCCTTTATATTCTTCTCAAGGGAAATATGTAATAATTTAATTCTTCTTTCACTGGCTTCTCAAGATTCAACTTGTCAGTTCATTCTCCTTGTTTTAAAGATTCAATCAGAATTCAGTTGAAATGTCCTCACTGTCTCACCCACCACCTGTTTCAGAAGGAGAAAGAAGATTAAAAAGAATCTTTTATGGTCAAATTCTATGGATAGGCCCCACCACAGCATCTCCCTCTTGAGATAAACTGTGTTTTTCTTTTATACCCAAGGTGATTGACTGGGATATTGGCTCTAGCGGATTGTATTATTTGTTTTAAATGTTAGTGACTCTTTCTATCAGGCCCTTGTCCACTGGGCTTCTTTTTGGTATTCCTTCCTATAAGAGTGATACCGACCCTGATATCAGTTTGCCTACATTAAACCCAGCGTATATGGGGTTAAAACAAAAACACTCATTCCCTGCTTACTCCTTGGCTTCCTGGCTCCAGAATCCACTATCCACCACAGAGACAGACACAGCCAAGGGCAAGCACCTGGATTCACTATCTCCTCCCTCCCAGGAGATACAGGCTGGTATGAAAACTGCTGAACTGCAAGGTCATGGGCTCCCTCCACTCTGCAAGTAGTCTCAAGGCCAAACACTGGCTGGTGGAAAAGCTCTGATCAGCAAGGCCATATGCTCCCCCTCCCCTACCTAAAACCCCCAATAAAAACCCTTCCTTTTAGCTTTTCAGGGAGTTTGGGATTTCAGCATTAGCTGCCCTTTCTCTTTGCTCAGCACTGTGCAATAATAAAATTCCTACTTTCTTCCACTACACCTGGTGTCAGAGATTGGCTTGCTACACAATGGGTGAGTGAACTCACTTCAGGTTCGATATCAAGAGTACTATTCTTCTTACCTCTTGGTCATCAAACTTGTCATGACTTGCTTTAGCCGACGGAACGTGAGCATAGGGGATGTATGCCATTTCTGAGCACAAAACTTAAGAACCATTTTGAGGGTCTGACATTGTTCCTTCCCCTCTGCCATGAGAATGGCCTGTTCTGTGTAGGGGATACTACTTTGTCCTCGAACTTAGGATGGGAAGGACACACAAAACAGAGCCATAGCTGACCTCTAGGCAACATGTGACGTAGACAAGAAATAAACTTTGTTATTGTAAGTCACTGATGCTTTGGGATTGTTTGTTACCCTAGCAGAATCTAGAGAAAGCTGACTACGCCATAGCCAGTGACCATTTTTCCTTTCTCACTTGGGGTCCTGAGAGGCAGTCTTCTTCTATTATCTAATAGAGAGAGCACAAAAATAGCTATGTGCAAAAATTCTCAGGATATTGTGAAAGACAGAAACACTAAAAAATATCCTTGCTCTTGTTTTATTTCCCTTGTTGTGAAGCATATAAATTATTTTCTAGAGAAAACCTGGATTAAGCTCTTCTATTCCGTACCATCTTACTGGTGTTTTATCAATACCATATGTTCAAAAAGGAAGGAAGCAAAGTCACGTGACAATAGCTTAAACCTCAGTCTGATGTGGCAGGAGTGGCCAAGAGACCATACTCGACGTCTCAATTTTTTCCTATTGACTGTGAACAGATGGGAGCTATACTATTTAAGGAATAGTAAATCCTGGTATTTGGCCATTATCCAAAGCAAACTGAAAGAAGGGGGTGGCATTCATCTGGCTCAGTAACAGAAGACAACTAAAAATAAGCACCCCACCCAATCACAGCAAGGCTGCGAGTTGCTAGGCAAGAGTGCATTTTCCTCAGCAGCTTAGGATCCTCCATTCACAAGTTTTAAATTGCCTACTAATTTGTCAAATATATTTGTTGCATTGTTGTGCTCATTTAATGTCCAACGATATGGGCTCTTCATTTTATATTAACTTAAGATACAGATTAAGATGATTGACAAACTGAAGCAGGTCCTGTTTTTTCTCAGCCCGTTGAGTCCAAATGTGATGTTCCTAGCTCTCAGAAGTTTCTAACCAAGTACTGTTAACTCCATTCGAAAAGCAACATTTCCTCTAGTTATGAAAGTTACACTATTAATTACGGTCTACGTCACCTTGAAGGTGTGGTCCTCAGAGGGTTACTGATATTAACAATACATGCTTTAATTTAGTTGCCACTCATTTCTTGAGCAATTGTTAGAATTGCTGTCTTTTCTCATAGAGGGGTAGTTGAATATGCAATAATAAGCTCTTAAAACAAAGCCAGATATCTCTATCTATGCTGCAGTGAACATGATTTTAGATTTATAACCAGAAGAGTAAAACAACTCACTATAGATTGGTGTATATGTAAGCATAGTGCTGAAAAGCAAGACAGTTTATTGGTTGGAAAATCAAAAATGAACCGTTACTCCCATGGCTTCCCAAGTGGCGGTTGTGCCATTCTCAGCAGGTCTCACTTCTTTATACACATTTGAGATGCTACTGATAAAATTATACCCTAAAATAAAGTAAACAAACTACAAGAACACAAAACAGCATGGAGGGAACTCATAAACCTAACACTGAACAGAAGAAGCCAGATACAAAAGAATACATGTGTGTAACTCGATTGATGAAGTACAAAGCCAGGTGAAAGTAATCTATAGCGTTAGAAGTCAGATTGTCTTCGCAGAGGAGGCAGAGGCTAGAAATTAGGCGGAGACATGAGGAAGCCTTCAGAGATGATGGCTATATTTTATTTGTGCTCTTTTCTGTAGATACGTTATGTTTTAATAAAAAAGGAAAAAAACCCATACTCCAGAACTAAAGGCCCAAACTTGAGTGATGAGGTCTTAACAATTTATTTTGAAATACTTTCTATATTGTATAGAAATACAATATACCAACGGTGACTGGATTAACCAGAAAAGTGATCCCATAACCTGAACGAAAATGATATACAAATTTATTTTTTATTTGGCATAGTATATCCCATAAATAGACATACAAGTATTTTTATACATATGAAAAGATACTCAAACTCATTCATAATAAGAGAAATGCAAAATATATCCAAACCAAGATGCTATTTTTCATATACGAGACCACCAATATCAAAACACTTAATAACATTATGTTAATGACAGGAGTGTAAATTGTTACAACTTCTATGGTGTGCAATTTGGCAATAGCTATCAAAATTATAAATGCATTTATACTAAGACCAAGCATTTCCCTTTCTAAGAATTTATTTTACAGATGTGCTTGCACCATGCAAAATGATATGTGTAAAAGAATATTCATTAAAGCATTACAACTGTAACAGCAAAAAACTGGAAGCAACTTAAATGTCAGTCAAGATGAAGAGAAATGAAATATAGAATGGCACATTCATACAATGGAACAACACGGAGTCAGTAAAAATTAATGGGGAAGCTTTTTATGTATTCAAATGAAATTATTTTCAAGATACATGTGTTATTAAACCAAAACGCCAAGCAGTGTTTATGGTATACGACTATTTATGCAAAAATAGTGAGACTAGTAAATACTTGCTCATATAAGTATAAAACGTCTCTGGTGGGATATGTGAGAAACTGATAACCCCAGTGGCCTCGAAGGAAAGGAAGTGGGTGGCTGGGGGACAGGGATAGGGGAGAGAGTTTTCATTCCATATTCTTTTGTGTGTTTTGAGGTTTGAAATCTGTGAATAAATTACCTATTCAAAAAATAAATGCAGTTATAAAAAATAAAGTATTTGACTTTCTCCTTCTGACCTATTTCACTCAGCATAATACCCTCAAGGTCCATCCATGTTGTCAGAAATGGTGGGATTTCATCATTTCTTATGGCTGAGTAGTATTCCATTGTGTATAAATACCACATCTTCTTTATCCATCCAATCTCACTCATAAGTAGAAGACAAAAACAATGACAAACAAATACATAGCAACAGAGAATGGATTAGTGGTTACTGTGGGGGAAGGGGGAGGAGGGCAAAAGGGGTGATTAGGCTCACATGTGAGGGGATGGACCATAATTAGTTTTTGGGTGGTGAACACGATGTAATCTACACAGAATTCGAAATATATTATGATGTACATCGAAAAGCTGTATAATGTTATAATCCAATGTTACTGCAATTAAAAAAAATAAAATTGGGAAATAAAATAAAATAAAAGCAAAAATAAACAAATAAAGAATGCATTTTCCTGGTCAGAGATCTCATCCAAACAAGATTTAAAATACTATCCTAATATTAGAAATAATAGTAGGCCTAGGACAGCTGTAGCTGGGCAGTTGGCACAAGCTTATTGAATTTCCATCATCTACAAGACCTATCAGTCTCCATATTGGACCAAATTGGCTATTTATTTACTTATTTTTTAGTATTATTTTTGTGCTGAGGGAGATTTGCCCTGAGCTAACATCTGCTGCCAATCTTCCTCTTTTTCTATGTGAGCCACCACCACAGCACGGCCATTGACAGATGAGTTATAGGTCCACTGGGTTGCCAAAGTGGAGAGTGTCACACTTAACCACTGGCCACAGGGGCTGGTCCCAAAATGGCCCTTTAAAGAGAGGGTCAGTTGGATGGATTACCCAGTTTCTCTTACTCGAAATCTCAGTTCTGATTTCAATTGCTCCTTCTGGATTCCAGTATAGTTTCTTATGTATAATTGTGTTGTGGTGGGAGAGCTCCAGAGGTTTCTGTTTCGTATCCTATTATCCTGTGCAGTATCTGCATTACACATCCAAGTCAAAGTTCCTCCTTCCTGCCCTGTTACTGTAGGTACACACTAAGGAAGAGGCAAATCCACCCCAGGGAATATTTTTAATCCTCTGTGGCCAACCAAAAATGTGCCACAACTCATAAGCTCTGAATCCTTGCTTCTCCAACTCCTTCGTTGGTCCAAGGAGTCCCTCTTGTTATCCTGGAATTAGTGCTTCCTCTGAACCTGTATCTTAGAGCCCCTGAAATGATTACACTTATATCTTTTCTCCAAAACACCTGGACTCTGGCATGAAACTAACGTCTTTCAAGAAAGACTTGATGTTGTATATGGAAGAAGAAAAGCAGGCTATTTGTCCTTCCTCTTAGACTGATTAGGCTAAACAGGGTAAACTGAAATTAGTTTAACTTAGCATTACCCCGTAAAATTGGAAGAGGGCTCTAGTAGGGTTGATTATTAAACCACTTTTCCTGTTTTCTAGTTATACACACACATGAAGTCTAGAAGAATACGCCAACCTTTAATTCAGACTTGAGAATCACATTTCTAACTCATGCTGGGTACACAGGAATTGTGTGGCATTAGTGAGGTGGGGAAAAGATGCTGTGAAGTCTGGAAGTGGCTCCTTTGTTCTTTTCAAATTATTCTCAGTTCGCCAGAAGACCAGGGTCTTCTGGAAAAGGCACTGAATACCTCACAAGGCTGTCTCTCTTGTGACTCCTAGGGAACAAATTCACCTTTTTAGACTCTTTTCTCCTCTCTCCCTCTTTCATCTGTTAATGCTTTGTTTCTCTTGCTCAAATTTCCACATTTTCTCCTCAGTCTCTGGTGTAGTTTTCTGTCACTTGTTCCATTCAGTTCCACTTTGAGTGAAGAAGATAGAGTGGGGCAGGGGTCACTGAATCTTGCCAATGGACTCTGGAAATAATCAGACCTCCAATACTGGGCCTCAAGATTATCTCCTATGATGCTAAAACAGTCTTTTCTTCTCCTGCCTTGGATTACATTCCTAATTGCTGCTTTTTGCTCTCTATTTTTAGCAGGTGCTAGGACTAGAGGAAGGGGGAAAATGCTATATTCTGCCACTTTTTTAGGAGAAAGAGGCATTAAACATTTATCTCTAGCTAAAAAGCATGCTTGTTTAACCCAGAGTCAAATTAACTAGACATCTTCAGCTTTGGCTCTGAGTTCTCCCTGTTCCTTATATTTCTGTTTTGTTCAAGAAAAGTATCTGTCTTCTTTAGCAGCTTTTCTTTGACTCAGCTTTTTACTTAATATGAATAATTAAAACTATGCAACTAAGAACCTCAGAAAGCCTACAGTCAAGCTAATTTATTTTAATTAAAATTTGATTAGCAGAATTCAAACTGGCCCACTAGGCAAGAATATGCAACCAAATTCAGAAGATGCTTTTGGAGACTAAAGAAGATCACTTCAGCATTTCCAATGACAAATATAAGCTTAAGATCGTTAAAATGACCTTAGGGAAAGTAAATAGTAATTGCATAATAGATACAGATATTAACGTATATTTCAATGTTTGGTCTGGCGGGACTATAGACTCTTCTGGGCTTCTAAGTTTGAAGGTATTGACACGTCTAGAAAAATCATCTATAAATATTTAAAATTTATGTGTGTAATTGTAAATTTTGGCGTCTAATTAAGGTTAAGATAAAATGAGTATCCTGCATTCAAGAGCAAGAATGGAATGCCTACATTACGTGGAAAAGAAATTCCTTATTCTACAGTTATAATTCAATTTTAAAAGAGCTATCTCTGCAGTAATTGTAAATTAAACAGCATCAGCCAGTTATTAGAGCCCATTTTATAATAGTATCATGTCCTAGATTTCCCATCTACTTTGTTCCAAATCCTCGTGGCAATGTTAACCAGTCAGACATCCAATTCTCTAAGGATTTCAGACACTGTCTACTAGCTTCAAGCAGTCCATGATTATTTTAGGCTATTCAAAATTGTCCATAGGGAGTAAATCTTTCTCGGTTATGGCATGCCTTGTTAATTTGCCGGTCACTGAGTAACACTTTTGCTTCTCAAAATAGGACTTTTGTTTGGGCCTTACTTTTAGCAGGTATTGGAGAAGAAAATTGAGCCAGATGTTGAAAACTTCCCATTCCCATAGACTTAATTACTATTCCTGGCATACAGAAAGCACTAAAATATTAATATTTTTTGAATGAAGTTCTAGTGAATATCCGATGAGGAATATCCTTCAAATTATGCTTATGATTTACAGCTTCCATTGACCTCCTGCTGGACGCTATATGCCTGTCCTTTGTTTTTATTTGCTACTCTTGTTTAGACCACTACAATGTAGAGTTGCCATACCTTTCATCCAGTGGAGGTCGGACAAGACAAGAGAGAGAAAGAGAGAGAGAGAGAGAGAGAAAGAATCAAATCATCACAGCTACAACTGAAAAAATTGATTTACTGAAATTGCCACGTGTATGAAGTTCACATATATATACACTCAAACATATTATATTATTAGTAGGGAAAAATGTGAGATATATAGAAAAAGGAAAAAAATAATAGTATAATAAAAAATAATCAATCAAAAAGAGAATTATGGTTAATGCATTTTTTTAAACATGCATCACTGTTGTAGCATCAGCGCAAGTTCAGTCTTTAGCTCTGAAAAGACTTTTAAGATTTTATCAAAATAGAAGTCATGGTTTTTACTGAAATTTTCCGTTTAAAGAGATGGACTGATTTACAGTTTTATAAAAGAAAAAAATAGCTAATAAAGGCTAGGTTGATGTGTGACCTAATTTGGAGAAGACCCAGTGGATTTCATCTCTCCAAGACCATAACTTGCTCCAGGATAATAGGCCTGGTCTATCTACTTAATTTCATGCCAGGGCCAACATTCTGGCTTTTGTGAGTGCTAGGCATTTTTGCCTTTGTGGTTCTCTTTCTCCATAAAAATATTAAAAAATATATTTCAACTGGTATAAAGACAAATATGTCAACATTATATGTTAAAATGTTTTCTTCAACCAAAACATCCTTTTTTTTCCTTCTAATTTAAAAAAAAAAAACTTCAAACATTTTTATGAGCAGCAAAGGGATTATGGCCACAGGCATGATGCTTACTGTACCTCATGGATGGTTGGCCTTGTCCATCCCAGTGTGCCAGCTGGGAAGGAAGATGACTCAGAGTATTAGAGCTGGAAGGATCTTTAAAGCAGAAGTTCAATGTTTTCTCAGGTACTAGGCCAAATAAACATTATGTTGAAATAAAAAATAAACTATTGGAACACTTCTAATTTGTGTAATTAAGGGATGGATGGTCTTTCTTTAGAGATCTTAAATTTGAATAAAAAGAGCCTTGCAAAAGACTAGCTGTAAATGGCTATGTAGTAATTAAATATCAACATCTTTTAAAGTAAAATTTATATTGACATATAATGCATGTGGAAAACTGTGCATATAAAAAATGAACCACTTAATAAATTATCACAAAGTGAATGTCCTCAAGTAATTGCTACCAGAAAATGCTATCAACATTTCAACACAGAGAACAGAAAAGATATACTTTAGAATTTGGAGCTGAAAATGTAAAATACATGGTTTAATATACACCTTGATTCTAAAAATGAATGACTCTAAAATGAATGGATAAGTGTTTGATTTTGTTTTATGTTATCATCATGTCTATAACAGGTACCCCTCACCCTGTTACTGAACTCTGCTCCTGAGCTTTGAACCCACCCCCGACCCTCATCTCATTCCTGAGCTGCATATCCCCTGACCTCCCCTCACTTCATCACTGATATGCCTGCTCCCCACACTTACCCAGTCATTCATTAATTTGCAAATATTTGAGGACCTATTATGTGCCAGATGCTGTGCTACATGATAGGGAACACCAGTGAAAGTCTTAGCCCATCCTGGAGTTTCAAAGCTAATATAAGAGACATAGACATTTCACAAATAATTATGCATCCAATTGTGATAAATACTCAAAGGGAAAAGCACAGAATGCCGTAAGATTGAATAACAGGGAGACCTAATCTAATTCTGGAGGTAGGTTACTCATTTTTCCCTTTTTCTTAGACTAAAGATGGTAACAGTCACGCTAATGACCAGTGACAGCTAGGATGAGTATGAGACTGTATAAGAGGTGTAAAGAGTTTCACGTTAAATAATAAATGAAACTGTTGTAAACCCATATGCTATTTTTTCTTGGTGCTAAAGAGTTTGGGTTTTTATCTGTCAGAATTGCAGCTTGAAAACAACAGCATCTTAATGTCCATAGCATCCAAATTACTGTGGCAGGTGCCCTTCTGTGTCTGTTTATTCTCTCTCTCTTTCTCACACACACACATGCGCGCGCAAACACACACCACACCACAGCAGATCCCCAAATCACAACCCAGATCTCCACAATTTTTTTCTCTTTATTTCAAGAAAGACACCATAATAAAACATCTGGCCACTTAAAAATCAGCACAGATTTATACCAAATGGAATCAGAAGGAGGCAATCATATCACTGCCAGATTGATCCCTTTAGCCAACACTATCTGTAAGCCCGAACACGAGCTCATTCACAAAACCACAGGCGCGTTTCATGTGTTGTTCCACCTCTGAGCTCTCCTTGTGTGTCAGCAGCTCGGTGAGCAGGTAGGGCAGGCCAACTTGAATACTGCTGCTCTTTATGTGTGCAGTCAGCCCCTAGTTCTCAGAGACAAATGCATTTTTCAATTTTTCCGTATATTTCTTTCTCATTAGACTCAGCTAATGGAGTAACAGTTTCTCGCCTCTTGGCTTGTTTTACTTATATCAGAGTTTTCTTTAGAAATCTTCCCTATGACTTTGTGGTCAGCACCTTGTAGAAGTAAATAATCCTACCACCTCAGAAACATCTCTAGCTTATGTGCACAGAGAGGATGGAAACCTAGAGATCAGCTTAGCTGCTCTCTCCTGTATGTCCACCCTATCACACAATCCTTTAAGCTGATTGCTGCCACATGGTGATAGCCCCCTACTGTTCCAGGAGTCCTTTTTATCACTAAGCCTTCTATTTACAGCTTCTTAATGTTTTAACTTTTATTGAGTATGCATGCCTTCCTGCCCAATTTCAACAGGCTTGACTTTGGCTCTAATTAAGTGAAAGATGGGTACACAGAGTGACGCATCTTGATTCCACCATTCCCCAAGGCAGGGCTATGATAGGGAATACAAGCATAAGTCCTGAAAATCCATGAAGATTTAGGTACAATTATGTCAGTTTCATTTTTTTCTCCAGATATTAAATTGAGGTTCCTGAGTCTGGGAATATTTTGAAATATATCTTTTTTCCCTAGCACCTAGCCCAGCAGGGACTCAGTAACTGCTGAATGAATGGATTTGTTCCCTTTATTCTTTCCATGTACTCACTGGGCCAGCATGATTTCCTCTTCAAAAATAAGGTAATGTTCAAAGTCTTGACGTGAGCAGCGGCCCAACCTTTGACAATAATGCCCTGGCCACAGTTTCCACAGTCTCCTGGGGAGATCTTCTCATATTGAGGCTCTCATTGGCAAACTCTCCTCCTCTAGCACTATTATACTTATAAAACAAGGTTGTTTTGCATCGTGGCTGACAATTCAACAATTTCCTCCTTGGGTTATTTTAAAATTTCCAGGTAGCTACCATCTGGTCTCATGCATTTGACTACACTTAGTTTGTTCATAATTTCCAGAATAGCCTGGGCATTTGCCATTGTTTGTTCAAGCACCTCCTACCTGTACACTTCAAAAAGCAAATTGGGAGTGAGATGACTCTTAATGACTTCTCTAAAAATGTTAACAAATAATTTGCTTACTCTCTGTGCTTTCTGTTCTTTTCCTTTAATACGCCCTGCATACCATGGTCATCAAGTGAGTGTTTTTGTCTTTAAAGACACAGCTTTCACATTAGAACCTCTGGAAGGTTTTTTTGTCTTCATTTCTCATTTATACCACATCTGCTACATTCTAATATGTCAAAATTCCTTTTACTTTGACTAAATTTATATTTTTGGAAAGGAAAAGGGAGGAATATTTCCGGGATAATTCCTTTAAATTTTCCACGTAAGATGTCAGGGTTTTTTTGTTTGTTTGTTTAAATATATAGTCATTTTGATAGCATATTTAATCTCAAGATTCTAATCAGCAATCTTGAAGAACTTCTAGAATTCTTATAGATTAATGGATTTTTATGTAGTTTCATTGAAATTTTCTACTCTTTGTTCTCTCACTTATCAAAACTATCTATTGATAGGGAACTATATTAATATAGTGTAATGGATTTCAACAGGACACATGATGAGATGTTTGATGGCATAAACATGGACAAATAGAGGATTGGGATAGATGATTATATAAGTTGAAGAGTTTGAGGATGGAAAAAATTTGTCCTTAAGTGACGTTGAAGATAGCAGGCATGAAATAATTAAGAGATTGGGCCAACCTTAAAAGGAAGCGTCTGGATTCAGGCCACAGGGCTCTCCAGTTGACCTTGTACTAACTGAACAACAGTTCACATGAAAAATTGATGTAATCTTGAGCCACAAAAATGTAGTATGAAAAGAAGAAGAGTCAGTCTATATTCTTATCACATCCATAGTGTGCTCTTCAGCCTGGGTGTCAGGACTTTTTTTTTTTTTATTTAAGAAGGGCACTGTCAAACTGTAGTATAATGGGAAAAGCAATGCTAAATGACAACAAGCTTGAAAACAAGACAAAGTGGTCAAAGTGGGAACATGAAAAATGACTTCAAATATTTGTGGGATGTCATGTGAAATAGGGATTTATCCCAATTTAGCTCTAGAAGAAAATACCAAGGGTCAATAATTGGAATTTAAAAGGCTACCAGCTTCAGTTCAGTATAAAAACTTTTAAAAAGTTGTTCCAATAAAGCAGGGCTGTAGCCCTGTGAGGTAGTAAGCTCCCTGTTGCCAGAGCTGTTAAAGCAGATGCTGGATAAAACTCTGTCAGAAATCTGGGGCCGGCACCATGGCCAAGTGGTTAAGTTTGCGTGCTCCACTTCGGTGGCCCAGAGTTTCACTGGTTCCGATCCTAGGCACGGACATGGCACTGCTCATCAGGCCATGCTGAGGCGGCGTCTCACGTGCCACAACTAAGAAAAATGTATACAACTATGTACTGGGGGGATTTGGGGAGAAAAAGCAGGAGAAAAAGAAGATTGGCTACAATTGTTAGCTCAGGTGCCAATCTTTTAAAAAAAAACTGTCAGAAATCCAATCAGATTGGAGGTTAAAATAATCTTACAATTTCCCCCTCTAAATCAGAGATGCTTCCAGTTTGATTTATTCCATTTTCCACAGCTAGAGGAGTAAGGCTGATTTCAAGTGCTGTGCTTACCTTCAAAATCCTTTCAGAGAAACTCCCCATGCTTACCAGTCACAGAGATACCAGTAACCCAGATGGCTGTGGGCTAACATTCCCCGGGCTCTGCTCTGTAGAGGAAATGTTAAGGGAGGAACACCGTGTACCTGAACCTGTGAGACTGCGCTGGCTGTCTCCGTTCTTTATCTGTAGCTGCAAACCTCTGCTGAAGGGCCGTTTTACAATTGATATGGCTAGGGAAGCTGCCAGCAGACACTTTGGGTTGGCTGACCCACCTCCCATTTTCAATGCTCTCTCCTGACCTCCCTCTGGGTTGTCATAAAATGGAAGCAGAGTCCTGTGGTGAGATTCCTGGAAAGGCCTTTACTTTCCTGATACAGGCATTGCCTCTTCCTCCTTCTTCAGGGTTTAATCGTGAAACTTGGTGATGGAGCTGCAGCAGCTAATGTACAGCTGTGAGCAAAAGGCCCTGGAGAACTGTGAAGACATCAGCACTGACAACTGCCTTACAGACACTCTCCTCTACTTGTTTAAACCTTTCTGCCCAGAATTTTTTTGTGGCTAGCAGCTTAAAGCATTCCTGACTGAGACATGATCCTTCATGAGTTACCCCCCGGGAATATAATATTTCCAGTCACATGGCAGCTTAAGCATCTTGTACAACTAATTCCTTAAAGCAATCCTCATTTGTAACAGAGAGGTCTACAGAACATACTCGATGTTTATAGAATCATAGGATCTTAGCGTCAGAAGGAACCTTCAGATCTTATCAAATTAGAGAAGTTCACAAGTACAGGAATTTTCTCCTCTAAGACCCCTAATAAGTGGTCTTTCATTAATATAGTAATTCATAAAATATTTATTGAGGGACTGCTAGATTTGAGTGTCTTCATTAAGGGATCTCAGTACCCATCAAGGTAATCTTTGAATAGCTGACTAATAGAAATTTTTAAATTTATGAACCAAAATATTTTCATTTTATAAAGGATGTCCTTTGAAAAAACTTGGTTTTATAGAGTACATGATCTCTGAAACAGTTATTGATATAATTTATGGGGAAACACTTGTCAAAGCGGAAAGCACATGGTCTTTGAAGTAGAAGATAACAGCCTATGGAATCTGTCGGCACTGCCTCTTACTAGCTGTGTGACTTTGGGCAAGTTATGTGTGCTGGTCATTCTCTGTTCCCCCCCACGTCCGCCATCCCCCTTACTCTCTCAGTGCTGAACTTTTCCGAGTGCATCACCCGGCGTCCTTTCCTTCTGTGACTGGGTGGGGTGGATCACTGGGAGGCATCTGCGGGAGATTAGAGGATGGGAGGAGAGACAGTAGAGAGGCCCCAGTGTTTGTGCTCCCAGGGGACTGCTTCCATTCCCTGTGGTGCTGCCAGTGGCTGCATTCCTCTGAGGCTGTCGCTCCTACAGGATGCCCTTTCTTCCCTCAAGTCTTCATGCGGCTGTAGTGACAGTCATCTCTCCCCTTTCGCCCTTGGGTCCAGGAGTGGTAAGGGCTCCCTGCCATTGCACGTTCCTATTGCCCTTATTGTATGTCCCTTCCATCTACTTCACCATCCGTTATAATTTTCCTTGTTCATTTCCACTTTTGAAAATCATCCCTTTTGAATATGTCATCTGTTTCCTGTGGGTCCCCAACTGCTACATTATTAAACCTCTCTCAGCCTCAGTTTACTGCTGTGCATGAGGATACTAATAGCTACATCAAAGAGTTCCTGTGAGGGATTAAGTGACATTACCTCTGTAATACAGTCCAGTGTCTGATACATATAGCAAGTGTCCCATAAATGTAAGCCTGTATAAATTATATAGTTGAAAACAATTAGCATAGTAGGGAGTGCACCAAGAGCATTCTTCCCATTTTTACATACTGGCAGGAGCCTTTTTCCAATATAAATACAGTCTCACACATAGGAGTCAAAAGAAAATGCAGTAACATCAATGGCTGCAAGTGTAATGAGGAGCACTGCATCTCTCCAGAGCCTCCCTCCCCCCTGCCGAACCCATCTATCTTTTCCTCCCTGGGTGTCGGTTCATTCAAGGATGAGTAATAGGTAACGCTTCACAAGCCGAAAGCTGCGCACCTTCATTCATTTTATGATCTGTATAATTACCCAACTAAAGACAATTTAAACACTGTAGCTCAGACATTGATTCTGTTTTTATATATGGTTGAATTAAATGCTTATTAGCATGTACACACTTTCACATAAAGAAAATCTTTATGCACATTCTTCCCAATCTACATATTCTTCCCTTAGGTTGCACAAACTTCTATGTGTCGCTTATGAAACTGTTTTGTAGTTAGTTGCTTGCATATTGCTCCTCTCCGTAAGACTTGTTTTACTCACAGGACCTTGCAGAGTTGCCTTTCACATAGTAGGCACTCAGTAGATGTTGAATGAACGGCACATATAAGTTAGTAGGGACTATTGCTTTTATTTAGGATCCAGAGTCAGACGCAGATGGCTCGGCAGATGGCATGTAAGGTCATGCAATGCCTTCCCAGGGAGCCTGAAGTTATTCACAGAAAGCCATTGCGTCACCACTGTGACCAGCTTGAGGCCCCTGTGAATCTGAGCAGACACATTAGCTAGCAATAGGGTGATTAGTGGGGAGAGTTCAGCATCCTTCCCCCTGTTTTGAAAAGACAATACAAAAGTAAAAGAACTAATGGCCTGAAGACACCAGCATAGGTCAACAAGAGGCATATCTTAAGTTGAACCTTAATCAGAGTCAAGTGCACAAAAAATGATGTAGTACTTTTTCTTTCCTAACTGAGATCTTTTGAGGTTAGATGTTAAACTCGCTAAAGCAATGGACAAACAAGAAAAGGTGATTTAAAGTCATGGTTGAAAACATAACAGCAATCAAATTCAAGGTCTATTCAGAATTCCTTCCTTGGGATCACATACGTTCATATTGACTGATGTCATCATTCAAAAGACATGCAGCGAGGGGCTGACCAGTGGTGTACTGGTTAAGTTTGCGTGCTCCACTTCGGTGGCCCGGGGTTCACTGGTTTGGATCCTGGATGTAGACCTACACACTGCTTATCACGACATGCTGTGGCAGGTGTCCCACATATAAAATAGAGGAAGATAGGCACAGATGCTAGCTCAGGGTCAATCTTCCTGAGCAAAAAAGAGGAGGATTGGTGGCAGATGTTAGTTCAGGGCTAATTTTCCTCAAGGAAAAAAACATATTCAGCGTCTTAAGCAATATTAAACTTAAGGTTTCCTGATTTATTTGTCATGGTGCAAAGGCGTTTGTAGTCTTTATCCTCCAACCTTTTATTTCTGATGCCAAAAAACCTTCTTCCATGATTACACTAAGGCCAGGACAATTACCCCTCATGTGTACTTCCCCTATGAAAGTATCTTTGCACAGCAGACATCATTAGTAATCTGAGTAAATAGCATCATCAGGCAAACTCACATACAGCTAGTTAAAGTTTTTTTGAAATAGTCCAGTCATATGGGGTTCCTGTAGTCTTCTATTATTTTTCCCCACTAGTCATGGTAGTACTGGAGGTGCCGCCAAGAGATTACTGGCTCTCTTTGTGCTCTTCCCTGTTCCCACTATGAGGCAGAGACCTTCTGGTGGATGCTTTGATGTGGCGTACAGGACATGAAATGTAGGTCTTATTCACCCAGCTTCTGGTAGCACTGCCAGTGGACAGCTCCCACCTGTCAACCCTCTTTGGAGATGGCCTTATCTGAAGAGAGTCGCCTGACAAAGTTGGCTTTCTGTAATGACCCATTCCTCTTTCTCCAACCTGTGATGGCTGTGAAGGGTTGTTCCATCCTCAGCACACGCCACAGAGTCTGCTGAGGCTTTGTCTGAGGCTGTGTTGCTGCTCTGCTTCTCCCTCTGCCCAATTCTGCTTGCTTCCCTCCCCTTCCCTTCCACAGGTATTGAGCCAAAGACCACTTCCTAACAAACTTCCTGTGTGCTAATCTCTGTCTCAGAATCAAGGAACCCAATCTGTGAGAGTTGATGGTAAAAGTGACCTAAGAGAGCCCGCACAGGGATAGGATTTGGAGCAGGATCACACAGCTGCATGGCAGACCACAAGGACCCCATTGCTGGCAGTAGGTGGAACACAGAGAGCCCCTGGCCCAAGAAAGTGTAATTTTTAAGAGTGTCACCTGTGGAAAACAGGGACAACATATAGGTAGAAGGGAATGCACTAGCTGGTGTGATGTGTGAAATGTTTGAGAAGTATGGGGAAAATAGTAACTATAAGGAGGATGGAGTTGGGTGGCTTTGGCCAAGCTTGATTGATGCTTTGGAAAAGTATAACAAAAAGCTGGGAATGACTAATCTTCACTTAAAAGTTAGATTTGAAAGCCAGAGGATCTCCCTGCTAGCATAAAAGAGGCTCTCAGCTCCTGCAGGAGAAGGACAGAGAAGCCAAGGACCAGGCCCAGGACGGAAGAGTAGTTGGGCTCCCAAATGGTCCCAATCCCTCCAGGGCAGGTCTGCTGCACCAAGAAAGGGCCCTGGTTGAAAGAAAAATGGGACCATGACCCCTGGGCTTGGATTGATGTCCTAAAAATCTTAAATGCCTAGACCTCCTTAAGTCCTTTGGGCCATTAAAAAAGGCTTATTTCTCCCTATTACAGACTAGGAACGCTCCTCCATTTGGAAATGATGCAGAAGCCTCTCCCCAAAAGGAAATATATGTCCATTCATTTCCCTATCATCAACCCTAAACTCCCTTCTGTCCACTATTCAATAAACAAGGGTAAAGTTACAATATAATCTAAGGTAGGGACATGCTGGGCCTAATAAGGAAGAAAAGGGAGTTCACCTCCGAATGGCTGCAGGACCTGCTAACATGCACCCTTAGGACCTGGGCAAGTACACATGACCCTGGATTGGGGAGGGCTTGATCAGGTTGGGCAAAACCTAAGGGCTGGATAAGGGAGAGTTTATATATTTATTTGGGATTACTCTTCTGGGATAGACGATTGAACATCCTGGCAAGGACTTGGGGAGATGATGGGGACAAGCTACTAATCACAGGCCACACATGAGGTATAAATGCCAGAATTCCCAAGTCGTATAGTGTGAGAAGGGATTAACAGGCTCAGAGATGTGGATACGGTAGAGGGAACATACTATGAACATGTTGTGTAAGGCCAGAAGTCTCACCAGGAACAATGTTCCACAGATGAGCCCAGAAGACATACCATTCACCAAAGCAATACAGAATGTCTTGGTGAAAGCGGCACCAGCATCAGTGAAAAGGTCAGGGGTGGCCATCTGTAGGCTGGGGCTAATAGCAGGATTTGCAGTGGCGAGGCAAAGATCCTTGAAACAACAGAGTTCAGTGGCAGCACTTAACTATTGGAAGTCAGGTAGACACATTTTAATGAGTGGCAAATTTGGAAAAGCTGCCAAGTAGGGCCTGACTCTCAGAGAGTTATGGAAATGGTTAATAGAACATGGTGTCCCTATGGAAAAATAAATGGACAGCTCATAGAAGCACTACTCAAACTGTGCAACTAAAAGAAATCAAGAATGAATAATTGGGAGACTAAGGGCAGTAGCCCACTCCCCCCAGACAAGTGACAATACCTTGCCGAGACCTGAGACAGTTGTTGGACCTGTAAACTATGGACTGAAGGGGAGGCCTGATTCCCAGAAGGAAGTCTCCTGAAATATCACAGCAAGTGTGCATGTTACGATTCTCCCAGGTTTCCCCCTGTCCTTGGTTTTAAGCTAGTAAGTTTTGGGGTGGTTTGTTACACAGCAATAAATAACTGATACAGCTACTCTGGTCATTTTGTGCATGAGACCACTGACCAGGCACTGGGGTGACAGGGGAAGGATCCAGAGTGAATCCTCTTTCTTCCTAATTATGAAACACCCTTTCCAGAGAGGGAGCCTTTGGTGAGAATTTATCTAAAACTTATCCTCATACACTGGGTCTATCCATAACCTTCTCCCAAACCCTGTTTGTCACTGATCTCTCCTTTTTCGCTCCCAAGTCCATGACCATCAAGTCAAACCATCAGTTCTTCACAAATTGGTGTAGACCCTGATTTTAGGACAACTCTCCTTTTAGGTAAAGAGGACGAAGATATCTGCTGCCCAAGGTTTTGCCTACTGATAAGAGTTGCCTTATCCACTGCTTTTTGTATGATGCTTAGTGGGGATGTAACTCTCCAGCAATTCACTTCCAGCTGATACCAGCACACTAAGTAGAATCATCTCTAAACCACATAGCTGTGGGTGGAGGAGGAGGAGGTGGTATGCCAGGACTAGACACACAGGTCCATGCCCTGAGACAGAATTTGGGATTTGACCGTCTCATTTGTTTTTTTCAGCTGACAAGTGCTATTAAAAACCCTCATCTCACCCTGTCCCACAGTCATTCAACACCTCGTGCCTTTCATGTGCCATCCATGACACAGACCTCCAAAATCCTGCCTTTGGTGGGCATTTCATTCCAAGGGAACTCAGGGGATAATTTTTATTAGATGGTTTGTCATGGCAAGTCATGGGCTACCAGTTTTCTGCCCCTTAAGAGTGATTGGATGGTCTCCACCTCCCAGATCCTGGGAGGTTCTGTGCTGCAGCCACCCCTGGTACAATTTTACGTAAAGTCAGGATTCTTGCCTACCACCAACAGAAGCTGGCCTTGGCTGAATGAAACTGAAAAATACTTTATTGAACAGACATTGAGTTACTTGAAGAATTTTGGCAAAAACAAGGAACCAGTCAGAAAATGGACAAGTATAAAAGGTGACAGCGCAGCCTGAATCATAAAAGAAAGCCAGTTTTGAGAAGCAGTTCAGAGAGAAGAGTAATATATGCAGACATGAATGCCTCAGATTGTGCCCACACTGTTGCTAGCACCGGGGATCAGCTGTCACCATGGCGACACTGCCGATCCTACCTCCGGACCCCGGATGTTGCTGCTGCTGTTTCTGCAAAAATAATCCCCCTGCTTCTTTATGTCCCCAGCTCCAGACTCCAAATACAATTCAGGTGGATTTGATTGGCTGAGCCTGGATCACTAGTCTGAACAGTAGCCACCTCAGAGGCTCAGAAAGCAATGAACCAGCCTTTTTGGCTTTTACAGTAGAAGATGGACTCTGCTTCCTACTAACACTCGTATTCAGAGAACTTCCACAAGAAAGAAGGGAGGTCAGACATTAGACAAGGAAGAAAAAGACAAATGCCCTCTATATAAGATTCCTCTGCTCTTTTTGTCCCTGGTCCACTTCCCCTTCTGTATTATAGTATATGTCAATTTCCTCAGGAACCCTTTTACGTTATAGAATTTGAGATGAAAACCTTCCTAATCTTGAACATGTTAAACTGCAGGCTGAACTTCTGATGTGCTCTGAAGAATCACAAAGCTGGGCAGCTAAGTAAGGAATTACATTTTTTTAGGCGGAGAAATTTGTAGAAAGGGAACTCCAAGTTACAAGAACACACAAACGTTTTGAGTTTGAGAGTTATTTGTTTCCGTAAGTAAAGTCCACAATCAGTTCCTCAGAGTTAGAAATTGGCACTGAATTGTGTGAATAAAAATGAGTTATGAAAAAGAATTGCATCAGAGCCGTTAGAAATGAAGTTAAATTCAGATTAACAAAACTCAATGAATATTTTGAATATATTAGAATCTGAACTTAAGGTCTCCCATAAAAGAGTGAGTCATTATGAATGAAAAATAATTTTACATCTTCTGAGACAACTTCAAATGAGATGTTTAAATATAATTTGGCCTCTTGCCTCATTTTCATGTATGAACCATACTAAATATGGAGAAGAGATGAAAACCTGAATATACACATTATGGAAGACAGAAACGGATTTTAAAAAACTCCTTTTACACGTGGCTGATGGCATTCATGACTAAAAGAAAATTGCCACACATTTATCTAATGACTTAGGCTTGATTCACCATCCTGTTACAAGCAGATGTGTCAACAGAGGCTACACTTAGAAATTTTTTTCTGTATGGATATATGAAGTGGGTAGTTGGGTGTTGAGAAAATCTGGAAAGGTTATAGTGCCCATCAGAATCATTGCAAACGTCATGTAGTAGGCCTGAAACAGGTTCTAACACAGGAAAGATGCAAGTAGATCATTGAGGTGCAGGACACATGCTCATGGACACCATGGAGTCTCCAGTATTATTCTTTCCAGGCCGAGTCAGGCAGCCCTCACTGAGTTACCTACCGGTGGTGTTTTCAGGTTCATCTATCATCTCTTCCTATGTTTCTCTTTCTCTCTTATCTGTCTATCTGTCTATCTATCTAATGTATCATCATCATCATCCATATATCATTTACTACAGAGAAACTGAATCACAAACAGAAAAGGAAATGAGCCTTTCTGTACCTATTTCCCAGCATCAATAAGGATCAATTTATGGCCACTTCCACCATTCCCATATTATTTTGAAAAGAATACCTGACCTTAAAATTGGATCTGCAAATATCTTTGTAGATATTTCTAAAAAACATAATTGTAATACCATTATTACAAATAAAATTAACAATCTTTCCTTAATATTATCAAATATATAGTTAGCATTCTAATTTCCAATTATCTCATAAATGTAATAAATATGAGCATTTTTTTTTTTTGGGAGAGGGAGGGTGGAATCAAAATCCAAATAAGGTCTGTGCATTATGATTGGTTGATGTGTTTCTTTAGTCTTTCTTCATCCATAAGTTCCCCCTTTATCTCTATCTTTCCCCTCACCCCTTCTTGCAACTTATTTGTTGAAGAAACCAGGTCATTTGTCCTGTAGAGTTTCCCAGTCTGGAGCTGTGAATTTTTGAGAATAAAAAATAGTAATGTATGAGGTGTGAGTGTTCACAGCCTTGTCCTTAAGAAAAGTCTGACTTTGCCATATAAGTTGGCAGAATTTTGTGCCATAGAATCAGGGAAATAGGGAGCAATGGGCTTAGGAAAAGCCGGGATGGGGAATTTGCCTCCAAAATTGACAAAATATATTTGCCCCTGTGCAAGGAAGAAAGAATGAAGGTGAAAGACAGGAGAAGTGGGGAGAAAAAGTAGAACTGGAAGGAGCTTAGTCTGTGGCTGTGAGCAGCTGTAGACTGGGAGTTAAAATTGGGAGAGAAAGAGGTTTGGGGGAGTAGCTGACATTTCTATGGATAACGTGGAGGTCACAGAGATAGAGAAACTTTTATTTTTTTTAAACTTTTTAATGTAAATTAGATGTATGCTAATCTCACCCCAAACATTTTGGTGTCTTTGAGAAGCCAGGGAAGTATCGGAATTACTTTTATTTGTGATGTTTTTTCATCAGACTACTATTTTTTTTAATTTGACGCGGAGTAGAATCTGGACCATATCGGGTCCCAATTACCTTCCTTTGATCTGTTTCTTCAGGTTCCTTCACCCAGAAGGAAGCCCTAGAATGATGTCCTTTTCACTCATCTCCACAAGTATGGTGGCTGGAAGTCAATGTTTATCCTTTAACCTTTTTTCCTCATTCCACCCTATTTGCAGGGCTTTGTATCAGTTCTTTGGCTATGAGTAATAAAAACCTTAAGTTGAAGTCATAAAAGCAAAGCAAATTTATCATGTCATGTAACAAGAAGATCTGAGGTAGGGCAGGTTATTTATATACCTTCAATTAGTTTTATCCTTAAGAGCTCAGTTTTGTCCTCCTTTAGCGCCTCTCGCCAGCTTAAGAGAGCTGCAACAGTTTCAAACACCATATCTTCACCAAACAGTATCCAGAGGCAGAAAACAATAATTTTTCTTCTTCTGTGTTTCTCTTTGAGAGCAAAAATCCTTTTTCAAAAAGCATAGCTCAGTTACCAGGCTTCCCCTCCCTTCTTATCTCATCCTCCAGAATTGGGTGCCATGATTCGTCCTAAGCCGGTCATTGGCCAGGGAGATAAAATTAGCACTATTTCATTGGCTTGGATTAATCAAGATCCACACTCTTGAGACTGGGGATCCTGATGTCTTCTAGGAGTGCCGAGTCATTTGGCCAGAAAATATCTGAAAAGGGGTCTGCCTTGATGGACAAGCGAGATGAGGATCCATTTGCTTAGACATCCAGCAGTGTCTGCTACAGGCCTCATCAGGCAGCAAAGAGAGAGGAATAAAAAAACGACTACAGAAATAAAAACATTCATGGAGAGGAGAAAACTTCTGATTAGAGACTTATTGGTATCCTCCTTCCCCAAAACTCCTGGCCCAGCATCTCCCAGCTCCCTACTCAGTATCTTAGAACTATAGCGTCTAAAATATTTAATTCATGAGAATGAAGTGATTGAGGGGATCGTGAAATGCCTTTTACTTTTATCAGAGCAACACACTGGGGGATAATGCTAGGGAAGGCACATTTTAGGCTGGGGGGGTGGAGTTTCAACTTTGGCAATACCTTTTATTCTTTAGAATCAGAAGGGCCAGAGCTGAGATCAGAGGCAAGAAAGCAAAGGTAAGATGGGTAAGGGAATCCTTCTCATTACACAGTCATGCTCAGCATGGCAGAGATTTAGAATAGATAGTGTGATAAAAAATGGAGCAGGTACATTTGAATATCTATTTTGTTATATTTCTTAGAATCTTGGTATTAGTTAGCAGCTGGATAGGGTAGAAAACAAGTAGATAAAAGGAGGAACTGACTCTCCAATTTAGTTGTCCAGAGGCTTTCTCAGGAGAAGCGTTCAAGGGAGAAGGAATGAAGTTTTGACAAATAGGCTTGATCATGCAGATCTCTGCATTCTAGAAACAAAATTTAAGATTTTCTTATTCATTCAACAAATATCTCAAACTCATCCCCTTACTCTTTCCTCTCTGGCTATGTTCAGTCTTGTTTGCATAGATAAACCATGGACTATTTCTGCTGTAAACTACGAAGATACTTATCCACATCTAATTATTCTCTATGTATAGCATTCATTACCTCTTTGGTCCTGGGTGAATCATATTTTGAATTGAGACACAGTTCTATTTTCTATCCTTATTCAAGCACTCAGACATGTACTAAATAAGATTATTTCCTCCACCGCCTCTTCTCTCATGCTACAGGCTTTCCCTGGATATTCTCACCCACTCCCAGTCTTTAAACTCCATTCACACATTGATGACTTTCATATTGGTGTGTTCAGCCCCAACTTTTTCCCATTACCAAGCCTTAAAACTGACTGCTAAGTGAACATGTATGCCTGAAAATCTCACAGGCTTCTCATATTCTCCATCTCCAACCAAAATAGACCTCTTCTCCTCATCTTTGCCCCATACTAGACTCTTCTCATATAATCAGAATATAAAACGTTTGTTGACTCATGTGTTCTACTAAGCTTGATGCTAGGTACTTTGAGTAATCAAATGATGCATATGCCATAGTTCTCCTGACATCTCACTCCTTGATTTTTCACCTCCTCATGGAAAAAGAAGAGAGAGAGAAAAAATCAGTGATAACTCTTTCTTGTTTTCTAAAATTCTGCATTCTTGGCCACATATTTAAAAGGGTATATGTTTTAATTAGTGTGGGTTTAAAAAAAGACAAAACACCTGCTTTCATTTCATCAGAATTGGCTTAAGTAAGGCACTGGAGTTATGCCAAATAAAGAAAATGACTTAAAAGATAAAATGGTATGATGAAGTAATGTTATTTTTATCAAGATGATTGGGCTGATTGGTGGTGACCTTGAAAGCTTTCATGAAGGCTTTAAAGTGACATAAATTAGGGAGACATGATAGAGAGAGCAATGGCTTATCTGTATTAAATGAAAAAAGTCTTAACCAGAAGAGAATTCAAGTGGGCCAAAAATGAATTCAGAAAGAAGACTTGGATCACATAATTAGCTTTCAGGGAATCAGTCCACTTTCTTATCTGCTAAAATCTTTTATGGTGACATGATATAAAGGTCAGTATTCTCTGTTATTTCTAAGTATAAAAATCTCCTAAAATCTAATTTCTTAGTGAAGATGATTTGCGGATAATGCCTAAATTATGGTTGCTGCGAAATGTTTTTTATAGACATGGGTTAGTGATAATCATAATGTAAATAAAAATAAAATATGTGATGTGATTAAGTAATAAGGACAAGGAAAAAGTGAGTGTTTATTATGAGGTCCTCAAGGGCACAGAGCTTGCCCTTTAAGGAGGTTAGAAATTAGTATGGAAATGAGTCATATCCACAAACTCCTTCTGTACAAGGTAAATATTGATAAGTTCTGCAAAATACAAACACAGAGCTATGCGAATTCAAATAAAGGGAGTTTATTTTTTATAGCGGTAACAAGGAAGTCTTCATGGGAAAGGAACCACTTGATTGGGATCTTAGTGGTGAGCTGTGCAGTCAGTGCAGGCCCTGGCACGCTGGTCCTGCCTGCTGGATCTTGATTCTGGTCTATGGAGTGCAAAGTCAGATGCCAGAGCAAATTGAGTCTGAGGAGCTGGACAGTATGCAGTGTGAGTTGTGAGATAGCAAATTCCAACTGGTTTTTCCACCTGAGGGCTAGGTGCTAAATGAGGGTCATGGTACAAGAAAAAAAGAAGGAATTGGAGAAATGAGTGAGGAGTACAAGAGTAAGGTGATGAAAGGAGATCTAGATAAAAATAAAGGATAATTGTTTACTGAGGCATCTCATTGGATCCCTATGTGGGTTTGTGTCACTGAGCTATGTTTATTTAAAGAAGTTCACAGAGGATAGGCCAGAAATCTGTTTTAAACAGAAAGAAGGACATGAATCAGAATATAAATTTGGATAACGACTTGAGCGATTTGGGAAGAAATAATATGTCCATTCGACTGATATTTAGAGAAAGAGAGATACTCAAACAGAACTTAGGGAAATTGTTACATTTAGGTGTTAGAAGGAAGACAAGAAGCTAGAAGAGAATCCAGCAGTGGTCAAACATTGCAGGAAGACCAAGAGATATGCAAACTGAGAAAATGACCTTTGAAAGACCAGCTTCATTAAAGAAAAAAGTTAAACTTCAAAGTGAGTTCTCTACCGCTGGGGATGCACAGAGCATGGTAATTAATAATGCAACTTTAATTACAGTTACAACTGGAGCCATTGCATTATAAACCCTTATTTTATTTTTAATAGTTTCAAAATACAGAAGAAATAGTTTTTGCTATTTATTGAACTTATTTGTTTTGAAATTTTTCACTTAGAAATTCAGTATCTTGAACAAAAGTTACAGATACTCTTTTCCCTGGAGCTCTCAGCTCGGTTGGAGTTAAACAGAATCAGTATATGGAGTTAGAAAAAGAGCCATAGAGGGGAAATTTGCAAAACTAGGGTTTAAACAGGGAGAGAAAGAAAGATGAGGTCTTTCATTGGAGTTAGCGTCTTAGTTATCTATTGCTGCGTAACACTACCTCAAAACACAGTGACTTACAACAACTACCATTTTATTATTTCTCATGATTCTGTGGGTTTCCTGGGCTCACCTGGGTGGTTTTTCTGTTCTACACGAGATTGGCTGGGAATGCAGTCATCTGAGGAGTCCATTGAATGCCATCTCCAAGATTTCTTACTCACATGGCTGGAAGTTAATGCTGGCTCTTAGATGGGTGCTCACTTAGGGCTCTCAAATGGAGTATTTACACACAGCCTTCCATGTGTCTTGAGCATCGCATAGCATTGGTAACTGGATACTGAGATGAAGTGTCTCAGGAGCAACATTCCAAGAGGGAGGAAGCAGAATCAGCCCCCCTCTTAAAGGATAGGCTTAGGGGCCGGCCCAGTGGTGCAGCTGTTAATTGCGCACGTTCCACTTTGGCGGCCTGGGGTTAGCCGGTTTGGATCCCGGGTGAGGACATGGCACCACTTGGCAAAAGGATAGGCTTGGAATCAGCACAGTGTCACTTCTACCACGCTCTATTGTTGAGCAGTTACAGGGCCAACCAGATTCAAACAGACAGGAAATAAAGTCCACCTCTCAAAGGGGAGAATGAGGAAGAATTTGCAGCTAACAACACAGCAAGTGCAAGAGAGTCAGGTAGTTAGAGAAAACCAAGGCGGAAAGCTGCTTTGCTGTGATTCTTTTCTTTTTTTACTGTTTATATATGCTAAGGATGAGGAATATCCTGAGATATCCAAAAATACATAGAAAATTCCCTTAGGTAAATATCACATTATATCTAAACCAAATTTGGTCAGGAAAGGAAAAGACCTAAGAGGACTGTTGTAGCAAAAGCAACAGATGTAGTAGAAAGAAAAAAAAAATCAGTTTTTTCCACCACTAGAGGGAGGAAATTCCCAAAACAAAGGTTTTCAGGAGAGACTAATAGTTTGCCTGGGTAGATGGGGGCCTGGGACTATTTTAAAATTTGCTGTCAAAGTGACTTTCATCAAGAAGCGAAATGGAGTATTTGGTGTGATTCTTACATATATATATTTCATTTGTAATTGTGAGTTAATATTTTCTGCATAAAAGTAAGGCATTGTTATGGCAAAAGCAGTGAAGAACGGTGTTCAAATGAAATTAAGCCATGAGTAAAATGTTCCATGTGGGAGTAATAATAGTTAACCATTAATTATGTCATCTTTCACTTTTTTTTTTTGAGGAAGATTAGCCCTGAGCTAACACCCGCTGCCCATCCCCCTCTTTCTGCTGAGGAAGGCCAGCCCTGAGCTAACATCTGTGCCCATCTTCCTCTACTTTATATGTGGGATGCCTGCCACAGCATGGCTTGCCAAGCAGTGCCAGGTCTGCACCCGGGATCCGAACTGGCGAACTCCGGGCCACCAAAGTGGAATCTGCTCACTTTTAACTGCTGTGCCACCGGGCCGGCCGCATGTCATCTTTTACTTTTTGCTTTTCATCATTAAAAATATTTCTAAGATCGAAGTCAGAACAGGAAATTTTTTTAAAATGAAAAGATCTAAAAACGTAATTCATCAACATTTTTAATCTTTGAAAATATCATCAGTAGGATAGACCCAAATTCAAACTTAGAACAATAGGATCCTGAGGCCTTCAAATACCCAGGCTTCTGTATGCGGTCACACAGAACATCGGTTTAGCAGGTTACCACATATGTTCATCTCCAAATTCAGTAAGAAATCCAGCCATTCACTCCCTCATTCACTGAAACAAGTCTTTGTTTGTGCTACTATACTCCATGCACTGGGCTAGCACTTGCATGTTTCCTGACTTCATGGAGCTTTTAGCCTCTGGGATTCAGGCCATTAAATGAATAATAACAAAGATAATTATAATTAAAATTTTAATTAACAGGTCAGGCTTAAGTTTAAAAGAAATTGCGCAAGAAATCTTAGAGAATTAAACTATGCTTTTGCTTCCTTTTTAATAGTGTCTCGGGTTTTGAAAATCTTAGAATGTTGTGTTTGTGAAGACAGTGTTCTCTATGGGATGCCTAGACAAAATTTTTGAAAAGTTTGTCATCTTTGTTGCGTTTGGAATTCTATTGCCTTTCTACCTCTTCTCTTCACGATCTAGAGCATTTAACACTCACCTCAATTTACTCAAGTGTATTCACGCCGCTCTCTGTCTTAATGACTCCACTCAGTCTCTCCAGAACCCACAGAGCATTAGCTCTTTCTTTTTAATCATCTATCTCCTGGTCAACCCCCTACTCTTTCAGAGCAGTTAACGAAGTAAGTGTTATGAGCATCTTCAATTGCTCTGAGTAGATGACTCCTGAATATTTATCTCCACCTCAGATCTCCCCTGTACTCCACTATAAATCCAGCTGCCCATTTCACATTTCCATTTGGGTAACTTGAACTCACCATTTTATTGCTAGGCTGACTCTTGCAGCTACTCCTGAGATTCAAGCCCCCACTCGTTGAGTATCTCCCGCAGTCTATGGAGAGTGCCAGGCTCTAATCAAATCCTACTGTAACTGACTCACTCCTTGTCAGTCGCCCTGTCTGCACCCTGACACAAACATCAATGATTTTCCAGGTCCTAGTGCAGACTAGGAGAGCACTAATATCTATGTTTTTCCCAGAAGACTATGCCTCTCATGGTTTCTTGCATTTATCATCTTTTTTTTTATTTCCCTTTCTTAAATTTCTCCAAACTTTGGCCCTTTCAGTTGTCCTCAATTTATCTTTCCAGCATCCAGAGACCTTCCTAGACTATCTCTTAGGTTAGTAATTACACTGATTGTTAAACTTCTATTTCTGACACTGTGTGGATATTTAGCAGTAGCTTCTTGTTGGCCAGATCATCGAAAGAAATGTTTAGCTCTTATGTATCAAGTAGGGACAGGTACTCATAAAGCATCACTGTGAAAATAGTTTTTAAAAATGTATCTTTGAAGGGCCCAGTGTTGTGCCGGCCTATCCACACAGATGAAAATGCAGTCATACCATGTGAGAAATGACTGGAAGAATGGACCTGCTTTCAAAATGTGATTCTCAGCTGGTAAAATATAGAAAAATCTCATGAAATTGGAATCAATCACTGTTTGGCTCTTCATGACTTACATAAAGATAACTTGTTAAAGTTCTTATTTAACTTGTTAAAGTTCTCACATAGATACATTTATAAGTGAAATTAAATGAATATTCTTTCCTTTGGTTTGCCGGTGTTATGATTTGCTTGTTACCACTGAAGAACCTTTTCTTCTACATCCATGTTTGAGGAAAGACTGATTTTTTAATAAGAACCAAGGATGCTTTTGGCTAACTGGCAAGATATATGTGGAAGGATTTACATTTTAGATCATCTACTCTGATTGAGCGAGAGTTAATTTTCTTACAACATTATGCTGAAGAAAATCTTTGGTGAAATCTAATTTAACCTCTTTATTTTACCAGATTAATAAAAGGAAATGAGGGCTTAAGCAATTAAGTGACTTATCCAAGTTGACCCAACTTTAGTAAATAGGAAGCGTGCAGTAGACTTAAACTGGGCGGTAAGCCCCATGAATTAGAGAATATGTCTGTCTGATTCACCACCGTATCTGTAGTGCCTGGCATATTGACAGCATAGCATGAGTATTTAATACATGTATGTTGAATGAATGAAATAATAAAGAGTGGGTGATTTCAATATTTTTTATACTTTTCCCAAGTTACTAAGTCCTGAAGTCTCTTGAACCTCAAATATATGCATTTGTCTTTGCTGTTTATTTCTTATTATAACTAACGTTGTTCTTTTATAGTAAAATGGTAGGTTAAAGGAAGAACGGTCAGACCTAGGGACTATTCAGAATATAAGGGCCAAATCAGGTGATGAAGTATGCTCTACCCACAGGAGAAGGAGGAAACCATTCTGTCTGTATCTGCAAATCCAGCAGTCAGTAGCACATGGATGATGGGTAAGAAAGGAGTCCTATAGAAGGCGAGTTTGAAAGTATTTTGCTTGGTAGTGTGTAGAACATGATACTAAGGATGTTTGGAACCAGATGGTAGGCTAAAGGCCACAAACACAGGTATTGGCTGTCTATTCAGCTTGCTGGTCGTTAGTCTGAGCTTCTGGTTCAAGACTCTTATCTCTAAAGAATCTTGGAAATCCCTGTGGTTATCAGAGAAGAAAGGAAATTGAAATTCTAGCTTACCAAATCGGGGCTAAGCATTGTATGCCCCAAACAGAGATTGAACTACTGAAAAAATAATGAAGTTATTGCTCCTGAACAAACTAAATGTGAACAGCTAAAACTACAAGTCAGTTAAAGTTTTCATATCAACTTTGGGCTCCTTTGGAACATTCTCCTTTTTTGGTAGCACTTTCAACAGAACATATTCACAGGAAGGAGCCAAGGTGTTACCCTTCGCATAATATAATATTCGGTAAGTGGGAACAGATAAAAATTGTGGCAGATTGATGACCAGCACTACTGTTTTTAGTCTCCTTTTATTCCTCTAATTTATAGTCAAGGGTCCTCCTCAGGTATCCTAAAAATTCAAAAATTTTTCATTTCTGTTATACATAAATTTACAAGTTCTTAAGACTAGAATTTTACTACAAAATTCTTTGAAAGACAAAATTAGAATGTTACAAAGGAACTTTTGCAGATATATAGCAAAATGTAATGATTATGAGGTGATGACAATTTAAAATTATTGATGGATTGTTGTGCAGTGTAGACAATAATAGAAATTGCATTGTTGATCCTTACTAATTCTGTCATGAAAATAAGCTTGGGCATGTAAACCAAGGCCTCAGTTGAAGAGCGGCAGGCCAAATAGCCAAACAGCCGTCCTGTTTTGTTTTATTGTAAATTTGGGGTCTTACAGTAAATCTTTGGAGCAGGAATTATGCTTTGAAATGGCTTCATGCAGAGATAATACAACAAACTATTAATACAAGTTACGAATTAATGCTGAGTGTTGATGAAGTAAACGGCAGTAGCAGGGGAATGACCAACCTGATAAGATGCCCAAGAAAAGGAGAAAACTGTAACAGAAACCCAAGATAATTCCAGACAAAACTCTGACATCCTTGCTCCTCAATTTTCTGGCCATTACTATCTGGTGGTTTAAGAGACTTGAATTTCTGATTCGTCCACTCCTTTTTCCACTCCATTTTGCTGCTACCGGCCTGGATTCACAGTTGTAGGCAGGGGCACGTGTTTCCAGGTTAGCAGCATATGGAAAAGCAAATAGGTAGAGATTTACCTGTACCTTGCCTTTGTACCCTCTACCTTCACAGACACCCCATTATCCCCATCTGTGGGCTTAGCCCAAAACAAGATTCTGAGATTATTCCTCTATATGTTGTGATTTAGGAAACCCTAGCTCACCTCAGTATTTCAGTGGATAAGAACCAAATCAACCTTGTAGATGGGCCGGCTCCGACATCACCCCCCATTCTAGAACCTAAGCTTTCACTGCCGCCCTTGTGAACAAGCCTCTGTCTGTGCTGCAGTTCTTGAGACACTAGCATATGTGTGCTCACACAAGTAAGATTCAGGCCCAAGGGGTAGAGTAAAGATCCAGTAACAAGAATTGTGATCTAAGGCAGGCGTTTATTCTAAGATTTTTAGGAGTAAGATGATATTCCAATTGCTAGAGCTGAACATCAGTGCTGTCTGGGCAGAATCATTGGCATACTTTACTCAATGCTGTGTACCTTGAATAATAAAAAGGATCTTCTTTAATCCCTCCTGTGTGTGGAATATGGACTTGGGTTGTAAGAGAAGATTAAGTTGTCTCACAGTGTGGAGAGGAAAGCAGTTGTGTAGGCAGCCAAACATGCACTGGTATACTTAATACAATGTGTATTTTCAATTACTTGTTGAGCTGGCAAGTGGAAAAAGATTGAAAGAAATATTGTTATTCTGCACCTAGGCTACATAAGTCAGTGAAACATCAGTAAATGATTGAAGATGAAGTGGACCCAACGTGTCATCTTTTTAAAAGGCTGCATGGAAAATTGGCGTAGCCTTCTCTGCCAGTAACCAAGGGTATGGTTATTAAGATATTTTGACTGAGATTTCCAGCCTAGATTGCTTATGTTCAGAGGTGCATGAGCGTGTGTGTTTCCCCTTGATGGAATTTTTTATATCTCAAGAGAGAGATTTTGTTTATAAAACTCCAAAAATTGGAACATCTTTCATCTGAGCCTTTGGTTGTAGATTGCTACAATTCTGCCTATTAAATTCTGCACACTGCATTTCTGGCAGGCCTACTTCTAAGGTCATTCTTTTTGTTTTTCATATTTCATGTATGATTTTTCAGTAATACACATATCCCCAAAATGTGGTCATAGTAAATGTTAAGCAATAAAACTATTCCATGGTCAAAGGCACTTAGGAAGTGTTGGGCAGAATAAAGTTAAATTATTTTCTTTATTGTAGGATTTTGCAGAGCCTTAAAAATGCTAAAATTGTTCATCTCTGAGAAGAATTAGAGTATTGGATCTTTATTTGAAAACAGAACCCTCCACCATTTTTTCCCACCCATGAGGAGCTCCAGGAACTACTCTGTATTGGAACACATTTTGGAAAAAGCTGCTGTGAGACCCGGGGGCAAAAGCTTAAATAGGGCTTTTTTATCCTTTCAAGCTGCTTCCTCCTTTGCTGCTGTAAAATTTCAGGAGGAAATAGTCCTTGTAAATCAGATTCCTTGGGATGAGCAAAAGGCAGAGCTTCTTTCAAGTTTTAGCTTTGCATCCCCTGTACCTGTGCCTTGCCCTCATTCCTGTGCTTTGAGGCATGAATTTTCCTTTCCTAAAATAGAAAAGGTGGCTGTAATCAGTGAAGCACAATCATGGCTCTGAAAAGCTCATTTTTAGATACTATTTGTATCATAGACATGACAGCTATATGCTAAAATCTACTGGACACGTTTTTACAGAAAACAACCCTAGCCTATAATGTTACTGGACGTTTGACATGTTTATTTTAGGTACCAAAAGTGCATAAAGTAATATGTACAATAAACAACAGCAGGGAGATTACAGTATGATATGAGCTATAAATTAATGTTAACCGGTCTTCACGGCAGGGAAGGGCATGCCTGATTGTAAACTAGTATTATACAGAAGTGTGGGAAAATTACGGGAGATTTTTATAAAATTAATAATCAAACTTTTCACATTAATTATTATTATGTTACCCTCTGATCTTGATTCGGTTGTTTTGAAAACAACCAAAACAAACAATTGTTTTGAAAATCTCATTTTATTTTTTGTTACTGACCATAGTAATTAAGGTTTAATAGGGCTTTACATATTATATATTTTTAAGACATACATATTAATATGTAACATTTACATATTACAAGGCACTGTGATCTCAGTTTCCAAAACTTTGTGAGGTATGATAATTATTAATCCCCATAACTCAGTGGTAACCAACTATAAATAAGTCTTAGATCCAAGATATGGATCTGCTTCTTACAATACCAAATCCAAAAGTCCGAGTGCCATCATTTGTGCCATTTGAATAGCCTTATCATTCGATATGTATATTTAATGTATATAATGACTATGTACCTAGTACTTTGAGTCTTCATCTAAAAACATGTGAGCAAAGCATCCAGTTATGACTGGCAGTTATATTTCAATTAGGTCAATAGTAAACCTCTTAGATTATGATTATTTTAAATTCCTTCCTCCTTGTTCCCTTGCTTTACCTACTTTTTTCCATTTCAGTGAGCCAGAGAAAAGACAGTGATCGTTCCATCTGAGATGATGGAGAAGCTATTCATCCAAATTGCTCATAGACTCTGCTGAGTAATTTTGCAGCACACCAGTGTTACATCCTGAGCTGCCCAACATTCCAGAGAGGACAATGGTAACCTGACACATGCCTCCAGAGCAAATGCCAGAAAATTGCCAGGTCTGTAAAGGTGCCATTCGCCTGGGTACATAAACCATATTGTTACATATCTGGTCTCTAGTTGTTTCTATCCTTTAAAAGGATCACACCTAACCCTGCAAGCTCATATTAGGGCATCTAAAAACCCAGTAGTGACCATTCAGAAATGATATGTTGGCACAAGAATATTGAGATTACCACAAGTGACCTGTGTCATATGGCTAGATAGCAAAGATATATTTGGTATATTTCCAAACCACCTACTACCGCTGTGTTTCCTTCGTGGCCACACATCCCTTTCCAAAGTTCCTCACAGGAGGGCTGAGGCAGATGGTGGTATTATTTCTTCTCATTCTGACCAAAGATTTTACTACTTGCATTTCCTCCTCCCCCCTACTGTTATCACAAAGACTTATATAAATGAGAGAATGCTTTTCTTCCTAAAAAACTTCCTGTCAATAACATATTTTCTAGTAGTCATTAAATCACAAATATACAATTTATTTTGAAATATTTCAGATGGACCCATCTCTACCAGATCTACTTGCATCAACTAATCACACTATGTTTTCATAGAGGCTGTATATAATGTCCTACCTACTGTAAGTTCATTCTCAAGACCCCACAAAGGCTTTCTGGGGAAAATACCATACTTTAGCATCTCCCTAAGATTTATTGATTAATTCTCTTTAGATTTATTCTGACTCATTTTAGGCCAAAGACACACGCATCACAGTCTATTTCCATGCTTATCTCTAAGCATAATTTCACTAATTTTAAAAATATCTCCTTCAAGTGGCAAATCATTTTATGGATGGACAAGCTGAGGCATGGAGGAGTTAAGATTAGCATAAAACCACAAAACTTGACAGAGGAAAGTAGGAATTGAACTTCCAGATTCTTGTTCTGTTTTTGATGTTTGACTGAATATGGACAGCATGATAAGAAAAATAAGTACTGGATTTACATTTAGGAACCCTGAGCTTGAATCCCAGATCTGCCAGTTACTACAGTTACTAGCTGTGTAAACTTGGTAAGTTATGTGACCTCTCTGGGCTTGGGTCTCATTATCTGTATGCTGGAGAGAATGTAATTAATTTAGAGAGTTGATAGGAAAATTAATTGAGATAGCATATGTGAGAGTACCTGGCATGGCTAGGTGCCCGTTAACTGTGAAGTGGTCTTTGTAGATTTCCAGTAAGCAGTTTCACTGAGGGAAAATAATGCAATCAGTCTCATTTATATATCTGACATTGGAATAAATGACTATCCATGAGGAGAGGACTTTTAATGTTAAGACAAGACAGATATGTTTGTCCAAGCAAATTAATACTCTGGCCCAGAGTCCCACAATGTGAACATGGGGAAAATATCGTTGCTGAGAACTTGTCCTGATGTAGAAAAAATTGTCTGAACAATGCATCCCAGGAAATGAGGCCAATGCACTGAGCAATTTAATCATATCCTCAAATAAGAAGGAGGGAAAAGAGAAATGAGGAAAACTCACAAAGACTCTAGAAGAAGTGCTTTTTTATATAAGGGAAAGAAATTGATAGAAATTGGGCCATGGAAATAGAATTGAGAATAGGGCAGAGTAACCCCCAAAGAGAGGATTCAAAAGCAAAGTCCTTAGACAATAGTATCAGATCAGATTGTACTATCAGAGCAGAACAGACTCTCAAGGCTACACTGTCTTCTTTGGAAACCTGTTGAGAGCTTCCGGCCTGCACATGCCCCCGCTGCTAGAGTTCTCATTACGAGAGAATGGTCTTGAGTCAAGGGTTTTAATGTTGAGGTTTTACTGGCTGCACTGTGGGGAAAAGGTGTAAACAGGCTACAGAAAACTGATCCAGAAACCTGGTGGGATTCCAGAGCTGGAGCAGAGAAGAATCAGAAATAATTAATTCAGGTGATTTATATTATAATCATTTAGCAACATTCCTTCTTCTGAGATTTGGTAATGAAAGCATCTAATTTTATTTACATTGTTGAACGAACACTACTCATCTCAAGCTGGAATTACTGACATTTGTCATGTGAAGGTACCACAGTTCTACTAGGTCAAAAATTGGTTCATAGGAAAATGTTGATTGTGAAAAAGTCCTTCTTCAGACAGACTAGAAAACAGTAAGAGATTGAACTCTAACTGAATGCCGGTGAGAGATTGACATCATTGCAAATGCATTACACTATTGTGGAGAACAAACACTCATACTACATTATACTTGATATTTTAACATGTAACTACAGATAATTAGCAAAGTGATTTGCTGGTCAGAGTTTAATAAAATCATGTACGCCTTCCTTTTCCTTTCCTGATTATATTTTAAAATCAAATTCAAATTTTGAAGAAATTGGAAAACCAATGAAAAAATCCTATTCCCTGAAATAAGTTTTATTTTAAGCAGGCATTTACACAGTTCTGCAGTATGACCAACAATTTATATAATCTCTTGTGAGTCACCAGGGGAAGCTGGCATGATTGACCTAAATGATTTTGTTGTGCAAACAGGAGACTAAGGAAGTAATGGCAATAAGTCTGGAACCCCACGTTAATGTTTGCTACCTTGGGGTTATTCTCTCCTGGGTCTCTTTTGCAAGACTCACTTGACACTACATTGATTACATAAATTACTATTGATTAAGATTAGACTTGAATCCCATTTTTCTCTGTTTTCCTCATTTTGATGTTTGGAATACATTTATTAAGAGTATAATACTTGTGACAAAGATACAAACAAAGGAATAGATGATAATGAATCACTTTATTTAACGTGTCTTCTTGTAACAAGATTCTTTGGTTTTTTCCTTGCATTGATGCTTTTTGGCACAAGGAAATGCCAGTTTTTAAAAAAAATGCATAAAGTTTCTCAATCTGACAATTTGTAGGACACTTGGGGGCTATCAGTCAGGAAACACTGACTACTAAAGAGATAAGGTTTTAAAATTATGGTGGATTTCCAAAAGACTTACAAAAATTGTAAATGTTGCTCAAAAACAATTTAATCAATTCTGAAGTGTCCACAGTAAGAAGTAAGTCTCCTCCTTCTTCTCCTCTTCTCTTGTTAATATTGTGGTACGTATTGTTAAGGAAGCTTTCTCTGTGTTAATCCAATCATATGGAGAAGATTTGTTTTTGTTGCAAAAATTAAAACAGAATCATGCTATGTACACATTTCTTCCCTGAGCAACACAAGCTTTCAAATTGTTCCTGTTAGAACAGAGATAAACATCTCATTCTTTTTAATAACTAGAAAACATTCTGTAATATAAATACACCATAATTCATTTAATCCTTCCTCTCTTGATGAACATTTATATTGACTCTAATTTTTTATTTTTTTTGATGTAAACATTTTTGTACATATATCCATAAATAATACTGTAAATATTTCTATATGATAGATTCCTAGATGTGAAATTATTGGATAAAAGGATTTAATATTTTAAATTTCAATAATGGCCCCCCCAAAGATCGTATTGGTTTGCATTCTCATCTCAGTGTATGAGAGTGCCTGTTTCCTCCATGTTTGCCTACCCTGAGTAGTAGAACTGTTTTTAATCTGTGCTGATTTAATAGTTGAAAAATGATATATAATTACTGTTTTCATTTGCCACAAAAGAAACATCCATGCTATTTTCTTTGCCTTATTCACCATTCTTTCTCTTGGTTGGTTCTCTAGATAGAATATTTCATACTCATGTTTTAAATCCTCCCTGTCTTCCCATTGGATATATTATTATAAAATCACAGCAATTCAGAGCAGGAAGGGACCTTGGTAGAATTCTATTCCTGCCTTTTCTTGGTTAACATCACCAAGAAGTGTTTGATCAGCTTGTGCTTAAACACTTCAAATGAGCGAGAACTCATGAGCTTCAGAGACAACCTGTTTCATCTTTCAATGGTTTTTCACTGTATGAAAGATTCTTCTAAAGAGCTAAAAGCTCTCTCCTTGTACTTTCCACGCATTATATAGCCAATGAGTTTTCAATGTGAAATCTAAGGTCAAGGTGGTTCTGCTGTCCTAGCACTTTCTTCTGGGGGTGCTTTTCCTCATGCTGTTTTGCATGTCTAAGAGTTAGTTCAGATTAATCGCTAAATGGAAGCCTTGCTTCCATTCTCTGGGATGCTTCAAACATCTGAGATTGGAGGTTTATTTTCTTCTTAGTCAACCAATGATTATGTACTGTCTCCACTTCTACGCCTCCTGTCCTTCCTATTGTTTGTGGTTTGAGACACTATAGCATCAATGTATGCATTTTCTGAGATCAAGAAAACAAACAGAGGTATTCATAGAAAGCCATATACTTTCTTCCGAAAGATATTGATTACAGTCAATTAGATTTGTTTATTGGAGAGTGGATAAAAGTTAATTAGATTGGAATGTTATGGAAGATCTAATGGGATAACTTACAAAAATGAATTCTCAGCTTGGGTCTAGACTGGGGAATAGAGAGACTTTTTGTTTTGTTTTGTTTTTTTCTTATTTTTTGGGCATTTCAAGCTCTGTGCATTCTTTTGGGCATTTCAAACTCTGTGCATATTTAGCATAATAGATATATTTAACTAAGTTGTCACTACTTCTTGTTTTTCCTTTTTTCCAAATTGAAATGGGATTATTTAAGATATGTATGTTTCGGTCTCTGTTCCTGGACTCAAGGAAAGAGGCCTTCCTCTCACTTGGGAATGGAGTGGGAAGCGGACGTGCGTGGTCTTAGCTTTTTTTTCTCTTCCCTCTGAGAAGCAACTTCATCAACCAACTGCAGGGCACACAACTTGACCGTTGCAGGTCCTTTCTCTGTTGTTTGCATGCACCATATTCCAGGTAAGTGGAATATTATTACGATTTTATTGTTGGATGAAACGGTTTCAGATTTTGTCTGTATTTTTTTCTTTTTTCAAATTTAATAGCTACATAATGGGAATAAGAAAGTTTGGAAAGCAGGATCCTAGGAAATTTTGAAATTAATTCCGTACTTCCAGGTTGCTATCTGACTGCATTTGGATCAACCTGTAGAAGAGCCACTTAAATGGGAGAACAGGTGGCAAAGTTACTGAGATATAATAAAGTTAAAAAAGCTATTTTAGATTTTCTCCTAAAGAAAGTAGGAACGGAGTCCATTTCTATTTAAAAAGTCTTTTTATACGTGTAATAGTAAAGTGCAAAAACTCCAATAGAAAAGGAGCCTTATTCAAGTCCGTTACTCTTAGAAATGTTCTCAAAAATCACCATTTAAAAAGATGAATCTCAAATATCATATGCGTTGGTTAATACTTTGGATCTGTGAGAAAGTTTCAAGTAAAATTCAATATGAAATATCATTATAGATGGTTCTGGAGGTACAGAGATACAGGTAAATATGCAAGCTCTGTCACTTATTGACTGTGTAACTTTGGAGAAGTCATTTAACTACTCTCAGCCTCAGTTCCCTCATCCATAAGTTGGAGATAATTGTGGTACTTGCTACATTAATCCTTCTAGGATTTGTGAGGATTAAACGGCATGGTTGTGAAGACAAATGAGATAATTGATTTAAAAATAGTAAAAGTCAGATTGTTATTTCACTTCTCAAAGCACTCCAAAGTATATAACTAGAGGAACATTTAGATAGTTTATCTTGGCTTGCAAGGTCTTACGTGATTTTGACCAAAGAAATTTTCCAATTTTTCTTCTACAATGTTTACTCACATTTCTTATACTCCAGCCACCCTGGCCTTTTTTCGTTTTTAATGACAGTTTACTGAACATGAAAAATGTGTTTCCATCTCAGAGTCTCTGAATTTACTTTTCCCTTTTTCTGGAATTGTATTCTCCCAAATATTCCAGAGTCAATCATATTCAGGAAATTACTTAAATTTCATCTCTTCAGAGAATTTTTCCAATCTGTTTAAAATAGTACGTGTACTTCCAGATAGAAGAATGGATGCATGTGATAGCAGCCTCAGTAGTATCTGAATGAAAGTAACTGCCAACCTATGATTCTATATCCAATGACAATACTCTTCAAAAATGAAGATGAAATAATAGGTTTTCAGAAAAACAAAACTAAGGTAATTTGTTGCCAGCAGGCCTACATTTCAAACAAAACAAAACTGAAGAAAGACATATTCTAAAAATTTTATTCAGGAGGAAAACAATCTTGGACAGAAAAATAGAAATTGAGAGAAGGTATATCTGTGTGTCAATATAAGTGAATATTGGCAATATAAAACAATAATTGAAATGTTTTTTAGTTTACATACAACAAAAAATGTACAACAAAGAACATGTATGTACAAAAATCAACAAAATTGATTAATCTCTAGAAAGGCTGATGAAGAGTAAGCGAATGAACACAAGAATGCAAGCTTGGTTTAGCATTAGAAAATCAATCAATTTAATTCATATTACTAACAGAATAAAGAAGAAAAATCGTATGATCCTCTCAATAAATGTTGACAAAGCATTTGACAAAATCCAACATCCATGTATGATCAAAACCCTCAGGAACTAAGAATAGAAAGAAACTCATTCAACCTCATAAAGAGCATCTACAAAAACCCTACAACTAACATAATACTTAATAGTGGAATATTGAACTCTTTCTCTCTAATATTTGGAACAAGGCAAGGATGCTCACTTTTGTTACTTCTATTCAAAGATGTACTGTTTTTGAATAAGTGGTCAATTTATACACAATGCTGGCCATATAGTAATCATATAGTACATGTTAATTATTCTTTCTACCCTGCTTGTGGGATCTTGCTGTGTGCATCTGTGGAAGGCTATCATTTAACTTGTTTTATTGATCATGTCCTGCCTGATTCAATGAAAACTTCAGCAAGAAGGGACCACGCCACAGAAAGTATACCTCTCATGCTAGCAACATCTTAATCATCTTACAGACAAATACAGAGACAAAAATATGTGC